>NW_024871079.1:695000-1250000 GCF_019054845.1 Dipodomys spectabilis | reverse complement strand
CCGTGAACGCCCGCGGAGCTGCCTGTGCCAGCAGGGCCCCACCGCATCCATCCACACTGCCAGGCACAGCACCCATCATCGACCGCCTCTTTTTCGGCCGCGTGAGCAAGGGTCCATACACACCGGGATCCTCTGCTCCGGAGGGCCAGAACCCCCCTGAGCGGCACACCACCACAGGCACAGCGGCCCCGGAACACCGCGGGGCCCAGCGCCCGCACAGCACCATCATCACCAACGGGCGGCGGCCCACACAGACGCTCGGGAACAGCGTTGCCAGGGGCCGGAAGGGGAGGGGGACGAGACCCCCAAAAACCCCACGGCACCCCAAGCACGAGGCCGGGAAGCCACACACCACACGCTCTCACATCGTGACCCGGCATAGGCTCCAGGCTCCGCCATTCGACACACCGCACGCGAGGCAGGGGCGGGGACGGATCGGGAACGTCCTCCACTCACCACACCAGACGACGGCCAGGGAGAGGCCCCGCGGGACCCTCCCCCAGCTCGGAGGGGGGAGGCGCAGGCACGCAGTTACTGACGTGGGCACCCACTAATGCTCAAAAGCGGGACAGGGAGCGGCAGGGCCGCGGGAGCCCATCGGGTGCGGGCCCCCACCAACCCAGCAGCGCACGCCGCTTCCCGAACGAGGATCGCTAGAGAACCTCTCCTCACTCTGAGGGTGGCCCGCACCCAACCCTGACGGGAACCCCGCCGGGACCAGCACACATCAGAGGCGTCCATCCTTCCCACCACGGGGGCAGGGAAGGGTGGGGCAGGGGGGTTCTGCGGCAGCAGCAACACCAACCCTGGTCAGTCGGCCTTGCCGTGCGGGGCCAGAGCAAAGTCGCGCACACGGGCAGAAAGCCCGCACAGGCCCGGCTCGCCTCCCACTGCAACATCTAAGGTCCCCCAGTGCAATAAAAGCCCGGTGACACGGCAGGGAAGACAAGCCAGGACCAGGGCGGCAGCTCATGCTGGGAAGCCACCACCCAGCACAAAAAGGGAAGAGCGCTCCTCTGGGGAACCGCCTCGACCTCCCCAGCAGAGATGTCAACCTCAATGGTAACTTCTCACTCACACAAGCCCCACGAACCCAAGGACGGCTGGAACACACCACGGGCAGCAGGCTGGCACAAGGCAGCGGACAATGCCAGGATCGGGAACGACACAGCCACTCAGCCTCAGGCACCTGAGAGAACCGACCGGGAGCGTTCCGGGAGCACCGCAAGAGGTAGAGCGCGAGGCGCGGCTTTTCACACCACACAGCATGGGCAAGCATGGAGCACCGACCCTCCCTCTCTGCGGAGAGAGCCGACCCCCGTGCCGATAACGAGTCACGGGAAGAGAGGAGCAAGATCAGGGCGACCCCCTCCTCCAGCGTGTACAAGTCCCCGACCTCACGGTGAGGGCAGGGAGAATGCAGCCGGACCCGGTTGCCGCACCCCTGTCTCCCCGCATACCACCGGCGCCTGCACGGTGGGACAGTGAGGGCAGGGGCCCACGGGCAGAACAAGAAGAGCGTTCCCATTCACCATGAATGTCCGTCCCTCGCCTGGCGCAGCTTAGGCCCGGGCCCGAAGGAGATCGCAACATCACCACATCAATCACACCGAGGGGGTGGAGAAGACAGCCACACGGCACTCTGGAGGCGGTGGCCCAGGAAGCTTGGCTCCTGAGAGGGGCCAACAGCCTGGGATAAAAGCGTAGCAGGACAGACACCCTTTCGTGAGTAACGAGCGAGGTAAAAAGAAAAAAGAAAAAAAAACGAAAAAAAGAAATGAAAAAATACCACGGGCTTAAACGTCCCTGGCACTCGGGATAACCAGGACACCTCTGCTGGGCACAGGACCGAAGAAGCTAGAAAGGGAGAAAAGAAAAAAAAGAAAAAAAAGAAAAAAAAGGAAAAAAAAAGCCACGGACAGCGCTTGGGAGTAGCGCAGCTCAGCGGGCCGACCAGGCCTGCCATTGGGAAGCGGCAGGTCGGGGGAGTTGGAGAGCTAGGGGCAATAGGAGAAAGAAAAAAGAAAAGGAGCCACGGAGGTCGGGCGTGCCCAACGGCAGAACAGGGATGCCGCACACGCCCAGGCAAGGCAGGACTCGCTCCCCCCCTTTTCTTCCTCAAGCCAGCCACGGCGAGGGAAGCACACCACACGGGCCTACCTATGCACCCCAGGCAACCAACCACTCTCCTCCTCGGCGTGCCGAGGCAAGGGCCAGAATCCGGCACCTGGAGCGGGGGAGAGATCAAGGATGACGGGACTCACTCAGCTGCCAACCACCAACCAACCACCACCACACCCACAAGCCACCACAGGGGCACAGGGCCTGCTCAGGGCAGCGGGAGCCCAGGGTGCAGGGGGAAGGACAGGGGGACCCGGACCGGGAAGAGACGGGAAAGGCCCGGCACACAGCATCCGAGAGAGCCCCCAAAGACCTGTTGACAGCCACCGGGACACAGCATGCCAGCACCCTCCTGCAGGTACAAAATCCTCATGTCTCCATGCCAAAACCAGGTCCTCAACACGTCCCCAACAGAGCCAGCACGCACACACCCGGGACTCCCAGGCTCGGGTCCCCGACTCCCGAGGTGCTCCCTCCGCCTCGAGTTTTCCCCTACGCAGGGCCCACCGGGCAAGTCCCTGCAGATGGTAGGTAGGTCCCGGCCCCGAGGCTCGCCTCGGCCGTGCCCACGGCTCCTCCCACCGGAGAGGTCTGTCCTCCGGCCGCCGGGGCCGTGGAGGGAGGCCACACAGGGCCGGCGACCCAGGCCCTCGCACCCGGCATGCGCCAAGCGCTCACTCGGAGGTGACTCCGGGGAGGGGGGGGGTCAGAGTCCGGGCCGGGACCGGCCCCACCACCTATCCGCTCACCCAGGGACCCTCTCCCCCGACTCCCGAGACCTCCCTCATACTCTCCTTTTTTCGCCCTCAAAGACCAGAGTCCAGGGAGGGGAGGAGGACAAGGCCTAGGGCCCAGACAAAACTACTGGTCGACCCGACAAAGCTGCCACCCCCGCACAGACCGGACACGGAAGAGAGAGCGGCAACGCATGGCCCTACCCTGCGCTCGCCTGCGGGCGCAAAGTCTGACAGAACAGCCGCCCCTGTCCCACCATCTGCCTGCCGGTCTTTTTTTTTTTTGGGGGGGGGTTGTTTGTACGTTTTGTTTTCTTTTTCCCCCAGGTGGAAACCAGAAAGGAAAAAAAAAAAAACTCCCAAAGATGGGTCAGCTCCAGCAAGAGAGGAGCCCTCGGGAGGCACCCCGCTCACTTGTGAAAGTCTGCCACTCGCCCTCCCCACAAAACACTCCCTCCCCCCGCCCCCACCCGCCACCCTTCACAGACAGGGAAAGGGCAGGGGGAAGACCAGAGAGAGGTTTCTTCTAACACACAGAGAGTAGGTACGTCACGCACACAGGTCTGGAAAACCACGGTGACAGTGCAATGGGAAGCGTGAGTCCACTCATCCATCACTGAATGACAAGAAAGCCAAAGGAGAGCCGCTGGCTGGTTGGGGAAGGAAGGGGAGGTGGCACCCGTGTGTCGCTTATCCCCGGGCACCACACCGGATGGAACGACCTTCTCACCGGTTCGTACTCTAGCCTGTCCAGACAGCTAGCCTTTTCTAATAGGCTCTGCCACTCTCTCTGAAGCAGGATTCGGGGCATGAGGCGATGAATCTAAACCCTACACACAGGCGTTGGAGGGTAGAGGCATCATCACTCACATGCCTGTGGTGGAGGACCTGGACCTGAGCGTGGCGGTGCACAGTGTGTGTGTGCGGGGCTGGGGGGAGGGCAGGTAGAGAACCCTAGGAGGAAAGACAGGGAGAGACGAGGGGCCCCGGCCCAAACAGAGTGGAGGCATCAGAGGGGCGATCCTATCTCCCGGGGGCGAAGCACGGTTAGAACCCACAGGCCCGGCGGGCGTACTTCTTTTTGGAGTTCGCACTGGGAACATACGCAGGCACAAGTGCCCCAGCACACACATCGCATCACAGACGGGTAGAGAGGCAGAGCCAGGGAGTCAGGCATGGCAAACACTCTATTCCGTCAACACACACACACACACACACACACACACACACACACGTTACGGTGTGTGTACAATATCCACAAGGTAAAAGTTTATTCATCTGTTCCCCAAAGAATAAGAATAAGATTATGTCAGTTACAGGGAAGTAGATCGATGGACTAGGAGCGCGGGGGGGGGGGGGGGGGGGGGGGGGGGGGGCTGCCGGCGGCGGAGAAGGACCTAGAACAGGTGATGCCAGGGGAAGACAGACCGGTGGAAAGACAGACCGACCGACCGACCGACCGACCGACCAACGGCACGGCACGTGTTTTCCCTCCTATGTGGATGCTAGACCTAAACTATAACTGGACATGGTAAGCTACACAGCACTCCGGGCAAACAGAGTGTGTGTGCCCCCATGTGTGTGACACACATACTGTCCTTTTGTCAGAAGGTGTAACTTCTCTGAGCATTTAAGATATTGCAGAGAAGACATAAGATGTAATATCCATAAGTGGCATGACTGTGAAGGTATTATAACAACCGGACATGTTAGGATTAAAGCTGGAATTAGGAGGACAGAAACGTACCTGTCCTAACGCTTTTGGTCATTATTACAAGTATATTTGGTTTAGGATCTTTCAAAACACATTGATTTATCCTTCTGGACACGATGGTCTATGACCACACTAGTAAATAGCCACTTCAAAGCCAGATCATCGGTTGGATACGTTTCAATTGGTTTATATTGCATCCTCCAATATTTTTTTCTTCTTTTTATTCTATCTTCTCACTAAAGATCCAGTGGTATAAAGCTACTTTTATTCTATTAATATTCCATAACTGAAGTGATCTGCTTTGTTTTGCAGCTTTCTCAGCTTAATTCACTGAGGCCTATTTAGTCACACATGATGAGAGGTCCAGAAACATCTTTGGGGCCACGGATGGCTTTTGTAAAGTCCATTTGGGGAAATAGCAAATATAATCTACCATGTCCTAAAATGTAACAGATTATCTCTATGGGACCGATAGAAATATCCAGATGTGCCCTGTCAACAGCCAGTTATTTTAATTTACTTAAGGGAAATCAAGTGAATAAAAGTCTATATAGTTCAAGAAATTTTATTCTGATACCTATATAAAAAGTTTACCTGAGTAGGTGAGGACATTTGTTTATATTGCAAGTGATTCTAGAGAAGACAGAGAAAAGAGAATAGAGGGGGATTGTCCCTTGCTGTTGGGTGTGGGGTGGGGTGGAGAAAATAAGGGAATAAGAAGGCCACAGATTGGATTATTAGAGTGAAAAACCGTGGTGAAAATGGAATGGGAAGCAAGTTTACTCACCAATCATGTAATCATTGTCCTAGTTCTCCAGACAGGTTGTAATCTTCTTTTCAGTACTGGTGCTCCAGCCACTCTAGAAAGCATACATGTAAGCTTCCACTGGCGCTAGACTTTCCGTACTAATTGTAGTCTTGCGCGTCTTTTCACAATCCAGCTTCTCAATGCCATGATAACAGATAACTGGGGAGCCACATTAAAAAAATAGCCTTCCATGGGCTGGGAAGGCGGCTCATTGGTAGAGCTCTTGCCTTGCATGCCTGAGGCCCTGGGTTAGATTCCTCAGCACCACATAAGCAAAAAGAAAAAAGCTTGGAGTGGCGCTGTGGCTCAAGTGGTACAGTGCTAGCCTTGAGTTGAAGAGCTGAGGGACAGCATCCAGGCCCAGAGTTCAGTTCCCATGACCGGAACCTCCCCCCCACAAAAAAAAATAGCCTCCCAGGAAATACAGGAGCCATTTAGTCAGTTTGCCCCACCCACACCCAGAAGGGAAGATAGAGGGTGGGTGTTGGCCTAGTAGGGAGGCAGAGTTCCACAGGTAACTGAGATAACTTTTGTTTTGTAAATGTAGTCATGGCAACGACTTAGTTGCAGTGTTGCTTAGGACCTTTTAGAAGAAACTGGAATTCCAAGAAGAGAAGGACTGTTATCAGGAAATCTAGGCAGGAAGCCTCTCAGAGAACTACCTTTTGCAAAGGCCAAGGCCTAAGTTAATGAGTGTGTAAGATAAGAACACTGCAAGAAAGCAATCTTAAGGTAGTGTTCTATACAGAATATATTAATAGACTTGAAAAATACAAGAAATATCACATGGAAATGATTCATACAAAACAAAAAATTGAAATGAATTCTTTATTTCTTCTTTTCTTCCTTACCTTTTTTTTTTTTTTGGATGTGAGGATTGAGCTCAGTGCCTGGGTGTTGATATTTACATTTTCACTATTTTATTTTTTCCCCAAGGCAGCTACTAGTATACATTTTTGGGCAACAGCTCCACATGTGGTTTCCTGGGGAATCCTTAATCTCACAGTAGACTAAAAGACTACCCTGTTAGGCCAGCTTGGAAACGACCCTTAGATTTCTCTCAGCCTTCTAAGTAGCTGTGGGTTACAGAGATGAGCCAGCAGCATAAGGCTAATGGGGCTCATTTTGTACAGGGGAAATTGTCTTTGATTTGGAACTGGAAAGCTGTGCTATGTATCTATAACAACTGTAGTTTCAGGTCTGTTGAAGGTTTCCTCAGGGCTGATTAGTACTGTGTAATGCAGGACCACAAGGCGGGCAGAATCAAATGAGGCGGCACTTTATGGTGCCAGTAAAATCAAGAAGCTCTCACTACCCGCCAAGGGTGATGGGTATTCCTTCCTTTCCCTGCCCTCGCTCAGAACAATAGAACGACAGTGAGCAAACTCCATCTAGTGTCCACTTTCTGAAAATACCATGGTTGTGAATTCCAGTTTCCTCTCATGAAATGAATGAATCAAGGAAGGGTGGGGGTGGGGCACTGTAGGAATTGAGATTAAAAATAATCATTGCAGGCACCATGAGACCAAAGTTTGAATTATAAGATTCTAAGGTATTGTATGAGAAAGACAAGAGTTTTGGCTCAAGGAATTAGAAATAGAAAAGAAAATGCAATCTGTGACTAAACAGGAGAGAAAATGAGAAAATATTGGTTTGAGTTTTGAATGTGATTGGTTAATTCTATTTTGAATGGTGAAGGCCAATACTCCATTTTAACTCCAACTAAACTATTGTATTGTAAATCTTTTTTTTTGTGTCGGTCGTGGGACTTGAACTCTGGGCCTGGGAGCTGTCCCTCAGCTCTTCAGCTCAAGGCGAGCGCTCTACCACTTGAGCTACAGCGCCACTTCCGGTTTTCTGGTGGTTTATTGGAGATAGGCGTCTCAAGGTCTCTCCTGCCCGGGCTGGCTTTGAACTGCGATCCTCAGATCTCAGCATCCTGAGTAGCTAGGATTACAGGCCTGAGCCAGCAGCGCCCGGCTTGTAAATCTTTTAACTTATGCTTCTGTAAAAATTACAAACAGATGCTAACCCTCATAAAGGACACATTGTTAATTCCTCCAAGGGACAATCTGTCTTTATCTCTTTCTTTACTGTGTGGCTACACCTAAGCGTCTGGGGCACTATCACAGAAAGTTTTATTTATATACGACTAGTTTTCTACCAGTTTTGAGCCACAGCACCAATTATGGGTGTCTCCCGCCAATGGTGGCTTTGAATCATGATCCTCCGATGTCTCTCAGCCATCTCAGTACCTAGGATTATAGGCTTAAGCCATAAGCACCCATCTCAGAGACTAATTATGTTTACAGCAAAATGTACATTTGGAACTGAGAAGCTACAATATCTAAATGATTGAGGTCGCAGCTCTACTACAGATTTCCTCAGGGTGAATTAGTATTATATTATGCAAGAGTGAAAACTGGCAGATATCAGTACTGTCCTGTGTGCTTCAGTCAGGCAGAACACGGTGCAACCAAGGTATGGTGCCAGGATAATCACTGATATGCCAGAGTCCAGCCATCACCAACGTTCTTCTCCCTCTCTAGGCAATGTTATGGTGAGCACTCGCCACCTACTGTCCATTTTCTGCAACTACCCAAGTTAGGAATTCCAGTTGTCTGACAGGAAATAAGCCAGAGAATTCTTGTGGGTCCAAAGGTGGGGTAAAAGGCAGGGCACTGTAGGAATGCAACAGAGTTCCACAGAGGTGCAACCACAGAACTCAGTCCAAGATTTGATTTGTCTTCTGGGCTGCCTGACACTCTCCACAGATTATTCAAAGCAGTGGTATTGGTACCAAGCTAGGTAGCAGAGCCAGAAAATAAGCAGTTCCCTCTCCCCCTTAGCCAACCTCCCCTCACACTTCACAGAGAATAAGAAATGGAGGAAATAAAGGGAAAGAGGGGGCAATATGGGTTATAGATTGAGGTATGAAAAGCCATTTCAGTTACCTAAAAACTGACATTTCATATGCCTAAATAATAGCAATGATCTTCACATAGTGGTGACATATGATTTCAAATTAATTTATTGTCATATGATTTCGTGAAATTTTATCTCTTGAGAATACCGATGGAGAGAAAAGGTAAGGATAAGGAAAATCTCTCTAACCTTATCGCTTCTGGCATAAACATTTAACATGTTCTGGAAAGGAATTACTAGAAAATACAGTACATTTCCAACAGAGAAAGAATTACACTATAAGTTGAAGATATGGCATCATTGAATGCACAGTATTAGTAATGCATGCATGATGCCTAGGTTTGAGATAAAGACATACTAATGAAATGTTACACATACAGTTTGTATACACAAACTGTATACACCTAATAATAGGATATCAAAATATATACAACAAATACTGCCACAGACATGGTTTGGGGATTGATGAGGAAGGAGAGAAATAAATAGAACAAATAAGGGCTGGGAAGATGGCTCAGTGGTAGAGCGCTTGCCTTGCATGCCTGAGGCCCTGAGTTCCATTCCTCAGCACCACATAAGCAAAATGAAAAAAGACGGAAGTGGCGCTGTGGCTAAAGTGTTAGAGCGCTAGCCTTGAGCTGAAGAGCTGAGGGACAGCGCCCAGGCCCAGAGTTCAGGCCCCACAACCGCCCCCCCCCCCAAAAAAGAGAAAAAGTCAGCCCGCCATTACATCACACCTGATCAACAATAGTACATAAGTCTGAGTAAGGCTGACCCAAAATCCCTCTTAACTTCAAATCACATGACTTTTCTTCACTCATTGCCTTTGCAATAAAACACAGGCCAGAGGATCCATGCTAGTGCAGACTCTGACATCAGGTCACAAGAAGACAGACAGGTAGAGAACTCTGAATCCCACCTTGCTTTTGTCTCATTCCTTTTCACTGTGAAAGGGCCTTACATGCCTTCTCCTGGCTCTAGCTACAGTCCTTTTCTCCCTCTCAAGGACCAGCTGCAAGAGCACACTGAAAAGGCTGTGGATCTTTCCTCAACATGACCTCCTCAACAGGACCATTAATTGACCCCTACTAAGCATGCTGTGATTTTCAAAATCAATGACTACTTAGATAAATTTCAAGTGCCAATAAGATAGTAAAGAATTTCTAAATATAGTGATACAATACTTAGTAGTTCATGAGTTATGACAAAGCAAACCAAAATCTGTTTTTATTTAATTGACATGCTTGTGTTTGGCTTTGCCACTCATGCTTTAGGTTGACCTTGAAGTATGGGATGTCTACAATTATAATTGTTTTTAAGGTGGAGGTATAGCTCATCAGTAGAGAATCTAACTAAGGTCCTGTTAGCAAAATGAGTCCCTTCCCTTAGCTTTAGTCCATTCCCTCCCTTCTCCACAGCTTAACATGCTCCCTTCCTAAGCAACGCTAGGCCCACATAGTAAAGGCAGTACATAATCCAACTTCCAACCCCCTTTACCTTGGGATGGCACTTCTCTGGGACCGATACCACCATATAACGGCAACAAGAACCCTTAGGGTGAACTTCAGGTTTGGGGCAGTTGCAGGACCCTTATCTACTAGGTGGATAGGAGGCATAAATCCTAGTCTGACATGATGAAGTCCCTGGCCCACATGTGGACACCAGGGTCCTCCACCTCCTAGCACCTTCTAGCACCTCCTCTACACCTCCTAGGTTATATAGGTCACCCCCAAAAATAACCGGTGCTTCTCATTCTCCCCTTGGGAGAAGGAGTCTTGCAGGCACTCTTTCCCCACCAATAAACCTTTCTTTGTTCTCTGTACCTTGCTGTCTGCATGGTTATCTGGCAAAGTATACTTAATATTAATTTTGCCATCAGTTCCCTTTCCAAACACTGGAAAACCAAAAAACCAGACATCTATTTCTATATATGTGTACATATATATGAAGGCATGAAAAGGTCAACAAGTGTATTATCAGTCATTACTTCATTTACAAAGAAATGAAAGCACAGCACAAATACATCCACGAATCTCTCCTTTAAAAACAGCTTTGATGTTCTACACAATCCATGCAGATTTATGAAAAATACATATTTTAACATGTACCCTTTCATGTTCCTGTCCAAAAATGAATCTATTTGTCAGTGTGAAGAATGACAACATGTACTATCTGACCGGGCATAGGCAACCTAATTTTTATTTCCTATATATCCCAAACTTAAATATACCAGGAAGTTATATTGCACCACCACCACCACCACCACCACAAAAGCTTAGATTTTCTCTGAAACACAGAATCACATTAAAAATTACCTTACAATTTTTCCAAACTTCAGTAGGTGGTATAAATGCTACATGAATAACAAGCTGGCTATACATAAACTGAGGGCCCCGGTGGGGCTTTTGTGTATTTCCTTCAACACTAGTTCCTGAAGCCCAGGGATTCCATTCAATGGTAATGCTCGCAGGTTCTGGTCTCCATGGTGATTGGGCCCTGCATTCCCTCACATCTGGGTCTGCATTACCTGTGAGCCCATCTGTGCGACCAAGCCGCATCTACTGACCCAAGGAGAAGCCGATTCGCTGAAAAGCCTGGGATTCCCCGCAGGTTGCATGGACCTGTAGTGAATAAAGCCTCACGCCATCGTGCTCTCGCTTGCACACTGGGCGGCACCGGGGGTGCGGAGCCCAGCCTGGTGCTTGGCGGGGAAGGGTGGCCTCTGGGCTCGGGGTAGCGGGGACGTGAACTTGGCTGGCTCATGTCTGGGCACGGATCCTGGTCTAAACTTGTGGTAGAGAATCAGAAGCGCTGAGCAGCAGGCACAACTCTGGCCAAGGCCTTGGGTGGCACCGTCCCAGGAGCTGGATCCGGTGAGTCCACCACGCCATGCCTTATGGAAACACCTGGTTAGAGGTGACGGATCCTCCACTGCCCGGTAAGCCCCACTGCACCATGCGCAGCCCTGCCCCCCCTCCACCCACCCCCCCCCACCCCCCCCCCCCCCCCCCCCCCCCCCCCCCCGCCCCCGAGTTGCCGGAGGTCAGGGTCCAGATTCGGTCCCCTAGTCAGGGTTTGTCAGTGGCCGATGCGGGGTGTGGTCGACAGGACCCGCAGGGGGAGCCGCTGGGCAGAGAACTGGGTCCTTCCGGGGCTCTGTGTGGACCGGCTCCGGGGGCGTTCGTGGGTCATGGGAACCAGGGTTTGGACCGCAGCACCTAGCAGCAGAGCGGGACAGTGAACAGTATCAGGAGATGGAATGGCCCCCAAGTGGTGCTGGGCACCCACACATCGTCAAGCCGCCTTCGTTGAGGGAAAGGCAGGGAAAGGCAGAGCGGCTTGGGGACAATCTTTCAAGAAATAACCGATTCGGTATCTCGTTAAACTGTCATGGGAAAAGCTGCATAGATGAAATCGGAGGCAGGGGTTGGGCCACCGCACCCACACCACACCGCGGTGCATGCAGCTTCTACGTCCCTCCTGGCCACCTCCTTCCGCTGCACCCTCCTCCTCTCCTTTGCCCTTTTATTAAGGGATGATGAGGATGACTCTTAGTGGAGAAAGGACTGTCCTGAGAGCAGCCCAGGTCTCGAGGGCCAGGCCATTCCACGGGCTGGAGCTGAAACTACTGTGGTGCTCAGAGCCTGGGTGCAGTGAGCGCTGTTTCCCGCCAGAGGGCACGCTCAGCGCGGGGTGGGCATCATAGGGCCCAGAGTGTAGTGAGCGCTGCTTCCCGCTAGAGGGTCCTCTGGGAGCGTGCACATGCTAGGTTGTTCTGTCAGACTCCCTTCTCAGATAATGATTAGGAGAGTCACAATTAGGTTTGCTTCAAATAAAACCTAAAAGGAAATAAGTTCCATGCATGTATTATAATGAAAGGACTTGAAAAACAATTAGTATTGACCTGTTTTCTGTATGTTAAAGGCTGCTTGGATAGGTGAGGTGAACTAATGTAGGAGAAGTCAGGGTGATAGGGTTAGAATGGGGTACAGAGAAAAATGAAAAGTAGTGAAAGTAATTTTCATGATAGCGAGTACATATGAACAGACATTCCATGCTAATAAGTAGGTGATGAATGGTTGAATTAATTCAGATCATTCATGTGACTTTAGGAATATCAAGGTATAGAGATGAATATGGTTCTGGGGGGTAATAATTTTCAGGCATTATCAGAGATTAAGTCTTTGCAGGTAATGAGTGTAGTTATTTTACACTGCAAGAATAATACCAAACCCACAGCAGCTTCACAGGCTATCAATGTGAGAATATTATTAGGCAATTGTAAAACACGGAGTAAAATGTGTGTTCAAGATTATTACAGTGAGCCAGGAGCTGGTGGCTCATGCCTGTAATACAAGCTACTCAGGAGACCTGAGATCAGAGGATCGTTGTTCAAACCAGCCCTGGCAGGAAAGTCAGTGAGACTCTTGATCTCCAATTAAACCACTAGAAAACCGGAAGTGGTGCTGTGGCTCAAGCGGGTAGAGTGCTCACCTTGAGCTGAAGAGCACAAGGGACAGTGCCTAAGCACAGAGTTCAAGCCCCAGGACCAAAAAAAAATTTTTTTTTTAAAGTACGCTATCATAAATAATGATGATATTATACTGTCAAAGCAGAGAGGAAGAATGTGAGACCGGAAACATCAGAGCTCAGCATGCAGAGTAGCTACCATTACAGGCATGAAACACCAATGCCCAGCTTAATAAGGAATTTGTTATTATAGAAATACTTAAGTAATTGTACAAAGAATTCCAATTCAACATATCAGTTTGTGAGTGCAATGTGTCATTACATTTACAAATAGTATTTTATGAAGTTGATGTACAAAGGATTTTCATGTCCCATACTTTAGATCATGAGTGCAATGCATGTGATAGATGTCACCCGTTTTATCATTCTTGTCATCCCTTCCCCAGCCCGCCATCACCTGTTTTGTCTAGTTTCATTTTCACACATTTACATTGACTATCATGGCTGCATTCATCTACCTTTCCTTTCTTCACTGGTCTACCCCACTTTCCTTGACATTATCCTTCCACCCTTGTCATGCTATTCAGGTGTTCAAAGGAGTTACACCATTGGAATCCTTCCTGAATATACTATACTATAGTTCATGCTCTTGTGCAGGGGTCCTGTTTTCCTTAGAAACAGCTATTATTCCAAGATCCATGACTTAGTGTGGGGTCAGGGTCAACATTTCACTAGTATGTTTCCCTAGGTGGTCAGATTTCTACCAAGATAGAAGTCCTGTGGGTTTTGTTGTTGTTGTTCTTGTTTCCCCAAATCCTTGCATTTTCTTTTTATTTATTCTTGCTCTTTCTTTTTCTTTTGTCAGTCATGGAAAAAACACTCCTGGGCCTGGACCCTGTCCCTGAGAATTTCAGTTCAAGGCTACCGCTGTACCACTTGAACCACACTGCCATTTCCAGTTTTCTGAGTGGTTTATTGGAGACAAAAGTCTCACGGACTTTCCTGCAGGGGCTGGCTTTGAAGCATGATCCTCAGATTGCAACATCCTGAGTAGTTAGGATTACAGGCAGGAGCCACCGATGACCAGCTCTTTGTGTGTGTGTGTGTGTGTGTGTGTGTGTGTGTGTGTGTGTGTGTATGTGTATGTGTGTGTGCCCCAGTCCTGAGAATTGAATACTGACACTTGAATTCAGGGCCTGTGTTGTCTTGAGCTTCTTTTTTTTTTGCACTCTGCCACTGGAGCCACAGCTCCCACTTCTGGATTTTTTTGGGCAAGTTACTGGAGATGAGTATCACAGATTTCCTGCCTAGGCTGGCTTTCACCCTTATTCTTCACATCTCAGCTTTCTCAAACACAAAGATGGAACTTTAATAATAGCAAGCTATCATGTGACAGATACCAATATATTAGGTTTGCTAGACAGACTACTGAGTTCTCAATATCTCTAATGTGAGTTCAGACCTCCAAAACAGCAAGAAATAAGCCATCATGGACTGTCTCTGGGGAATATACAATTTTTTAAAAATATTTGATTACCAGCTGGGTGCCAGTTACTCACATCTGTAATCATCGATACTCATGAAGCTGAAGATCTGAGGATTGCAGTTTTAAGCCAACCTGGGTAGGAGTCACTTATCTACAATAAGCTACTCAGAAAAAACTGTGTAGTGGCTCAAGTGCTTCAATGTGGCTCAAGTGGTAGAGTGCTACCCTTGAGCACAAACAGGCTCAGGGGACAGTCCTAGGCTCAGAATTCAAGACTTGGGACTGGAAAAACATTCTTCCCAGAGCCCCCCACAAATAACAAATAGCTTCCTTTATAACGAAGGCTTACATTAACTATATTTATTCTCTGTACAATAGCACATGCCACCTTATATTCATAAATCAAGACTTACTTCAAAAATTCTATTTTGTAAAAATAGAAAAAATGACAAATTCATAAATCAAAAGTGGCTTACGTTAAATAAAGAAGTTTCCAGTTAAAGGAAGAACAGTCCTGGAGCTCAGAATTCAGGGCTCAGCAGGAGACTTGCTCCCACAGACCTAGGACTCACCTGACCTGTGGCTTCTCATATCCAGGAAGTCCAGAAGGATGTTGTAAATGATCATGAGGTTCATTAGGAATGTTACCAGGTAGGGAATAGTGCACTTGATTAAAGTCAGTAGAATTGGATGGGGTGATAAGCCGGGCTCAGGGCTCCTTCCCTGACCTGAGAAGTCACCTCGGTGTGGTGTGACTGACATAAATGGTCAAATGTAAGCTGTCTCTAGTAAATCAGAAATCTTGATAAAAATCATTTATCAGAAGTGCAGGTAAGGGAACTAGGATATTTTCTATCAGTGCAGGACAGAAGCAATGGTGTTTTTTAAACATTTATTATTATTATTGTTATTGTTATCTTTAGGTGGTTGTACAAAGAAGTTTCCATTCTACAAGACAGTATATAAATACAAGTTGTCTGACAACATTGTCACTCATCCCTCCTAGCAATGGTGTTTTGAACAAGAAAAAAATAATGAGTCAGCAGTGGTAGAATGCTTGCCTTGCAGGCATGAGGCATGAGTGGGGAGGTGCTGGTAGGAGGCAGATAGTGCTGGGATTGGAACCAGAGTGAGGAGGGGCAACTGCGAATCATGGCAAATCTGGGAACAGGAAGCCAGCGGGGCAACCTAAGGACATTCACCCACCAGGGCCCATGAGAGGGCCACATCCAGGGCACTTGCAAGCAGGCAGGAGGGACCAGGACACTGCAGTCCTGGAGAGAGCCAGTATGGACTCCCACTAGTGTGTTCTGTCCCTACTGACTGTCCAACAATGCAGCCTCACTTTATTCAGAAGGAACTGGGGAACTAGCTCAGGCCCTGATGCCCTGCCAATCCCCAGTGCCTTCTCAGGCCACCTTCCTTCTCAATCCTTTCCCCTCCCCCCCTCCCCAACCCACACCTGAATGGAAAACAGAAAAAGATATTTTCAAGTCTTGTTTGTTATAAGATTCTTGAACATAAAATAAAGAACACTTGCAATAATATAAAGGGTTAGCACAATTAAAAAATGATCAGTGCTGAACACCAGGAGCGCTGAGCTCAGACCTGCTGATGGCTGTTGTACACCTGCCCTGAACAGACTAACCACCACTCAATATTGCACATTAAATTACAATCATTTATGGGGATTTTCATCTCCATTGTTTCAAAGAAGTTCCTCAGCATGTGTCATCCCATGATGGATCATGCTATCATCTTATTTAGTGAGCATGCTGAGAGCTGGAGAATAACAGTTCAAAAGCAGGCTAGGCAGAAAAGTTTAGGAGATTCCAACTGCAAAACAACCAGCTAAAGGCCAAGCCAAAGGCATTTTTCAGGAGTTAGAATACCTCATGCTCTGCTATTGTAACTGTGCAATCAAAGGTGTGCACATGTGCATCCTGCCTGGGAACATTGCAGTTTCTAGCTTCTGGGCAGCAGGACAGGGAGTTCATCTCTTCTTTATTATTTGGTAGAATCTGGCATTTTGTATAATTCCCTATATTCTCTATGTTTTATTTACTGATCATAGTGATGAAACTCAGGGCTGGGCACTGTCCCTGAGCAATTTGGTTCAAGGATAGTGCTCTGCCACTTGAGTCATAACATCACTTTCTGCATTTTGGTGATTTATTGGAAGTGACAGCCTCATGAACTTTCCTGGGCTGACTTTGAACCATGGTGCTCAGATCTCAGCAGCTAGCATTACAGAACCATGGGCATAAAACTTTTGTTAGAGGTTAGTCCTTAGTGTCTTAGTCAAGATTTTAGCTGAGATGGAGTCAGAGGAGAAGTAGCAAATTCATCCTGACTGTCTGCTTTCAGAAAAACAACTTATTGCATTTAATTTTTCTATAAACTCTGCTCTGTTTCTAAGGAAACTGAAAACTTTTTATTTTTTACTTAATAAGCTGTGTCCCTGAGCTCTTTTTGTTGAGGAGTAGCATTCTGCCATTGGATCCATAGCTCCACTTCTGGAGCTATTTTGGAAATTAAAAAATAAATAAAACTCGGTGGGGAAGGTGGGCTCAGTGGTAAGTGCTTGACTTGCATGCATGAAGCCTAGATTCGATCCTCAGCACAAACCACATAAGCAGAAAAAGCTGAAAGTGGCACTCATCATTTGATATGGATTAGTTGGTGTCTCACAGAGTTTTTGCCCAGGATGGCTTTCAAACCACACATCTACTTCCTAGGTTTACAGGTGTGACCCACTATGCCATGGTTGTGGTTACTATCAATTGTCAATTAGAAAAGGCTAAGAAATGCATTAGAGGTTACTAATGCACAACTCTTGGTGTATAATAGAGGCTATTTCATGAGAGCAATTATGTGCACTTTGCACATAATGTTAACTTGTAACAACCTGGAAAAAGCATTTGTAGACAAACATTTAAAAATACATGTAGGTGGTACCTTGTAGGACCCAGATTTAAGCAAGATGACAGGCTCCATGGAATGAAAATCAGTGTGCCTAGAAGTGGACTTTAAAAGCAGTTTCCTTTGAAATATCTTTTCTCTTCCTGCTTGATAAGCATCCTGATACACTATTACAGCAGCAGAAGTGGATAAGAGCAGAGAGCACTACCTTGAAACATTTTCTTCCAATCTAAAGTGGACCCTTCCTCTGACATATGATGACAGGACAATGGTAGGCTTCCACACTTATGTGGTCACTCAATAGGAATACACTAAAGCCATCCCTCAATCTGATCCTATGCTTAGTAATGAAGAAACATGCGATGACCATCTTGCACTCCATTCACCATTTGAGAAAATGAAATTTGGTGTATTTACTAATAGAGTGTGTAGTATAATAAAGTTTTTTAAACTGCAACAAATAAAAAAATAAATTTATAAATTAAACTGAACAAAAAACACCCTAGAAAGTAGTGGTTTTAAGAAGAATTTGAGAGCTTGGCAGCAGTGGCACATGCTGGGAGCTGAATCAAAGCCTACCAAGGCAGAAAAGTGTTGTCCCCATCTCCAAGAAAAAAAAAAAAGCAGAGTCCATGTGTCCTGGATGAAATCCCCAATGGTTGCTCCTCAGAGGGTGATGTGTGATGCTGTGAGGATGAAATCTAACCTGTAGTGGAGGCCTCAGGGTATTGGGTCATGTCAGGAATATGAAATGCCTGTTAAGGAGAATGCCTGAGGCTGGGAAGGTGGCTCAGTAGTACAGTGCTTGCTTTGCATACATGAGGCCCTGGGTTTGATTTCTCAGCACTACATAAGCAGAAAAAGCCAGAAGTGAAGCTGTGGTACAAGTGGTAGACTGCTAGCCTTGAGCTGAAGAGCTGAGGACAGTGCCCAGGCCCAGAGTTCAGGCCCCACGACTGACAAAAAAAAACAAAAAAGGGAAATGTCCTGTGGCCTGCAAGTAAAAATACCATAAGGTGGGAATTTTCCTTTCTGATTGAGTGGAAATCTATAATCTGTGCCATTTTACCTCTAGTGTATATGAGTTGTTTTTCACTTCATAGTGACTCATGCCTATGAGTTTTCCTAGAATCTCATAAGAAAATTTAGTCTTAAAATTTTGAAGAGTTTTAGATTGTTTACAGCCATGGGGAATTCTGGGAAATGGGATGGACAAAAACCTACAAGAGCAAAGGTGGAATCTTAGGGTTATGAAGAACTATTAAGTTCCAAGTTAATAAAGGTGGACTTGTGATGGATATGTTGAGTATTAGCATGAGTGGATTAAGAAGTAGTTAGGAGATTAGGAAAGCACTCCTTGGTTTATGTTATTGCAAGGAGGATTAACAGTGTGGATAGATCTTCACTCAATGTAGATGAACATTACCAACCCATTCTGGGAGCCTGAGAGAATAAATATCCTAAAAGGAGAATGCCAGGTACATCGGTATGTTGTCATTCTCATTCTCTCCTCCATCTACTTCCAAGGAATCACTCAGTATGTGAGAAGGTTTTGTGTTATAAAAACTTACATGTACTGAAAAATCCTGAAATTATAGGCAAAATAAGCCTGTCCTGCTTTAATTTGTCTGTATCAGATCTTCTGTCACAACAATGGGAACTCATTAAGACACTACCACTCTCTGCCATTTACTGGGAACCCTTTCCCCAGGAGAAGAACCATGGCCATGAAGAGACTTGCTCTGGTCAGTTGACAGTATGTCACTGAGGCTCGTAGCCACACCAATGGTTCCCATCATTTCGCCAAGCCTAAGTGGCAAGTTGTAGGTTTGAAACAGCATTGGTGCTCCCCATAGCCCTGGCCTATTCCAGCTTGCATCAAGCTGCCAGTGGTACTCGGGTCAGTGCTATGAGCCTGATGGCTGACTAGATGTGTTGCTCAGTGAGGTTATCTTAGAATCCCCCATCTTGCTCCCATGTCTCACTTCTGGTCCACATGCATACTCCTTCCAGTCATTCACACTGCCTATGTGCTTCTTTGGTTGAAAGCCTTTACTATTAGTTTTGGTCCAGAACTCCGGTGTACATGGCAGGTCATAGTTAAGACAAGGGCTGTCCAAGATGAATAAGTACCATGCTTGGGCCCCTCGCAGCATCTGCCTGATTCAGGACTCCAGTGGCCAGCCTTCACCATGCCCCTATGTAGTGCTACAGTGAGCTACAGACCTCAGGCTCTCTGAACACACCCAAGGGACAGACCATTCTTGCTGCTCTAATGCCTCCCAACCCACCCAGCATTCTTGCTGAGCTGCTCCATGGCCCCAAACCTGCCAACAATGTGCTTCTCTAGTATGATCTTGTCATAGCTGCAGGTCACACAGTGTCACCTCCAGCTATTTCTAAGTAGTTTATTGGAGATAACAGTCTCCTGGACTTTGAGCTTCTTTTAGCTATCATTCTACAATTCCCTTTTCTCATCTTATTATATCTTTCCTGAGTATCCAGTATGCTTATCATGTACTGTGCCTACAATTGAGCTGTTGTCATGACTAACAAAGCCAGGTTCACAAGTCTCCAGTGCATCAGGACTAGATTAGCTGGGAAAGCAAAGTGTTCAGAAATCCAAGGTTAGCTTGATTTCTTCATGCCATGAGAAAAGAACTAGAAATCTGCATTGCTTGAGCTCAGAGACACTATTTTCGGTCTTTCACATAGAATTAAGTTTGTTTAGTCATTAACTTGCAATTTTTTTTGTCTATTACCATATTTTATAATCTTGGATTTGGAAATCAGGGAGCAATCTAGCACTGAAGGCATCCCTCCAGTCCCATTGGTTAATGTTATATTTTTTTCAGATAAGAGAGGATCCCACATACTTTCCCCAAGTCCTGCTTGACACTTAGAGCTTCCCAATCCTTGTGTCTCACTGTGCCTTACATGGACTAATCAAATTTAAATAGGACATCTCTATACTTCATGAAGAATACTTACTAGAGCTTAACGTTAATTGAGACTTTGTTTTTGAAGCACCTTCTTAAACTTTGTATTATTTCATTTTAATATATTTTTATTTTTAATTTTTCATTATACAGTTGATATATAGAGGGATTACAGTTACATAAGTTAAGCATACATTTCTTTTTGGACAATGTCATCCTTTGCCCTACTCCCAATTTTTCCTTCCAATCCCCACCCGCAAGTTGAATACTGCATCTTCAGCATAGTGTCTATTGAGTACCATTGCTGCATTTGTTCACCCATTGTCTTATTTCATTCTTATGCCAATACCAAATTCTGTCATTCCTGGTTATTAAGTGAAGGAACTGAAGTTCAAAGTTAAGAAACTCAAGATCACATTGCTAAAAAAGCTAGAGTTTAAAATTGAATAGATTTAGCTGTGCATGATGGTGTGACTATTATCTCAGCTGCTAGAAGCAGAGGCAGGATATTGTCAGCACGTTGCCAGTCTAGGCTTCATAGTAACACTGTTGCAAAACATCAAAACCAAATGAAAAAAAAAACCAAGGCTCTACCAATACTAGAGATTATGTGGAGATTTACAGCATTAGTCTTTAAGGAAGGAGACTAAGGACACAGAAATGTAGTTAAACTTGGCTTGGATAGTGGTATCCTGATCATGGTATCAGGCTGCTGTTCTTCTTTCTTTCTTTCTTTCTTTCTTCTTCTTCTTCTTCTTCTTCTTCTTCTTCTTCTTCTTCTTCTTCTTCTTCTTCTTCTTCTTCTTCTTCTTCTTCTTCTTCTTCTTCTTCTTCTTCTTCTTCCTCCTCCTCCTCCTCCTCCTCCTCCTCCTCCTCCTCCTCCTCCTCCTCCTCCTCCTCCTCCTCCTCCTCCTCCTCCTTCTTCTTCTTCTTCTTCTTCTTCTTCTTCTTCTTCTTCTTCTTCTTCTTCTTCTTCTTCTTCTTCTTCTTCTTCTTCTTCTTCTTCTTCTTCTTCTTCTTCTTCTTTCTTCTTTTTGGTTGTCCTGAACTCTGGGCCTGAGCACTCTCCCTCAGCTCTTCACCAAAAGGTAAGCACCTTACCACTTGAGCCACAGCACCACTTCCAGCTTTTTTCTGCTTATGTGGTGCTGAGGAATCAAACCCAGGGCCTCATGCATGCAAAGCAAGCACTCTACCACTGAGCCAATTTCTCAGCCCAGGCTGGTATTCTTTAGCAGAGACTTTATGAAACCCTGTATAAAGGTCATCAAGTAGGATGTCAGTAATGATGGAACTTTAGTCTATATTTCTATTGTCTATATGTGTATAGCTGGTACTTATATGTGTGTATTAAACATGTGAAATATGGTTTAGGATAACTGAAGGCTGACTTTAAATTGTATATACTTTTACTTAAATTGCAATATGATGGAACACTCTATTATTCCATGTCTAATGTTCAATTTTAATGCAGCCAAACTGGTACTGCGATTTTACTTTCAACTACTTCATGGGGGAGGCAAAAATAAAACAGGATTTCAGGTGTCAATAACAGCTTGACAGGTGTCAATAACAGCTTGAGTGTCTCTTAATGTGCCAATCCCTATTGAAGACAGATATTCACTTTGTAAATTCTTCAATTATTCAGCAAGAATCTAGGAAATCACTCTAGAAATCTAGGGAAAACAAAGGCAGTGCGACTAAGGCCCTGCTAAAATCAGTAGCCACTCTGGAGGGACAGGAAGTGTCTTGGGAAAATGTTTGTTATCTGTCGCACTACCTAAGGCTATAGCACTGGGATGCTGTGGCACAAAAGCCATGTTCACATGAACTGTCTAATGCTGTTCAATCTTGCTTTATCTGTGGCAATCCTTTTCATATGAAATTTATTACAACAATGAGGAGCTCTATAATTTGCAGCAAGTGTGGGGATAGAACCATGGCCTTATTTCCTGAAGTAAGTTGCTGTTGGTGGCTCTGGAGGTGCCTCTGTGATGCCAGGATGGCATGCATAGAATACAGGTGGAACCTAGATAATTCTCAAGGGTCAGCTGCAGATGAGTTGCTAGGCTTCTGAAGGAAGGAAATATTTGGAGGTGAGGTGTGATGCCGCTATGACAGCATCTCTAATTAAGTAGTTTGAAATACATTTCAAAAGACCACAAGGCCTTGAGTTAAAGCCTCACAACTGATAAAAAAAATTCACTGATTTTTCTGCCCAGGGTGGCTTTAAACCATGATCCTCTTATCTCAAGCTCCTCAGTTGCTAGGATTATAGACATGAGCACCAGCATTGGCTTTGCCTTTCCTTTTCATATTATGCTATAAAAATTTGTATCATTTTATTATTGTATCATTATTGAGCTATATTTTAGTGCAATTGTTTGCATTTACCTCTTCCTTTTTACTTTTCTCTCCCCTCCTCTCATCCTTCCACTTCTCCTTCACTTGTACTTTACTTGTACCATTTTAAGCTTGAACTCATTACTGAAGCTTTATTGCTCAAGGCTAGCAATATACCACTTGAGCCACTGCTCTGCTTTTGCCGGTTAATAGACAATAACAGTTTCACAGACTTTCCTGCCAGGGCTGTCTTTGAACAACCATCCTCAGATCTCAGCTTTCTAAGCAACTATGTTTATGGCAGCATTATTTACCATAGTCAAGATATGGAACCAACCCAGATGCTCCTCAGTAGATGAATGGATTGGAAAAATGTGCTCTGTGTATGTGTGTGTGTGTGTGTGTGTGTGTGTGTGTGTGTGTGTGTGTGTAATGGAATTCTATGCCTCCATCAGAAAGAATGGAATCTCACCACTCATTAGGAAATGGAAAGACTTGGAAAAAAATTATATCCAGTGAAGTAAGCCAGGCCCAAAGAAACATAGGTCCCATGGTTTCTGCTTCTCTTTTGCTGCTAACATGCTGGAGTTTAGGAATTGTTTGTTTCTCAGTGCTAATAAGAGAGAGGGAGCCAAGCACAGGAGGCTCATGCCTGCAATTCTAACTACTTAGGAAGCCGAGATCTGAGGATTGTGGTTCAAAGCCAGCCCAGGCAGGAAAGTCCATAAAACTCTTTTCTTCAATTGACTAAATGAAAAGCAGAAGTGGGGTTGAGGCTTAAAGCAGCAAAGTGCTAGCCTTGAACATAAGAGCTCAGGGATGGTGTCCAGGCCCCAAGTTCATGCCCCACGAACATCCAAAATAGAGAAAAATGAAACTGAAAGAGGAGAGAGAGAAGAGAGAGGGGGAGGGAGGGGTTGAGAGAGGGTTGGAGAGAGGAGGGAAAGGGAGGGAGGGAGGAAGGGAAGAAGGGATGGAGAGGTACTTGGTTTTCTGAGTCAGAGCACCATGTCCAGTTTTCTAGTGGTTTACTGGAGATAAGAGTCTCCTGGACTTTCCTGCCTAGGCTAGCTTTGAACCATGATCCTCAGATCTCAGCCTCCTGAGTAGCTAGGATTACAGGCATGAGCCACTGGTGCCTGGCTGCTTGTAATATATGATTTGGCCATATTGAGTCCCCAGGGTTTTCACCTTCCCTATCTTTCCCTTTGTCATCTTCATCTTCTCTTTATTTAAAAAATTTATTTCCTTTGGATTCTAGTTGGGTAACAGACATTTTTTTCTGCATCTCATTATTTCTCTTACTATGAAAGTCTGAAGATTTTTTTTAATAGCCTTTTTAGCTGTGTTCCTGTGGCTCATACTTGTAACCCTAGCTGCTCAGGAGGCTGACGTCTGAGAATCAGTTTGAAACTATCCCTGGGCAGACAAATCCAAGAACCTAATCTCCACTTAACTAGCAAAAAGATAGAGGTGAGTTGTGACTACAATGGTAGAGTGCCAGACTCGAGTTAAAAATCTAAGGGGCAGTACTCAACTCTAGTACTGTAACAAATATAAAGGCAAACAAATCCCTTTTTAATAAAGAGACATCCACAGTAAGCACAAAAACAGAACATCAGAATCTGCTGTGACAATCTCCTGTGGGAAAATGATACACAGAGAGGAAGCACCAGATGCTGACAGATGGCCATAGCTTCTCCTCTCTCTGTACCTGCAGATCCTGAAAATCAATGTGTGATGAGCATCCCCGTGGTGGCACAGAGCATCCCATGCTGGTGCTGAGTACACTTGCTGCTCTTGAGCAACCATCAGGGAGGTTAATGCCTGAGGTCACACTTGGGTCCCCTGTGTCTCATACAGTAGTACAAAGCTATGTCCTATCTTCTCAGACTGTCCATCTGCAGAAACAGCGTGCTCCTTGAATTGTCTCTGGAGATGGTGAATTGACCTTTCACAGAGTCAACATAGTTTTTGTCACTGCTATCACCACTAATGTATAAGAGCCACTCAGACCTCTTTCCTGGACGCTGGTAGAGCCAGTTCATGTAGTAACTACTGAAGCCAAATCCAGAGGCTGCACAGGAGAGTCTCAGGGACCACTCAGGCTACACCAAGCCTCCTCCAGATCCCACCAGCTGCACTTCACACTGCACACTTGCAAACACAGAGTATTCTGGCCAGGAAATTTCACAAAGACCTACTGTCTCCTCACTCACACCCAGTCGTATATTTAGTATCTCTTAGTTTTCATAAATTACCTTGTAATGCTGCCATAAGGGAAGTCCATCTTAGCACAAACCCCATAGACATTTCTCAGATTACAGTCCTGAACACTAAATGGAGTTTTTATCAGCAGAAGGAGCTGATATTTTTTTTATTGTAAAAATACTGTACAGAGGGGTTACAATTACATGGGCAAGATAATGAGTACATTTCTTATCAAGCATTGTAGCCTCCTCCTTTGTTTCCCCTTCCCATCCCTTCCCATCCTTCCCCTGCCCCACACCCAATCCTCCCTGTCCCCCTCCCCCACTACCAAAGTTGTAAAGTTCGTTTTCAACATAACGACTTGTACATCTCATTGTTGCAATGGGTCCATCTGTATCCCTATTTAAATGATTTGTTTTTCCCCTTCCCCTTCACAAAATATACCAACATCAAATACAGTGAAAGCAGGGGTTATACTGTGGGGGAGGGACATACATAGCAACAAAGAAATAATCTTATAAATGTTTTAGAAACAATCGCATGAAAGAAAAAAAAAACATCTGAATACATATCTTAGGGTTCTTTTCCCTAACACCACCTTATCTGACCTTTTCTGCTTGGCTCAGACATATAATAGATATTGCAAATAAGGGAAACCATGGGACCTATGTTTCTTTGGGCCTGGCTTACTTCACTTAATATAATTTTTTCCAAGTTTTTCCATTTCCTAACAAATGGGGCAATGTCATTCTTTCTGATGGAGGCATAGAATTCCATTGTGTATATATACCACATTTTCTTGATTCATTCATCTACTGAGGGGCATCTGGGTTGGTTCCATATCTTACCTATAGTAAATAATGCTGCAATAAACATAGTCGTGCTGGTAGCTTTACTGTGGTCTTGTTTGTAAACATTTGGATAAATGCCCAAAAGTGGAATTGCTGGGTGATAGAGGGGCTCTATGTGGAACCTTTTTTTTTTTTTGGGTCCGGTGGTGGGTCCTGAACTCTGGGCCTGGGCACTGTCCCTCAGCTCTTCAGCTCAAGGCTAGCACTCTACTGCTTGAGCCACAGCACCACTTTCGGCTTTTTTCTTTTTGGTTATGTGGTTCTGAGGAATCGAACCCAGGGGCTCATGCATGCAAGGCAAGCGCTACATCACTGAGCCACCTTCCCAGCCCTATATGGAGTCTTTTGAAGAACCTCCATACTGCTTTCCAAAGTGGTTGAACAAGTTTACACTCCCACCAACAATCCCACCACATCCCCTCCAGCATCTGTTGTTATTAGAGTTCTTGATTTTAGCCATTCTAACTGGAGTGAGGTGGTATCTCAATGTTGTTTTAATTTGCATTTCTTTTATGGCTAGGGAGGTTGAGCATTTCTTCATGTGTCTATTGGCCATCCTTCTTTCCTCTTCAGAGAAGTTTCTCTTTAAGTCTTCAGCCCACTTATTTTTTGGACAGTTGTTTCATTGAAGATTTGTTGTTGGGGGATTTAATTTTTTGAGTTCAAGGTATATTTTAGATATGAGACTCTTTTCCATTGTATGGCTAGTGAAGATCTTTTCCCAATATGTGGGCTTTCTATTGATCTTACTAGCTATGTACTTTGCCATGCAGAAGCTCTGCAATTTCATGCAATCCCATTTGTCCAACCTTTCTTTGATTTGTTGTTTCTGGGTCTCTATTAAGAAAATTTTGGCCTGTGCCAAGGAGACCTAGGGTTTCTCCTATCCATCCTGTAATATTTTCAGAGTGTCTGCTTTGACTCCGAGGTCTTTGATCCATTTGGAATTGATTCTGGTGCAGGGTGATATATAAGGATCTAGCTTTAGTTTTCTACAAGTAGTTAACCAATTTTGCCAGCACCATTTACTGAAGAGGCTGTCTTTCTACCATTCTATTTTTTTTAGAGGGAGCTGATATTTGCATGTCCTTCTGCTATAGAATAAGCTCTGTAGTGCAAGTCTCAGGTAGGACAGTGCTCAGAGCAGATGAGTGTGCTAAGGGAGTCAAAAATAAATCAGTAAACGCAGGGATTTGGGGCATTTCACTATATTTACAAGCAGTGACTTTTGGGAAGGTTTAGCCCACTGTGAAAGCCTCAACAGTAGGATCAAGGGACCTATTATCATCACAGAGAAATCTGATGTTGGTTATAATTCCTACCTTACAATGCAAACATTGTGTTTAGCTTTATTCCATCATTCCCACAATTCTGGGTTGGTTCCCAAAACATGTTCATCTATGTGTCTTTCTGTTTGTGCTATCTTCATATATCTGTATATTTTAAACCATCTTACTGAGAAATCATTGGTATATAATGATAATTGGATAAATATTGAGATATGTATGTGAACACAAGTGAAA
Source organism: Dipodomys spectabilis (assembly GCF_019054845.1). Taxonomy (NCBI): domain Eukaryota; kingdom Metazoa; phylum Chordata; class Mammalia; order Rodentia; family Heteromyidae; genus Dipodomys; species Dipodomys spectabilis. Next base: position 1,222,953 of record NW_024871079.1, on the reverse strand, counting down.
TAACCATGAAAATATTCCACAACCTGTGGAATCATTGCTCCTTGAGACCCAGGTCCTCTCAGGCATCACAGATTGGATGCAGGCTGCCATAGAAGTCAATGCAAATGGATCATTGGAAAATCTGATCTCTCCTCTAGAGAAGGCTATCTGCTTGTTCTTTTGAAATGTCATCCAGCAATGATGTTTCTCTTATGGGACAATATAATGTTTCTAACTGATGAACCGGATTCAAGACTTGTGTATATCCAAGTCTGTTGGCAATCTGCCACATGAACAGTGGCTAGATCTCACAGAATTTTCTAATCACCAAAATGTTCCTTAATGCTGCTTCCCCTCCCCCCCACTTTGGGTGCAAACAACTCCACTTCCTGTTTTTCCATGGTTAATTGGAGATAAGAGTATCAAAGATTTTCCTGCTATGCTGGTTTTGAACCTAAATCTTCAGATCTAATTTTCCTGAATAATTAAGATTACAAGTACAAGCCACTGGTGCCCAGCAGACCAGGGAAAGGAACATTCACCTTTCCCAGTCTGGCAGAGGAGTATGCACTCAGTAAGCATTAGTTTTACTTTTAATTTCTTAATTATTTCATAATTAATGGATTAGGTGGAGTTTACGTTTGATATCTTCCTTTAGCTTACTTTTCATGTTTTCCTTTCATATATTCTGAACATTTCTCTTAGGTGCCTGTTCTCAGCCAATTTTTGGTTATTGATGCCTGTATGATGTAGGACAGGGGTTAGCAAACTTTCTCTGTACAAGGTTAGAGTTTGTGGGGCATTGTCGTTGTAGCTATTACTCAGCTTTGCCCTAATAACACATAGGATGTCACAGAAAGTATGTGAATGGATGAACGAATGTAATTGTCTGTGTTCCAATTAAATTTATTTACAAACAACAAGGTTGGAGTTGGCTTATAGTCCCATAATGTCTGTCTCTGATTTCATTTATTTCTATCTATTTATGTATGTATATATGTATGTATGTATGTATTTGGTGGTCCTGGGGCTTGAACTCAGGGCTTGGGTGCTATCCCTGAGCTTCTTTGTACTCACAATTAATGTTCTAGCACTTGAGCCACAGTGCTACTTCTGGCTTTTTCTGAGTAGTTTATTGGAGATAAGAGTCTCACAAACTTTTCTGTCCAGGCTGGCTTTGAACAATGATCCTCAGATCTCAGCCTCCTGAGTAGCTAGGATTACAGACATGAGCTGTAAAGACCAGGTTAACTGTCCATGATTGTATGTTAAGTAATAAGAACTTACAGGTTAGTTTCCCATGTCACCATTTTCTTTCCCTTTGATGAGAAGGATAGGTAGGTGGGTGAAGATTTGCTCCATTAGCAAATTAATAATATATCCTTTTACTATAAATGTTTAATTTTACTATGCTGATAATTTTCTCTTTTTAGGCAGGAAACAGCATAACTTCTGGTTTACATGAAGTTTGGAAGTTAATGAATATATTATAAACTTTCAGAGACTGACAAATTCATTTCCTTTCCTGTCATTGGATCTGCTGAGTCTTGTAGGAGATTCTACAATGAGGAAAAAGACATAATTTTAAAACTATATAATAATTTAAATCTTAAGTTATACCATGAGTTATTATTAACGTGTTTTGAAATGTTCCAAAGGTCCTGTGACCAGAGCTTTGTCCATTGCATAGCAATGTTGTGGGGCAGAATCTTTGGAGAGATGAGGCTTGTGCAGGGCATTTGTGGCTCATGCTTGTAATCCTAGCTACTCGGGAGGCTTTGATAGTTAAAAGTCAGACAGGGCAGAAAAAGACATGTGACTTACCTTCAATTGACAACTGAAACAAAAGCTGGATGTGGAGTTGAAGTGGTAGTGTGCAAGGCTTGTGTGAAAAAGCTAAGGGACAGCACCTAAACTCTGAGTTCAAGGCCTAGTCATGTGCCCCTCATTGAATTATTTTTTTCAGCTAGGCCCCATCTCTCCAAGTTTCTAGAATCCTTGAAAATAGCACTGCCATCTGGAGAGCAAATATTCAACACATGAGCCTGTGGAGGACATTTCTTATTCAAAACGTAATGGTAGTGAATGTTAATGAACTAGGCACAATACAAAAATAAAGTTATTTCTCTCAAAAGGAGTGAAGAGTGTATAGCTTAATGGGAATAATTAAAACACATAAGTTGCTAGTGATTTGTACTATAGAAATCAAAAAGAAGCTGGGATCCCTTCTTTAGTGGAAGTCTTGAGGCTGTAGAGCGGGTTAGGGGTTAGGGTAGTCCATATATACAGAAAACAGTCAAAAGGACAGCTGAGAAAGTCAATACTCAGAGGTCACAGAAATCCACAAACCTTGCTTCTTATACCAAGGATCTAAATGGTGACAGTTAAGGAGGTGGTTCTAGGATATTGAAGGTTTCATAGTAGAACTTTGGAAACAGTTCTGCATTCACATAATAGCTGTGGAAGAGGTCAAGAAAAAAAGAATGCTTAGTTGTGTTCTGGTACAACTCATCTGTAGGGAGCTGGAGAAAAGGATGGTGGTGAGGAAAAAAGGACATCCACAGTTACTAGAGCTGTTTTGGAAGAAAAATGGATATAGGTGGAGTAAGGGATTTAAGGACAGCCCAATAACAAACTGTGAGATATGTTGACATCACACCAGGCCCACTGCTCTCACGCCACCCCCCTCCCTCCTCAAGTGCTACTTTCCTCACAGAACTGTCCCTTCACAGCTCGGCTCTCTCCCTTAGCCCCGCCCATCCCATACCCCCATCCCCTGCACACATGCCCCCATGTTCTCTGTCCCTCCCCAGCCCCACTCCTCACCTTGTGGCTCTTGCTGCCTCCTGGCTGCCCAGTGCCACCTGCATGTACCGCTCCTCACAGTGCTCACACATGCCACCCTGCCCCTCGCAAGCGCTCCCCTATCCTTGGCCTCCACGTGCTCCCACCTAGTCCTGACACTTGCCCTTGCCCTTGCCCCTGGGTGTCAGCAGTGAGGGGGGCCCTCTCCCCGTGCCCTAGTGGTGTCAGGTGAGGGTCGCTCCCACTCCTGTACCGGTAGGTGAGTATGGCCTGCGCCCTGCTCCCCGTTTTCGGGCCTCTGTGCAGGGAGGCAAGGATGGCCCACGTCCTCTCCCCACTTTGGCCTGCTGTGCCAGCAAGTGAGGGCTGCCTGTGCCCAGCTCCAAGTCCCTGTGTCAGCAGGAAAGGTGGCCTGCGCCTCTCCCTCCCTGCTCAGGGCCACTGTGCCAGAAAGTGGGGGCAGTCTGCTCCCTGCTTCCGCTCTCCGAGGCCCTGTGGTGGTAGGAGAGGGTGGCAGAGGCCTGCGAGGCCTGCAGTGCCTTATCGGACCAAGACACTATGGAGAGAGAAAGCCAGCACTCCCCCACGGAGAAGGACTTGCAGTTCCGGGACCTGAGGCATCTCCAACTCTCTGTGGCACCACGCCTCCCCGAGAACAACCTGACCTATGGGAGACTATTCCATTCAGGTTTATCCACACAAACCTGATATCACCCCTGCATCCCAGTAGCAGCCTCTCTTAGGGGTCGGGCTTCTAAAGGACATGGGGAAAGGAGGCCAGGCGCTGGACAACGTGGGTAGGGGCTGCCAAGGTAGGTGGCCAGGGAGAACTTAGAGAGGTTTACATGAAGCAGGATAACTTATGGAAACTGAGGCCTTTTGTTGACAACTCTGAAATATGGCACCTAAAATCTTAGAAATGCTATCTTTGCTTCAAAGAGAGGCAACTGAATGCATTCTTTCCTGAGGGATGCATTTCTCACCCAAGAATTCACAACTGCCTGACAGGATGCCCCAAAATGCAGACAGCAGGGTGTCTCCTTGTTTCAAGGATAAGGATCTGCTATATGGCAGGATGCATTCTTTCCTGGAAACTCCGAGTATAACACCAGGTGAAGTAAAAGCAAAGACAAAGCACCCAGCTTTGCATAACTCAAAGCCAGACCCCCTGCCTTTCCCCTATAAATACTCAACAGCTCAAGGACCTGTGTGTCTTTCTGGGTGTCTCCTTGTGTGTGTGTCTCTGTGCTTTGTATCCCTATGAGACCACCCACACTTTGCTAGAGTGTGCCCCTACCCTTCTGTTTGCTTTTTTGTCTGTCTGTTTCCTTGTTGTTTACTTAACAAAGCTCTGCCAAGATTTTTGACTTGTCCAGAAATTCTGTGATCGAAGTCAAGAACCCTAAGTGAAGAGTTACTATATTTAAAGGGGAGCTTCACTAAACCTTACCTCTGTCTGGTGACATACACAGGAGTGAATTTCCCAGATGGCATCCTGTGCTGACAGAAAATTACAGGGGTTCAGGTGTGGACATGCATGAAAAGAAATGGAAGCAGAGTGTGCGAGAACCTGTGTAGGAGGGGAGAGAGAGAGATTGAGGAGACTCTCCCACCGATATAAGGAAATTTGTCAGAGTTGGTGACAAATGTTAATTTTGTGCCTCTGGAATGAGGGGTACCTGTGGCTAGGACTCAGTCGTCTCAGGCATACCGAATCCAATCGTTTGTAGAGACTAGAGAGTCACCTGCCTCTTGTGCTAGGACCCCTAAGTGCTTGTCCCTAGGAACTGGTGAGGAAGGGGAAGAAGTTTCGATGGTTGGGAAGGCCTAGGGATGAAGCTCATGGAAGCATGGCTTTCAAGGCCTTAAGAGGACATGTAAGGGCTATAATCTTCTGAAGAGGTTCCCTCATGAAAGATCCCCTCATGAAACTGTTTTGCTAGGATTGAGTAATTAGCAACCCAAATTATCAAATACCCGGTCATGGCCAAGAATAAGAGAAGATGCTTCTTAATGTAAACAAAAGGAAGGCCTTATATAGCATACTTTAAATTGGCATGAATTTTGCAGGAAGAATGAGAGAGAAGTAAACCAAGGTAGGTGACTGAAGGAGATATTTGTTCTGTCTATGACTATGGCATCTATGACTGTGAAGCTAGTCCTGAAGCCATGCATGAACCCAACAGAGTTTGGACTTGAAAGGCGTGTGTGTGTGTGTGTGTGTGTGTGTGTGTGTGTGTAGTGTTTTTGCAAGGAAGGGAATCATAATAACCAGGCTGAGATGAGCATCTAACACAGGAGCCTGACACATTAGGTATCCCTAGAAGTGCTCATAAGGAGGGAAAGCCCTGTGCAACAAAGCTATTTTCATTTCAGGATAAGCTGAGAAAAGGTAGCTCATTGTTCTGAAGGTGCTAATAGTGGGCTTTATCTTTCTCCTCTGGGAGGCACCTCCAACAATTTCTTTATAGAGTTCTTCATCTTCCAGGGACAGGAAGGATACTGGTTTGGACAGAGCATCGCAGAGTCCTGAATCTTGACTGGCCCAAGAAGAGACCACAAGACCTAGACAGGTTGAGCCCACCCCCCCTTCCATGGACTGGAGAGAAAGCAGAAGACATTAGACACTGAACATGCAGGGCACTGCAACAATGCTGCCTGCACACCTGGATACAGCTGAGCCTGAAGCTGCACCTTAGCTTCTCATTCTCAGGTAGAAGTACATTACCTTTTCTTTTGCTCAGTTTTGTGTTTTCTGTCATTTACAGTTGATATTGTTCTAATCAACACAAAGTGATTACTAATTCTCTGGGTTAGGGATTCTGAGATTTTAATGTGATGACCTAAACCACACAGTGAAGAACAAGAATTAGTTGATGGTTTGGTAGTAGCCTGGGAAACACAGGGATTCCTCTGCTGGTCCTGCAGCTTTAGGTTTGGCTCTGACAGTCATTGCAGCAGTGATTCAACATCTTACCTGGCAGTTCTGCAATTCCCGGGCCTTCACAGCAGTGCCACCTTGTACTTGTAGGTGGTACCCTTGGTATCCAGGCTGCCCATGAAGACAAATGTGTCTGGAGGGTAGTAATGAATTGTTCTGGCAGGTGATATCCCCATAGGGTACTCTGTATTCAGGCAGGTGATGCCCCTCTAGGATGCTCTGTGTTCAGGCAGGTGATACCCCAATAGGGTACTCCCTGCCCTTGGAGGGATCCCAGAGGAAAGAATATCTGGGGTGATTTCTAAGGTGTAAAGATGAATGTGCATAGTAGCAAAATTTCATAAATTCAGCAAACACGTACCCAGTGTTAAGAAAAAGAGTCCACCTTGGTCTTCTAGCATACCCAATGTAGACACAGCCAGAGGCAGACAATCTCTGGTCCCATGCTTGTCGTTCCTGAGGAGCAGAGAAGCTTCTCAGAGGAGGGACCTTTTGAATTGGGCATTTGATGTCAGAGTAGAAGCTGGTCTCATTTCCTTTTTCTCAGAAAAACTGAGGCTCAAGAGATGTAGGTATCCAGCTTGATACACACAGCTAATTCAGGGCTGGGCTAGGAAGGGGTTGCAGAGCCTGGGAATGTGAGGAGAGATTTTTGTTTTTGGAAGAGGTCATAGCAAGGATGAAAGTAGAAGAGCTTCAATACAAGTTACTTCTAAATTATTCCTCTAAATTATTAATTGCACATATCAAGCATATAGGTCTTATACACATATGCACATTTCATTAGTCCTACTAAGTGATTTCATTTTGTTTTTAGTGAATACAACCCTGTGCCGAGTCTGGCCCTCCCTGGAGTCCAAACCTCCTTAGAGTCCGAGCCCAGGCCTTTTGTAGTCTGGGCCTGCTCTCAAATCTGCACCAGTTCTGGTTACAGGCATATTTCTAGCCTGGGCCTCCTTTAAGTCTGCAGCACATAGTCCAAGTCAAAGTCCGTTTCTTGTGCTTACTCTGAGTCCAGGTGTCCTTTGAGTCTGAGTCCAAGCCTGTTCCTAGTCTAGGCTCCTCAGACTCTGTGCCCACTCTGAGTCTATACTGGTTCCAATTCCAGACCTGTTCCTGGGCCTCCTTGTAGTCCAGCCTATGCCCATATCTTTTCTTTTTTTTTCTTTTTTTTGGGGGGGGGGGTCCAGTTGTGGGGCCTGAACTCTGGGCCTAGGCCCTGTCCCTCAGCTCTTCAGCTCAAGGCTAGCACTCTACTACTTGAGCCACAGCACAACTTCCCACTTTTTTCTTTTTGCTTATTTGGTGCTGAGGAATTGAACCCAGGGCTTCATGCGTGCAAGGTAAGCACTCTACCACTGAGCCACCTTCCCAACCAGTATGTCCACATCTTTTCTATGCCTGCTCTGAGTCTGAGCTGCTCTGAGTCCTGGCTGCTTGGAGACCTGGTTGCTTTGAGTCTGGGTCTGCACCTGGCCTGCTTCAACTCTGGACCTTCTCAGGTCTGGGCCATGTTCATTGTCCAGGCCTGCTTCATGTTCTGGCCAATTCCTAGTCTGATTAACTCAGAATCTGCATCTATTATCAGCCTGTTCAGAGTGTTCATGTCCTTAGCAAAGCCTAGCGGTTGGGGAAATTGTATAAGACATTCATTTTCCAGTGTCTAGGTTTTATTCCCATTGTACTAGGCATATGAAAGTATTTTGTCTAGAGTTAAGAACATGAAAATGATACTGTGTTCCATGGCCTCCTTCAAGCTAGGTAGGCACCTTTACACTGAGTCATGTCCCTTACCATCACTGTGTCAGGCCTGACCTGAGATTTGTCTCATTAGAAGCTGGGCGGTGTATCAGAAGGTGAGAGCAGAAAGTGTGCTCTAGATGGCTTTTTCTTTTTGTTCTCAGCCATACTCCAGATCACTCTCAGCATAAAAGAGGCTCCAGGATGCTGAACCCTTGTTCTACAGAGACTTCCTTTGACTTCAGGTGCTGGGTGTTGAGAAAATGCAAAGGGTTCAGAAGCCTGGAATTATGAGTGTAGGATCTGGGTATAAGGCCTAATGTAGTATGGTTTGGCTGGACCTCACAAATCTTGCTTTGGAGAAGATAGTGAGTGAGGGCATAAGGGGATCTGTGGAAAACATTTCTGCCAGGTGCTAGTGGTTCATGTCTGCTTTCCTAGCTACTCAAGAGGCTGCTTTCCTAGCTACTCAAGAGGCGAAGCTCTGAAGATTGCAGTTTGAACCCAGTCCAGGTAGAAAAGTCCTTTTTCTTCAATATTCACCAACCATCCCCTTCCTTCCCCCCCTCCCCCCAAAAGGGAAACAAAATTTCCAGAAAAGCACCTAGGCTGAGTTCAAGCCCCAGGACCAACACAAAAAGATTTTTTGTTTTCATCATATAGGTTTGATACACATTTTATTAGGCATTCAAAATTATTTCTATTTCTTTTTGGTAAATTCCAGTGGTATTGTGTCCCATGACCTCTCATAAGCTAGGCAAGCACCTCAGGTCTTAGCCTGGCCATCAAGATTTTGATGCACGTTGTCTTCTTCTGACTGTAGGATAAAATGTGGAGAGTATGGAAGCTTGGTATCTTTAATAGAGCTTCATGGTATATGGCCCAATGTGGGATGGTCTAGAAAGACCCCATCAGAACTTGCTCTCGCAAACTCATATCTTGCCCAGGTCATTCGCCTTTCTCCAAGTCTGCATCAAATTTTCATCTATACTTTCATGTTCATTCTGCGGCCTGGAGAAGGAGGTGAAGGTGTATGTGAGAAAGGACATCCAGTCCCTTCCTGCTTGGTACGTTGGTGCCAACCAGAACAACTTTGGTGACTCTAGGTTCCTACCCAGGCCTATGAGTCTTCACTGCACTTTAAGCTTGCATTTTGGTCATATTATGTTCAGTACTTGTGGGGTTGGGAGCTCAGGATATGTGTGGAAAAATGTTACTTAATTAATTTGTCAGTTCTGGGGTTGGAATTCAGGGCCTGGGTGCTGTCCCTGAGCTCTTCAGCTCAAGGCACACACTCTACCATCTGAGCCACAGTGCCACATCCAGTTTTCTGGTGGCTAATTGGAGATAAATGTCCCCTAGACTTTCCTTCCCAGGCTGGCTTTGAACCACAATCCTCAGATTTCAGCATCCTGAGTAGCTAGGATTATAGGCGTGAGGCACTGGCACACGGCAGTACCAAGTTTTTTTTTTATTATTATTGTTTTTTGTTTTGCCAACCCTGGGGCTTGAATTCAGGGCCTGGGCACTGTTCCTGAGCCTATTTTTGCTCAAGGCTAGCATTCTACTACTTGAGCCACAGTGCAATTTCTAGCTTTCTTTTGTTTGTTTTGTTTATATGGTACTGGGGAATCGAACCCAGACTTTCATGCATGCTAGGCAAGCATTCTATCACTAAGCCATATTCCCAGCTGCATAGCACGTTTTTAAGTGTGCTTTCAGACATGTTCATCCCATAGCCTGGAGAAGGCAATGAACACATGTGTGAGGAAGGACAGCCTATGCATTCTTGCTTGGTAACGGTACCTGTCAGAGCAACTCTGGCCACACTAGGCCCATCCTAGGCCTATATCCTTAGCACCAAGTCTTTACTGAGCTTTCAGCTCTGTCCTGCATAGGATATGGGGACTAGGGGGTGAGGGGATGTGTGACACATGTTTATATTTTCATTATTTCTTACAGACATTTTATCAGGCATTCCGAGTATTTCAATTTGCTTTGGTGAATTCCAGTGGTATTATGTTCAGGGCTCTCCACAAGTTAGGGCAGCACCTCGACATTACCACTGTAGCCACGCTTCCAGTCCTTTTGCTTTTTCCCATTTTCTTTCACATTGGTTTGGCTGTGGACTGCTATTCTCCTTCTGTCCATAAATAGGTAAACAGGCATGCACCCCTATACTAACCCCTATTCCCATTTGCAGATTAAAAAAACCCTGAGGATTGAAGTTATGCAACTTGTCCACCATTACATAGCTAGGTTTCCATGCAAATATCATTTCAACTTAGGCAGTTATGTGGTCATCTTAGACCTTCCTAGTTTGAAACACGAAACAATGGAAGGTGTAGAAAGAACAGTGGCAACTCAATCCCTTCAACACTGATGAGTTTGTCTTGGAATAACTTGTATAATAGCATAAGTTTTGGGGAGAGGCAGATGGCCAGAATGCTAAAGACTCTTTTGTGTGGTGGTGGTAGTGGTAATGGTGGTAAGGGTAGTGATGGTGTGTTTATTGAGAAGCAAGCTTGACCCTGCTGAATTTCATCCTCACATAGAATCAGCTCTTCCTCTAGTGTCTGGAACTGCCTTCACCCTAGTATTGCACAGAGACATTGCTGTCCAGGGGCTTGAGGTTAGGAGCCCACCTGCTGTGTTTACATTGGAACAGACCAATAAGAACCTCCCTGCATTTTGTGCTAAGGACTTCGTTTCCACCAAAGGACTCTGAACACCATTTACCCTTTTCTGACCCTTTACATCAGGGAAAACCATCTGTTTCTTTCTTTTTTTTTTTGTCGGTCATGGGGCTTGAACTCTGGGCCTGGGCGCTGTCCCTCAGCTCTTCAGCTCAAGGCGAGCGCTCTACCACTTGAGCCACAGCGCCACTTCTAGTTTTCTGGTGGCTTTTATTGGAGATAGGAGCCTCACTGTCTCTCCTGCCCGGGCTGGCTTTGATCCGCGATCCTCAGATCTCAGCCTCCTGAGTAGCTAGGATTACAGGCGTGAGCCACCAGTGCCCGGCATCCATCATTTTCTTAAAATAACTAAACAGGTTGTGATGTGGTGAACACCATAGTCCTGGACTTAGGGAGTAAAGAAGATAAGGCAGGGGTTCATGGGACTGATACTTTATTTATTCATGCGTTCATTTTTGATGTGTTTTACCTTAGGTCTTGGTGTGTCAACCACATTTGCGTCATACTCCAATCCTCCTGCCAAAACCTTCTGAGTGAAAGGATTACAGTTGTGTGTCCATCTGTTTATCTCAATGAGATCTTTTATGTTGTGGGTTTTAGAACCTTGAATTGGTTATTTGAAGAAATCACCACGAATGCAGAATAGATAAAAATAAAGTTTTCTTTGGATGCCTGTGTATTTGAGCCAAAGTTGGCAGCTATGTAAAAAAAGCCTTGGGTCCTGAGAAAGTTGGCATAGTTTTTATACCTTTTAGGCTGTGTGTGTGTGTGTGTGTGTGTGTGTGTGTGTGTGTGTGTGTCCTGAGGCTTGAACCAAGGGCCAAGGTCTTTCCCTGAACTTTCTGCTCAAGACTAGTGCTCCACCACTATGATATTGCATTAGGACATTACTTTTTTCAAAAAACATACCAACAATATTATTGACAAATATAATAAACAAACTAGACCTCATTGAAAGAAAGCCTTTTGCCTTCTACCATTCACCCATGCCTATAAGCCTAGCTGGTTTTCTACTGAGAACTGGAGAATAATTGTTTGAAGCCACTCCTATCCTAAAAACAAGTCCACAGACTCCATCTGTAATAAACTAACCAAAAGACAGAATGGAGGCCTGGCTCAGTTGTTTGCCAGCCATGAGCAATCAAGCTAATCCTAAGGAATGTGAGTTCATGCCCTGAATTCAAGAACTGGCAAAATAGAAGACACTCAGGCAGTCATATAGGTAGAAGATAGATAGATAGACAAATAGATACATAGATAAATAAATATATAGAGAGAGAGATACATACATACATCACATTTTTGTTTTGTAACTGGTATCTACAATATAAAATAGAGCTCATAATACTGGATAAAAATTTAAATTATGAATTTGATGTGAACTTATATCCACTGAATACAGACAATTCTTATGACTTATAAAATGCCTCTTTTCCCCTTCAAGTACTGGTTTTTGACATCAGAGCCTTGCTCTTTCTTACCTTGCTTTCTCAGCTGACCCAGCTATGATAGAAACACATATGCAAGCTAGATTTTGCCTATTATTTTAAAGACTGTGTTTCCAATAATATTTTCTGTCTGGATTTGAAACTTGTTTCTGCAGAACTTCAGCCTCCTAAGTAGCTAGAATTGAGCCATTGCTGCTAGATTAAATAATTCAATTTTTATTACCAAACATTAGCCACAAAAGGATTTCACTGTCAAATTTCCACACATACATAAAATATATCCCAATCAACATCAGCTCCTCTATAATTCTTCTCCCATGAGATTCAATTCCCTACCTTTCCCACTTGTGCCCACCTTCACATCTGAGCCTGTTTTCCTTTCCTGGCATTTCTGTGTATGTATGAACTGCACCAAGGAGTTTCACTACGTTTTTTTTTTGTTGTTGTTTGTTTGTTTTTGTTTTTGTTTAGTTGTAGGGCTTGAACTCTGGGCCTGGGCACTGTCTGTCCCTATGCTCTTCAGCTCATGGCAAGTGCTCTACTGCTTAAGTCACAGTGCCACTTCCGGTTTTCTAGTCATTTATTGGAGATAAGAATCTGACGGATGTTCCTGCCTGGAAAAAACTATTTGAAGAAGTATTTGGGCTGGCTTTGAACCGTGATCCTCAGATCTGAGCCTCCTGAGTAGCTAGGATTACAGGCGTGAGCCACCTGCACCCAGCAAGGAGTTTCACTATAGTGATTCAGAAATACATATATTTCGATAGAAAAATCCTCTCTGCTGTTTTCTTTTCCTCTAAAGAGCCACAATCTACTATTGGTCAACTCTGTCATTGAGGTTCTTTATGTCCTGCTTATACATAGTTGTCCTGTACTTTGAAATTATTTGCCTTTGATTTTTCTGCCTACCATTCTGTCTACCATTATCTGAGCCTCCTCTACAGTCCCACCTTTTTAATATATATACACATTTATGAGAATTTTTTTGTGGAAATATCACTTAAGCCACCGCACCACTTCTTTCTTTGTCTGAGTAGTTTGTGGAGTCACAAGGAACTTTTTCCTGGGCTGGCCTGGGATTAAAATCCTCATACTCTCAGCCTCCCATGTACCTGAGATGACAGATGTGTGCCACCACACATAGCAGGTGAATGAGAAGGAGCTTTGTGTAGGTATAACTATACTGGTCTTGAACTAATGTCAACTTGCCAAGTAGATAGCTTTACAGGCATATGTCTTCAAAACCTTGATGTGTTCTGCTTAAATTTGAAGTAGTGATTGTACATACTTAGGGTGTATAGTGATAATACAGTCCTTGAGTATATAATAATCAGTTCAATATAATTAGCACCTTCAGGGCTGGGAAAGTGGCTCAGTGGTAGAGTGCTTGCCTTGCATGCATGAAGCCTCGGGTTCAATTCTTCAGCACCTCATAAGCAGAAAATAAGTTGGAAGTGGAGCCATGGCTCAAGTGGTATAGTGCTAGCCTTGAACTGAAGAACTGAGGGACAGGCCCAGATCAAGAGTTCAGGCTCCGTGACCACTACAACCACCAACAAAAAGTAGTACTGCAAGGATAGCACTTTCATCTCTTAAAACTTTGATTACCAATGTAATTTGGTAACACCATGACTCTACTTGTTATTTTTGAATATACCATAAACATCCATAAATTGATAATGTTCACTAAAGGATTGGAAGTGGATAGGGATAGAGACATGTTAGATTACAGGTAGTAGATATATCTTTATTTATTGCTGCTTTGTAAAGCATTACCATATATCCACCATGACAATACCAGAAAATAATTTTCCTGCAGTATACAATTTTCCTTTTCTTATTCTGCCATCCACTATTCCCTATAAATACGAATGTTTTTCCTTTTTAATTATTTTCAGAATTAAATTATTATAAGATGGATTTTTTTTGAAATTCCTCATTTTGCTTGGTTTTATGATGGTAGATATTGAGACCAGGGCATCATGTAAGTTATGCTAGTATACTATACCCCTAATTTATCCTCATTCCATCATATTCCATCATGTAGGGATTTAGAGTTGCTGGATATAGTGTTTTGTGAAGCTGGACTGAAACTTGCAACCTTCGTGATCTCTCAGCAGATTCTGGTGGCTCTTACCTATAATCCCAGCTACACAGGACATTGAAACTGAAGATTCAGTTCCAATCCAGACTGGGAAAGAAACTCTGTGATTCTCTCATCTCCAATTAATTACAATAAGATGGAAGTGGAGTTGTGGCTCACGTAGTAGAGCACTAGTTTTGAGCAGAAGATACTCAAGGTAACCGTGAGCACAAGCCTAAAACATTCATGTGTGTGTGAGCATGCACACACACACACACACACACACACACATGCTCTCTTTCTCTCTCTCTCTAAAGCAACACTGTATCTTACATTGACATCCAGAGATTGGACAACAACTCGGCAATTTGTGAAATTCATTTTTGTATTTCTTGAAGGAAAAGGATAGATCATGGCACACAGAAGCCAAGACTTCAGAGGCAAGTACTGTATATACAAATAGCTTGTAAAAAAAACAAATAGCAGTTTTCTATCTAGCTTTATATATAACATTCCTTAAATGCTGTAGTATTCTTAAAATAATAGTCATCATAACAATAAAAACAAATGCAGCACCTTTTCCCTTCTCCACTTCCCTTGACAACAGAATAAAAAAAGTCTTTTATCTTACAAGAATGGACACCTGTAAAAATATCTATGTGTGTAATGTTTGTTTACCAATACTTCTTTGATCTTCCCACCTCTAGGTACTTGCATATTTTGCTGATGACTGCCCTTAAGGGCAAACAGAAGATTAGGATACAGAAACAAAATAATGTCCTAAGATATAGATGTAAAAAAACATGTGCAGGAAGCACATAGCAGGCTGAGAGTGCCCTGAGAAGTAAAATGATTTGTGCCGGGTGATAGGAATAGTGACTAATAAGGCATGGATCTGACCTAGGAATGGATCCTTGAAGCTGAGACCATGCCAGTACCTAGGGGATTCGACAAACAAGATATGCTGTTTACTATGTCCATATGTGTAAATTGTGATGTGGAAGTGGTGATTTCAGACTCGTTTATTTTGGGGAAGGTCTTACGTGAGCAAGCAGCTTAGATTATTGGAACCTGAGAGGTGACCTTGCCTTCCTCACAGTGGATTAGAACATGGAACTGTGATAGCAAACTGTGAAAGTTTGCTCAAGTGAGCTCACTTGGCCTGTGGCTCTGGAACAAGAAAGATGTTCTTATTCTGTGTTCAAAAGTCAGGAGACTTGGGGCTGGGAAGGTGGCTCAGTGGAAGAGTGCTTGCCTTGCATGCGTGAAGCCCTGGGTTCAATTCTTCAGCACCACATAAGCAAAAAGAAAAAAGCTGTAAGTGGTGCTGTGGCTCAAATGGTAGAGCACTAGCCTTGAGCTGAAGAGCTGAGGGACAGCGCCCAGGCCCAGAGTTCAGGCCCCACGACAGCCTGCCCCTCCCCCCCAAAAACGTCAGGAGACTCGGGTCTCAGGCAAGAGAGGTGTGAGTGCCTCACTCAAAGCTGCAGACATTGGATCAGTGCCAAGAACCCAAATCTAGTTTCTCAGGCCTTTGTCCAAGTAGAAACCAAGAGAAATACAGAGCAACTCAGGCTAGGTGTAATCATGATAGGAAACCTATTTGATTTCCTCCTACTCAGACTAGAATCATCTTCCTGTGTGCTTTTAAGTGTCTATATTGAAATAATTCTTTCTATGTAGTTTTCAATCCAGTCTATTACAGTTACTCAATTTGGTTTTTTTTTTTTTTTTGGGTCCGGTCGTGGGGCCTGAACTCTGGGCCTGGGTGCTGTCCCTCAGCTCTTCAGCTCAAGGCTAGCGCTCTACCACTTGAGCCACAGCACCACTTCCGGCTTTTTTCTTTTTGCTTATGTGGTGCTGAGGAATTGAACCCAGGGCCTCGAGCATGCAAGGCAAGCGCTCTACCACTGAGCCACCTTCCCAGCCCCCAGTTACTCAATTTGAAGTGTGCTCCCATCCATTCTTTTTACCACCATAGTGTGAAAAGGAGTCGGCTCCAACCTAGGATATACCCTGTAAAGTATGGAGCTTGGAGGCAGGCCTGGAGATGCTTGTGATGAACCTAATCTCTCTCCACCAGAAAGGAGATCTCTTCTTTATTCAAAACTTCCTATACAACTATAGACTGTGGGAAAATCGAGCAAGTGCTGACTATTATGTTTAAAAAGTGAGTGCTCCTCTTTCAATCCAGGGCTGCTCAGCCAGCCCTCATGGATGAGTCTTGGGAGTACTGGCTCCAATCTGAGACTGTTTGTTTCACTGGGGTCTTCTCACAAGAGCTTGGCATAAGACAAAGAAGAACACACCATGGCTAATTTCTTAGGACTGGCCAGCCAGGACATTTCATTTCCCTCAGAAGCTACTGGAGCTTTAGAAATCTGTTTACTGACAAACCAGGATTACAGGCATGAGCCAGTAGCTCTCACCTAGCTGAGGCTCCAGGAAATCACATTTACCATTTGTAAATAAGTTTTCAGTAGGAATCCTGGAGGCCTGTGAAATAATGTAATCAGAGAAAGGGCTAGGGTGTTCCTAGGGTGCCAAGACTTTGTGAGTAGTGATCGAAACTAGGCCCCTAGGGATGGGCTTTTCAGGATGGTGTTTGGCCAGGAGCCCTTAGTACAACCCAGCTAGACAAATGTCCTTTTATGGATATTCTCTGCCAGGTAATGCCTGTTCTTTTTTGAAAATATTCAGGCATCGGCTCTGATTAGAAACACCCTACCTTCTCACCACTGTTCAGTCCAAATTCAAGTTCAATAGCTTTCTTCATTAAAACCTCATGGCAGTTTAATTACACCTGAACTTATAGACAAGGATCCTTTACCTATTTCCATTCTCGGGTTTCGATCACCATAGAGCAGCTTTCCCTGAATTCGAAATAAAGAACCCTCAGTGACGTCACCAATGGTGATGATGGAGATCTGGAGTCATCACTGGACTCCAGAAAGAATGTGAATGTAGAGCAGATAAGGCTATTTGCAGAAAAGACCAAGCAGATTTCGAGTCCTGTGGATGTCTCACTTGTTCTGAACCCTACACATGACGCAGATGAACCTGCAGATACTCCAGTGGAAGAAGATCCAGAATTTATTCACTTGACTTTCACAGTCTGCCTAGATCAGCTCCAGGTGAGTCAAATCAGGACATGTCTTGGCATGCAGGATAAACCAGCACTTGTGGGGTTTGAGGAAAATTTCCCCAGTCTGTGTTCAGAAGCACCAATAAGTGATGTCTGAAAGCTTAATTCAGTTGAGGAAAGGGAGTCTGTCCTCACAGAATATCTGCTGCAGGAAAACCAATCTCCAATGGAGAAATTAGAATATGTCCCTCCCTCAACTCAGGAAGAAAAGCCTTCCTGTAATGAGGTGGTAGATTCCTTTGACTACCCTGACCTAGCATTTCTGCTTATAGGCAACTTA
The DNA here is from genome assembly GCF_019054845.1 of Dipodomys spectabilis. Taxonomy (NCBI): domain Eukaryota; kingdom Metazoa; phylum Chordata; class Mammalia; order Rodentia; family Heteromyidae; genus Dipodomys; species Dipodomys spectabilis. The sequence goes on along the minus strand of NW_024871079.1, from coordinate 1,205,836 downwards.
TAGGAAGATCTAGTGTTATAGGTTCCTTCTTCCCTCCCTGGGAAAATATCTATTTTACTTTTTGTCATGATTGATGTAAAATGTTTATTTTATTTACTCTTCTAACTCTATTAAAATGTCAATATTTATGTTGTACAATTCTTGAATCCTATATACTGTGGATTTTTTTCTTCCTATAATCTGATGACCCAGGCACATGGGTCCTGAGTGGGTTGAAACACCTGTAGCTGTACAAGAGAATCTACTGAATATAGAGGCAACTATTAAATGCATAGGCAGTGGCAAAAGTCCAGGCCATGTCTCTATATGGTGAAAGGGTCCCTACACTAGCTCTAGGACATAGCAGACCAGACATCCTAGAAAGGTGTTCCTCCTTGATCCTCAAGCTCATAATCTGTCAATTGGGACAAATGCCAGAGTAAATGTAGTGGTACATGGGACTCTCTTCCAACAGTGAATTCAAGTATCAATACACATCCATTGTGCTTCATGCAAACATCTAAGAAAATTTCACCCTAAAGAACATCAAAAACCTAGTTTGGGGAGAAAATATTTAACAAGATACATAGGATCCCACAATTCAATGAAAATGAATACACATCAAGAAACCTGTGGGACACAGCAAAAGCATTCCTGAGGGGGCAAATTTATTCCCCTCAGTGTCCACATCAAGAAAATAGAGATGGACTAAGTAAATAATCCCATGTTGTAAACTACTAGAAAAACATGAAAAAAGTGGAACCTAAAGTTACTAGATGGATCCAGATTACCAAATTAAGAGCTGAAATTAACGAGATAGAGATTAAGAAAATTATAAATAAAATTAATAAAACAAAAAGCTGTTTTTTTTGAAAAAAATACATAAAATTGATGGACCTTTGGCAAGATTAATTAAGAGAGGAAACCCAAATTAACAAGATCAGGGATGCCACGGGAAAAATCACAACAAATACCCAAGACATCCAAGCAATTCTAAAGAACTATATCCAGAATCCATACTCTCTAAAGAAAGAAAACCTATCAGCAATGGATGCATTTTTATGTGATATAGATAGATAGATAGATAGATATAGATATAGATGGAATTCTATGTCTCCATCAGAAAGAATAACATCACCCCATTTGTTAGGAAATGCAAAGACTTGGAAAAACTTATATTAATTGAATTAAGCCAGGCCAAAGAAACATAGGTCCTATGTTTTCCCTTATTTGCAATAACTAGTATATGTCTGGGACAAGCAGAAAAGGTCAAAAGCTATGTACATATGACCAGATAAGATGATTTAAGCGAGGGGTCGGGGGGTGGGGGGAGGATGGGAAGGGATGGGAAGGGGAATCAAAGGAGGAGGCTACAATGCTTAATAAGAAATGTACTCATTATCTTGCCCATGTAATTGTAACCCCTCTGTACAGTATTTTCACAATAAAAAATTAAAAAAAAAAAGAAATGGATGCATTTTTAGAGAAATACAAGTTACCCAAACTGAGCAAAGAACCAATCAATTAAAAAAGCCAATATCTTACAATGAGATAAAGGAAGCAATCAGAAGTTTTCCAACAAGGAAAAGCCCAGGACAAGATGCATTCACTACGGAATTCTGTAAGACTTTTAAAGAGGAACTAAAACCCATACTCCTCAGCCTCTTCCATGAAATAGAAAAAGAGGGAGCTATCCAAAACTCATTCTACGATGCCAATATCACACTCATCCCTAACCCAAGCAAAGACCCAACAACAACAGCAACAACAAAAAACTACAGACCAATCTTCTTGATGAACACAGACACAAAGATCATTAACAAAATTCTATCCAACAGAATCCAGAAACATATAAAAAAAACATACATCATGGCCAAGTAGGCTTCATCTCAGAAATGCATGGATGGTTTAACCTACATAATTTAATAAATGTAATCCATTATACCAACAGACCCAAGGTCAAGAGCCACATGATTATCTCCATTGATGCAGAAAAAAAGCTTCTGATAAGAGACAATATTCATGTTAAAAGCTCTGGGAAAAATAGGAATAGAAGGAACATTCCTTAAAACAATAAAAGCCATATACGACAGACCAACAACCAGTATTATACTTAATGGGAAAAACAACCAATTTTCCTAAAATCAGGAACAAGGCAAGGATTCCCACTTTCTCCACTCTTCTTCAATATACTTCTGGAAACCTTAACCAGAGCAATAAGTCAAGAAAAAGACATTAAAGGGATCCGCATAGGGAAGGAAGAAGTTAAATTATCTCTTTGGGCAGATGACAGGATACTATACCTCAATGATCCCAAAAACTTCACACTCAAGGTCTTACAACTTATAAACAAATTCAGCAAAGTAGCAGGATACAAAATCAACCCACAAAAATCAGTTGCCTTTCTGTACACAAACAATGTAGAAGCAGGAAGGGAAATCAAGGAAACGGCCTCATTCACAATACTCTCCCCCCAAATAAAATATTTAGGAATTAGTCTAACCAAAGATGCAAAAGAACTATTTAATGAAAACTGTAAAAACTTAAAGAAAGAAATTATAGAGGACACCAGAAAGTGGAAAGACCTTCCATGTTCTTGGACAGGCAGACTTAATGTAGTGAAAATGCCAAAATTAATATTCAAATTTAATGCAATTCCTATTAAAATCCCAATGATGTACATTGCTGAAATACAGAAAACAGTCCAAAAATTCATATGGAACATCAAAAGAACTAGAATAGCCAAAATAATTCTAGGCAAAAAAGACAACATGCGAGGGATCTCGATGCCAGACTTCAAACTGTACTATAGAGCCATAATGACAAAGACAGCATGGTACTTTCACAAAAACAGACCCCTGAGGGGCTGGGAAGGTGGCCTCAGTGGTAGAGCACTTGCCTTGAATGCCTGAGGCCCTGGGTTCGATTCCTCAGCACCACATAAGCAAAAAGAAAAAAGCCAGAAGTGGTGCTATGGCTCAAGTGGTAGAGCGCTAGCCTTGAGCTGGAGAGCTGAGGGACAGCATCCAGGCCCAGAGTTCAGGCACCACGACTGGACCCCCCCCCCCAAAAAAAACCAGACCCCCGAAGACCAAGGGAATAGAATAGAAGATCCAGAAATAAAACTACATGCCTATAGTCAGCTGATATTTGACAAAGGAGACAAAGACATACAGTGGAAGAAGCACAGCCTCTTCAACTACTGGTGCTGGTGCTGGGAAAACTGGGCGGCCACATGCAGAAAACTAAAAGTGGACTCCAGCCTGTCACCATGCACTAACATCAACTCAAAATGAATTAACATCAAACCTGAATCCCTGAAACTACTGCAGGACAGAGTAGGAGAGACACTTGAACTTATAGGCACAGGCAGGAACTTCCTGAACAGAGTTCCAGGGTCACAACAAATTGGGAAAGACTCAACAAATGGGACTACCTTAAAATAAAAAAGCTTCTGCACAGCTAAAGCTATAGCAACCAAACTAGAAAGAAAACAAACTAACGGGAAAAAATATTTAGCAGCAATATAACAGACAAGGAGATAATATCCAGTATGTACAGGGAACTCAAGAAACTAATCCCTCCCAAACCCAACAAATAAATTACTAAATGTACAAGGGAACTAAAGAGAGACTTCTCAGAAGTAGAGATAAAAATGGCAAAGAAACACATGAGGAAATGTTCACCATTCCTGGTTATAAAGGATATGCAAATAAAGACAACCTTGAGATACCACCTTACCCCAGTCAGAATGGCCCACATCCTAAAGTCAGCCAACGACAAATGCTGGAGGGGATGCAGAGAAGGAGGAACCCTATTGCACTGCTGGTGGGAATGTACACTTATACAAACCACTTTGGAAGGCAGTTTGGAGGGTCTCAGAAAGCTAAATATTGACCTCTCCTATGAGCCAGCCATACTACTCCTAGGCATCTATCCTGAACAACAGGAACCATGATACAAGGACACGTGCACCTCCATGTTTATTGCAGCACTGTTCACAATAGCCAGGATATGGAAACAACCCAGATGCTCTCACTACAGATGAATGGATCAAAAAATTGTATTTATATACAATGGAAAATTATGCTGCCATTAGAAAGAACAAAATAATGGCATTCACAGGGAAATGGATAGAACTAGAAGAAATCATGTTGAGTGAGGTAAACCAAGAAGAAAGAGACAAATGGCACATGGTCTCCCTGATAAGTGGATGTTAAATCCAGAACATAAGGTAATACAACAAAGTAAACAAGACGAGAAACAAAAGACTCCCACTCATCTAGTCCAATCATTACTAAATGACCCCATGCCGCTGACCACATATGTTATATATGTGCACATCAGAGGGAAACTAGGAGGAGGACACAGAACTAGAGGGAAACGGGAAAACATACAACAGTGAGACCCATCAGCTGCACTGGACATTGATCAAAACAAACCAAGCAACTTAAAGGCAGCGTTGGGAGGGAGGAAATGAGTGGGAAAGAGAGAACAGCTGACACTCGGCAAAAAGAAAGGAATGTAAATATCACTCGATATGGAAGAAATAACTGTATAGTCAAAGCCCATAGAACTCATAAACTTTATGGACCATGATAGGCAATTTGCCCCATGAGTGTTAGAATGTGTTTGTAACTTTAACTAAGCATCACTATCCCCAAATACTTTGAAATTTGTGAAATTATGCAATCAATCACAATAAAAATTTTGGAAAAAGTACATAAGAAATATGAACACTGACATAAAATACATCATAATTAGGAGAAAGAAGACTTGCATAAATGGAAAATGACTTGCCAGGTGTCATGGACCATCTCACTAACTCTAGCTTCTAAAGTGGCATATTCTAAAGATGGAGGTTCAAAGCAGCACCTGCAGACAAATCTTAAAGACCCTTATTCAATGAATCAGTAAAAGTCAGGAACTAGAGGTGTAGCTAAAGTTCTATGTACAAGCGTTGAACAAAAAAATAAGCAAGAGAGCAAGGTCCTGAGTTCAAATTCCATTGGTGGCATGAAAGATAAATATATCAGAGAAACAAAATTTTGACAATGGCGGAAGTGGCGGTGTAGCTCAAGTGGTAGAGCGCTCACCTTGAGTTGAAGAGCTGAGGGACAAGCGCCCAGGCCCAGAGTTCAAGCCCCACGACCGACAAAAAAAATAAAAATAAAAATAAAAATAAAAAAAATAAATAAAAAAGTACAACTTTAAAAAAAAAATTTGACAATGGCAATTTTAAACTAAGGAAAAACATATACAGGAAAAAGGAAAAGTACATGTCAATACTGTCCTTGAACAGTTTTTTCTCATGTCCATAGCTCCAATTTTGGATATTTGTTGTTGGTTTTTTTTTTGGAAATAATTTTTGGAAAGGTTTTTCTTCCTCAGGTTGGTTTTGAATTACCATCCTCAGATCTCTTCTTTCTGAGTAGCAAAGATCACAGATGTGAGTCATCCTCCCCTACTTAACTTCCTCTTGTTTTTGCAGTATCCAATTAGTTTGTTTAGGATTTCTTATAGTCCCGTACACATTTTAGAATGAATTTTGCAATTAATTTAAACCTAGGTCACAATCTTGTAAGAGGGCATTTTGAATGCAAAGGCAATTTGAAAAGTACTGCTCTTTTAGAATTTTTTTTTTTTTGGGTCCAGTCTTGGGGCCCGAACTCTGGGCCTGGGCGCTGTCCCTCAGCTCTTCAGCTCAAGGCTAGTGCGCTACCACTTGAGAAATAGCGCCACTTCCGGCTTTTTTCTTTTTGCTTATGTGGTGCTGAGGAATCGAACCCAGGGCCACAGGCATGCAAGGCAAGCGCTCTACCACTGAGCCAACTTCCCAGTCCTCTTTTAGAAATATTAAGTCCTAGCTGGGCACTGGTGACTCATAATTGTTATCCTAGCTTCTAGGAGTCTGAGATCTGAGGATCATAGTTCAAAGCCAGCCTGAGCAAGAAAGTCTGTGATATTCTTACTCTAATTAACCACCCCCTAAACCAGATGTATAGCTGTTGCTTAAAGAAGTAGAGTGCTAGTCTTGAGCAAAAAAGTTCTGGGACGTTGCCCAGGCCATGACTAAAGCTCCACAACTGATAAAAAGTAAAATAAAGTACAATATTGAGTCCTTTAGTTATAGGACAGGGTTATTTTTTTCCATTTCAGTGGATCTACTTGGCTATAAAGGCCTTTTTCCATTTGCAAATCACTCATCTTTTTATTGTTGATGTTCTGTGGTGGTCTTGGTGCTTGAATTCAGGATAGGAGCTATCCTTGAGCTTCATTTAGCATGAAGCTAGTACTGTACCACTTGAGATACAGGTCACTTCCAGGATTTTTGGTGATTAATTGGATCTAGGATGTGGTGCAGGAGGAAGGGGAGTAGAAGGAATGGATTGGGGGTGTCCCTCCTTACCCTGGTGCTTTAGTCATATGAGATGGAAAGTTTGCTCAAAATGGGCAGGTCTCCTGAATTGTCCAAGATGAGGGAATCTGACCCAGCATGGCTCCTGCTGCACTGCACAGGTAGCCTTGACCCAAGAGAGAATCCTGAGGGGTGGCATGAGTATCAAACATGTGAGAGAACTCAGACATGGATCAGAATAGGAAGGTGGTGGGGTAGACATGAAAGGCAGCCCCATGAAAGAGGTAAAGAACAAATACCTGGCTCTAGAAGGTGAAGGGGTTATTGGTGCCATCAGGAAGGTTGGGTGAGCCCAGGAGGTCATCGGCAATCAGGATGGGTGTTGGGATGATGGACATGGGGCTATCTAGCAATCCAGTGGTGGCAGCAGTCTCATTGGCACTGGAAAATCCAGCAAAGCTAAAGCTATGCTGGAGATAGGGAAGGTCTGCAGAAAGGTCCTGGCCAGGGCTCTGCGTTCCTTGGTTTTGTGGATGAAGTGGCAGCAGGGCTCATAGAGGCAAAGGTTGGTGACATGGAAGGTGCAACCCAGCTAGATCTTGCACTTGGGATGGCAGGCTAGACTGTGGAGTTTGTGGATGCTGTGCATGAAGTGACACTTGTCTCTATAGGTGTTTTCTTCAAATTGGAGGAACAGCTACGTCTTATAGCCACTGGAGTTGACCTGCCTCTTTTGGTCTGCTTCTGATTGGGCAGCAGCTGCTCAGCACCTGTGAGAAAGAGCAGTCTCTGAAGCTGCTGTCCCTAGAGTACAAGACTGGGACTGGCTCACCCTTCAGGTTGCTGATGACCTAGCTCTGGTGGAACTTGATGCTGGGCAGGGTGTTGGCCAACTGCCTCCAAGGGAAACACCTCAGCTCAGCAGCAGGAGAGACCACTGCCTTCCTGTCCAGCAAGCAGCCCCTTCTCTGGGAGCTCTGTCATTGAGCATCTTGTCAACCAAACCTTGCATAAAGCTTCTCTCAAGTTGAAAATGGTGGCAGATACGAGTGGGGTAGTCATTGTGGACACTGACAGAGGCCCAAAAGTGCAGATTTGGTGTCATGAAGGTCCTGATGTGGGGAAGGTGCTTACTCTCCCACTTAGGTCAGGAGTTCCACATGTCTAATCTCAGGGCCCCTCACCTTTCTCACTCTGCCCTCATAGAACTTTAAGTGGAATTTTTTGTTTTCTTTTTAGATTATAAAATGTCAGTGCATCAAATACAAGGGATTGCTGCATATTAACTGGGTTGCATGTAGTCAGGTTTTTTGTTTGCTTTTTGTCAGTCATGGGGCTTGAACTCTGGACTTGGGCACTATCCCGTGCTCTTCACCTCAAGGCGAACATTCTACTGCTTGAGCCACAGCACCACTTCCGGTTTTCTAGTGGTTAATTTGAGATAAGAGTCTCACTGACTTTTCTGCCGGGCTGGCTTTGAACTGTGATCCTTAGATCTCAGCCTCCTTAGTAGCTAGTATTAGAGGCGTGAGCCACTAGCACCCGGCAAGTAGTCAGTTTTTCATCAGAACAAATACCTGAGAAACGTATCTTCTGAAGTGAGATTATGTGTGTGGAAGGTAGGAAAAAAAATGAGAAAAACTGGAAATGTTGGCAGATGCTGTAATTTGGGCTTTTGGGGAACAGTGCAAGGATATTATACATTCAATGGCACTTTGAATCAAGGTAGTAAGACCCTCTCAAAAATATTAAATAAAAAAGGGATAGAGGCACAGTTCAAATGTTAGAGCATTGCCTATTGTGTGTCTGGCCTGGAGTTCACTCCCTAGCCCCAGAGATTTGACTTGGAAGGGGCTAATCTGAGTGTTACATGTAATCAATAGCAGGTTCTCTAGCACTGATCTTTTGATTAAATTGAATTAATGTGTGTGTGTGTGTGTGTGTGTGTGTGTGTGTGTGTGTGTGTGTGTGTGTGTAGGTGGTATGGTGTAAGAGGTAGCAACTGAGTTTCAATCTTCTCAAGGTGAATATCTAGTTTTCCCAGCACCATTTTCAGAGCCATTTTTTTCTCTGGTAAAAATGAAACAGTATTGATTCAGTTCACTCTAGACAGATAGAAGGTAGACAGGGACACAAAAGAAATGTTTTGGTCTAGTATTCTGTTTAAATACAGGGCTCAAGCTTTTTGTTTTAGCTTTTAGTTTTGTGGCGGGCACTCTGCCACTTGAGCAACACTTTCACTCCCAGCTTTTTCCTGGTGAATTGATGAGAAGTGTCTCTTGAGTAAGTAGTATTATAGGCCTGAGCTTCTGGTACTGAGCTACAAAAGAAAACAAATTTAAATTTTCTAATAGGTTTATTTTTACAGCATAGTTATGGTATAATACAGGTATATCCATATATCTCATACATATTGTGGATTGTTTTCTTTTGCTTTTGTTTTGTTCCAAGGGCTTGAACTCAGGGTCTAGGTGCTATCCCTGAGCTTTTTTGGTCAAGACTGTTGCTCTACCACACTTTGATCCACACTTTGGATCCACACTTTGTGTTCACACATGGATCAAAGAGAAGGATTACAAAAATATCTTCTTTTCTTTCTGGCATCTTCTTGAAGGTTTTGGAGAAGAGAAGACCTTTCACAAATGGGGCTATTGGGTATTTGACTTATTGTGAGATGTCTGCTTATCAAATTAAGACATTGTTCAAAGAGCACATTTGAACCAGTCTGTGTTTACATATACAGCATCCAGAAATAATGAAAAACAAAACCAATCAAAAAAGAGAATAATCACTCATTTTCCTGAGTATGAAAACCCAGGAAAATGTTTCTATGCCCTATGAACTTTGACCCCACATGCTATAGCAGGATTATTTTGGTATTTGGCCCCCTTTGGTATTTGGTATTTGGCCCCCTTCATCACACATAGCAGGAGGAGTGCAGGAGGAGCAGCTTATCAGGAAAGCAGCTAGGCATTGTTGAGATGCAATGCAGGCCCCTTATGGACCCTCTTGATCTAGGTTCTGAAGAGGATGCTTCAAGGTAGGGGCAGTGGGAGTCAACCCCAGAATGGTCAAGCTGAAATCCTGAAAGCCTGTGAACAGCTTTCTATGCCCTGGATTGAGTGAGTTTGCTTATTCTTACATTCATATTCTTCACCCAATAAACAAACATGGCACCTCAAAGAAGAGTCCTGGGCCTGCCCAGTCCTTGTGAGTGAAAGGTGCTGGAAGCATAGGAAGCACAGTGATCTAGCAGGCAAATCTGGAAGCCTGAAAGGCCATGGAAACGGCAGCCCTGGTTACTCAGAACCAACAGATATCCCTTGCATTGGTCCTGAATTCCAGGAGACTTGGCAGTTACCTCTCAATTCTGTGACAAGATGGCTAAAGGCTAAAGGCAATTCTGTCTGATGAGTGGTGACAAGATGCCTAGAATTACCAACTCAGACCCTAGGAAAGGCTGGAGTTCCAACTCCAATCTCCACTAATCATAAACCAAGGCCAACCAGCTGTATCAATAAAGCCATGTGTCTCCTTGGATAGTAGTTGGAGCTGGCAACAAGTGTCTCACACCTATAATTCTAAATACTCAGAAGGCTCAGATCTAGGGTTTGCAGAAAAATCTGGGCAGAATAGTTCTGAGACTCATATTTCCAGTTAACTAACAAAAAAAAAAACAAGTCAGTGAAACTTTGGCCTAAGAAGTATAGCGCCAAGTGCTATACTTGAGTGAAAAAGCCAAGTGAGAGTGTGAGACTCTGAGTTTAAATCCCAATACTGCTGTTCACACAGGTGTGTACTTCCACACACACATGCACATATCTCTGTGCATCACCTCCTTCTGGGATGCAATAATAGATGCTGAGAGTTAGCTCTAGTATCAATATTAACTCATTTCCAGTTTGATGACTGTATTCTACACACAGCAGTAGTGTGAAAGCTTCTCAGAAAATGAGTCCCACCACGATTACAGTGATTGAGGATGGGAATAGGTGCATCCCTTCTGCTAGCTTTTGAGGGACCTCACTGTGCATCTGTGGACATTGTCTGTTCAGAAAAAAAGCCTCTTCCCACAGTCACCAACAGCCACCAGAATGTGGGGAGAACTGGTCTGAGTAATGATCACAGGATCTTTATTTCATCTTTGTTAGATCTTTTTGCCTCATGTGGAGTCAGGATGTATGGCAAAGATGATTTTAATAGTTTGATGCACAAAGAGATCATTGAAAAATTACTGATATTTACCATGTAAGCACAGGGTACCAACAACAACAGTGATTGCATATTCTATTGATGATTCTTTCATTTCTGTTGTTGTTGTTCATGGGAATTGAACTTGAGGCCTGGGTACTGTCCCTTGAGATTTTTTTCACTGAAGCCTGGTGTTCAATCACTTGAGCCACATTTGGCATTTTTGTGGTTATTTGGAGATAAGAGTCACTTGGAAGCCTGGAGCTGGAGGTTCACCCCTGTAACCTTAATTACTTAGAAGTCTGAGATCTGAGGGTCAAGATTCAAACGGCCTGGGCCAGAAAGTCCATGAGAGTTTTACCTCAAGTTACCATCCCCCAAAAGTCAATTGGGATCATCATGTCTCAGCTTCCTGACTATCTTGAATTGCAAGTGTGAGCCATCAGCAGTTTATTTGTAACAAATAAGCAAATAATAAAAATAAATAATAATTGTAAAATAAATAATAAATACTATCTCTTTAAATAGTTTTAAAGAGATTTTCATTTTATTTCATGTGGACAATGCATGTTGATCCGTGTTACCCTTTCCATTATTGTCTACCCTCCTTTTGTTTGAACACAGAGTCTCTGTATATTCCATGTGATCTTCTTGTTTCAGTTTCTTGAGTGCTGAGATTATAGGCATGCACCACAACATTTAGCTTTGTAAGTCTTATTCTCAAACCAAACCAGAATGCCAAGCAATATTTTCCTAGTTTCTGCTGCACTACATTACAGATATGCATTAAGAATGTCAGACTTTTCACACCCTGCAAATGTGGTCCACTGACATCACACTGCATACAATATGCATGGTAAATGGGGAAGTTAGCCAAGTGGTCTAGGCTCACCTGACACTGAGTCCCATGTAAACCCAGGTGTATTCTGATGCTGCTGAGTAAAGTATTCGGTAGATGTCTGTTAAATCTGGTTGAGCTATGCAGTTGTTCAGATCTGCAGTTTCTCTATTGAGTTTTTGCGGAGTTGATCTATCTAGTGGAGAGAGTGGTGTGTTAAAGTCCCCAACAATTAATGTCTTTGGATCTATGTGGGATTTGAGTTAAAGTAGTGTTTCTTGGATAAATTTGTGTGCTCTGTTGTTTGGCTATGGAGATTTAGAATTGTAATATCCTCCTGAAGGAGAGATCCCTTAATTAGTATGTAGCGACCTTCTTTATCTCTTCTCACTAATTTTAATTTGAAGTCTATTTTATCTGATATTAGTATTGCAACTCCCGTCTGTTTATGGGGGCCATTTGCTTGGTAGATTTTGTTCCAGCCTTTCACATTGAAAATGTGTTTGCTTTTATGGGCAAGATGTGACTGCTGAAGGCAGCAGATAGAAGGATCTTGCTTTTTAATCCAACTAGACAGTCTATGTCGCTTAATTGGACAATTAAGTCCGTTAATGTTGAGAGACAGGACTGAGAGGTATTTGGGAGTTCCTGCCATTTTATCCACCTTCTTGGGGGCTGCAGCAACTAGGTTCTTCCTATGGTTCTTGGATTCTCAGTTTGGGTGAGGTTTCTTGGCCTTTATTGTGGTCTTCTATGTATAGGACATGTTTAAAAAACTTTTGTAGGGCTGGTTTGGTGGAGATGTATTGTTTCAGTTTTTCTTTGCTATGGAAGGTTTTTTTTTTTTTTTTGGGTCCGGTCGTGGGGCCTGAACTCTGGGCCTGGGTGCTGTCCCTCAGCTCTTCAGCTCAAAGCTAGCACTCTACCACTTGAGCCACAGCACCACTTCCGGCTTTTTTTTTTTTTTGCTTATGTGGTGCTGAGGAATTGAACCCAGGGCCTCATGCATGCAAGCCAAGCGCTCTACCACTGAGCCACCTTCCCAGCCCGCTATGGAAGGTTTTTATTTGACCTGAGGTTATGAAGGAGAGTTTAGCTGGATACAATATTCTTGGTTGATAGTTGTTTGTCTTTAGGGCATGACATACATCATTCCAGGATCTTCTTGCTTTGATTGTCTCTGCTGAGAAATCTGAGGTGATTCTAATTAGTTTCCCTTTATAGGTGATTGATCTTTTCTCCTTGACAGCTTTAAGGATCTTTTCCTTGGTCTGAATTGATCCTGTGCAGATTATAACGTGATGGTGGGATGTCCTGCTTTGGTCTGGTCTATTTGGAGTTCTAAAAGCTTCTTGTGTCTGAATAGGCCTATCTTTTTGCATGTTTGGGAAGTTCTCTGCTAAGATTCTATTAAACAAATTTCCTAGACCATTAACTTCTGTCTCTAGGTGCTACTCTACAACCATTATCCTCAGATTAGGCCTTCTGATGGTGTCTTCAAAATGTTGAATAGATCTACCATATTTCTTGGATTTGTCTTGGATGGTTGAATGTTCTTTCTCTATAATATCTAGGCTGTCTTCAATCCACGAGATTCGATCTTCTGCATGGTCTAACTTACTATCAAGACTTTCTACTTTGTTTTTCATTTCTTTTCCTTATAAGTGTTTGGCTTTGATGGCTTCAATTTCTTTGTTGGGGCTTTGTTTTAGATCTTGTATGAACTTCTTTACTTCCTTAATTTGTGTTCAGTGTTTATTCTCAAATCACTTAGTTGAGTGGTTACGGTTTCCCTGGACTCCCATTCCTGGAAGGTGATTTCTGAGGATTGCAGTTCAAAGCCAGGCCAGGCAGGAGCATCTGTGAGACTCTGATCTCCAATTAACCACCAGAAAACCTGAAAGTTGTGCTGTGGCTCAAGTGATAAAGTGCACACCTTGAGCTAAAGAACTCAGGGATCGTGCCCATGCCTAGAGCTCAGGGATCATGCCCAGGCCCAGAGATCAAGCCCCACGACCAACAAAAAGAAAAAAAAAGGAATGGGTTAAATGTTAAATAAATCTGAACTTATTTTAGGTTCTAGGAATTCAGGAAATGTTACAATAGTGGAAATACATTCTATTTCATAATATCAGGATTTGAGATCAAAAGGGTATTATGATTCCTGTTATGGAACAAGATAGATTCAGAGTTAAGAGTGAGAAATCTGTAGGGTTTAGGAAAACCTGCAATTTATTTCAAGAATTACAAGTCAATTTCAGTTAGGATGACACAAAATGAGGGATTTTCATAAATTTTATAATTGGGATACCATTAGGGTCAAGTTTATGGTTAGGATTACAGCCATGATTAGGGTTAGAGTGAAGGAGAAAAAGAATGAGGCTCAAATTGAAGGTAAATTTTAGAATAAGCCTGGTAAGAGTTAGAATGAATGTGAACTAGAGCATTGCTATATTAGAATCTACTTACAATTAGGCTTATAGTTATTCTCAATGTTCCAGTTAAGGTTAAGTTTAGGGTTAGAAAATGACTAAGATATTGGGAAAAAATTGTAACCTATGTTTGGAAGGCTTATTTGAATCAAGTCAGAATGAGTGAAAATTAGTTTACTTGTGTTAGTGTTAGTATTGACATATAATTTATATTAAGATTAGGGTCAGTATTTTGTTCTGATTATGATTAGTGTTATGAATAGGAATATTTTTAGTATGAAATTGAGTTTTCACTAACAAGTGGAAGCAAAAAATGTGAGATTGAATAGTAACTAGAGCATTATCATTATATTTATTTCACAGTGATCATTCTTGTAATGATTAATGAGAGTTTTCCAGCTAGGTTTCAGTTGAGAGTTAGTGTTAATAATGGACTAGATGATGAGTAAATCTGAAACTGTTTTAGGGTACAGGGGTTCATGAACAGGTAAGATCAAGGGAAACTACCATATTTTTCCTGATGTGAGAATTTGAGGACACATAATATAATGATTCATGTTAGGGAACAAGATAACTTCAGATGTAGAGTCAGGAAATTTGTGGGAATTAGGGCAAATTGAAATTCATTTCCATAGTGCAAACTGGAGCATTCACTAGAATGAATAAAAACTAGAATATTTTTCTTAAACATTAGAATTGGACTATCATTAGGGTGAAAGTTAGGTTTCTGTTCTCGATGGGCTTAATGTTAGCATTAGGGAAATGGAAAATTTAGGGTCAAATTGAAAGCAAATTTTTGAAAAACAAGTAAAGTTACAATTAGGATGAATGTGAAATAGGAAACTGTTCATAATAGAAGGATTAGGGTATGATTAGTGTGAGGGTTAGCCTGAATGTTCCAGTTAGGGTTCGGGTTAGAAAAATGGCAGGATATTTAAGTAAAACTAAAAACTATTTTGAGAAAGATGAGTTGAATCAAAGATAGGATAAATAAAAACTAATATATTTGTGTGGCTTTTAGAATCCAAAGGCAATTGGTTCTAGGGTTATGGTTACTTTTCTAATTTATGAACTAATGAATTAAAGGCACAATTCTTTCATTTTTACAAACCAAGACAGTCACAATTTGGGGAACAAACTCAATTTTCTACATAAAAATGTGTCTTAAAATATTTTCAAACCAGGAGTAAATAATAGTGAACAAGGTGTCATTTATTAAAATTAGGTAAGTTGATGATACAGCTTTCAAAAATATACAAACACATGGGACAGAAACTCAGATATCTTATCAGAAAAACAGATATTCTACTTGCTCTAGTTGGGAAAGTGTGTGTGTGTGTGTGTGTGTGTGTGTGTGTGTGCGTGCACCCTCCACAGGTCTTCAACTCAGGCCTGGGTCCTGTCATCATCTTATTCAGTGCAAGGATGGCACTAAACCACTTAGCCACAGGTCTTCTTCTGGCTTTTTAGCAGTTAATTAGAGATACATATCACATGGATTTTCCTGTCTGGACTTAATCTTCTGATCCCCAGCAATCTTTGGATTAGTGTTACTGTGGGTGCTACCACAAAGTGACAGTTCATTAATCTGGGAACAATATAGAAGTACTTGTGCAAGATACAAAGTAACCATTTCATTAATTTGGGAGTAACATAGGATCACATTAGATTGCCTTCAAACACATTGTTTCTGATGAGTTTATCTGAACCCCAAGGCATAATCAAAACCTATTAGCCACAATGTATTAAGTAGCACATATTTATGGCACAGAATATGTACAATAAATTAAATCCTGAATCAAAAGTCTTTGTTGGTTTGCTATTTAAAAACAAATCAGAAATAGATGGTCATTGAGATGAAGTCTAGACTGGAGGCCTGTAGTGAGCAGCAGAGCATCTGCATAGTGAGCACAAGGCACTGAGTCCAACCCCCAGGATCATAAAGAAGAAGTAGAAGAAAGTGAAAGTGTAGGAGAAAGAGGAAAGGAAAGGAGGAGAAAGGTGTAAGAGAGGAGGAAGGGCATAGCAGGAGGAAGAAGAGGATGGGACAGGGAGAAAGTTGAAAGGAAAAGGGATGTAAGAGGGAAACAGGACCCTGTGGAAAAGGAGCAGGAGAGGAGACAGAAGGAGAAAGATAAATGTAATATAACTACAAGAATTGTTGGAAAAAACTTTGCATAAGTGATCTGCATGTGCATGACAGGATTATTTTTAATCAGAGAGAGAGCTAGCACGGTGACAATATGGGTGATACCTGTTGTTCGGTCATCTTATTCTCTTTCTTCAGTGAGGCGTTCAGAAGAAATCATGAGTTTGGTGTTTGACAGATATACTTCAGGATTTCTTTTTCATGAATTAAACATGGGAAGGAACTAAATGCAACCTCCCTTAATTAAAAAAAGAATAAAAGCTATATTTATTAGTATTACTGTGCATGAGGAAATCCTGGAGATTTTTGGTTAATTCAGAGGGCTCCATGCAAAAATATACAAGAGGGAATTAAAACTGTTTTTAAAGTATAATACATTATCATTGATGAGAAGTTTTAGTGGATGTTTTTCTTTTTCTTTTTCTTTTTGCCAGTTGTTCAGTGCAGCAGCAAGGCTGTACCCTGGAGCCCTTTCCAAGTCACCACATGAACCTCAATTTCTGTAGTCCCTGTAGGTGTGGGTGCCTCCTTCCTTGTGGTGGATGTGCAGTGAGAGGATGTGTGTGCATGCTCCCCAGCATTGCCAGATGAGCCCCGCCCATTCTTCCCACCTCCCTTCCCAGTCTCAGTTGCTCCATTTCACCCAGGAGCTGGCAGTTGTGAGGCTGGAGTTGAATCCACTGCTGCCTTCTCCTCCTCCAGCTGTGCTGGTACTGGTCTGCAGTGGTCTTAGGTGAGAGTGCCATCCCAGGGAGACTCCGTTCCGAGGTCACTTCCTGCCCTCATGGGTGTGGGGTGGGGGGACACCATGTTTGTACACTGTACAGTCCATGGGAGAAGGAAGGCTGGGTGGGCAGTCCAACCCTTTGAGGCCAAGCAGCCCAGCTGTGGTTCACCTTATCAGTCATTTATTTATTTATTTATTTATTGTGAAAACACCATACAGAGGGGTTACAATTACATGGGCAATGAGTACATTTCTTATCAAGCCCTTTCCCAAGTGTCATGGACTGTCCAACCATTCAAAAGGAAGCTTAGTCCATTAATTTAATAGAAAAGGAATGCAGCCTGCCTGCATCTGAAGGCAACTTTGAGTATAATGTTAATCTGATAATTCACATCATTGAATTTTCAAAGTTGTTTTGATAATTTTTTGTTAAACCATTCATTAAAGAGGTTCCAAATAGCAACAATAAAAACCAATGTTTTGCTTTCTAAGAAGGTTTTAAAAGCTAGTAATTCAACAAACACATTCTATCCTTCCAAGATTCCATGGTGAAGAATTTCTCTTTTATAATAGCCCTTACCACCGATTCCCTTCCTTCAAACTTGCAGCTTTATTCAGTTTTATTGTTACAGCTTTCATTTTGGTACTAGCATCCATAATCCCCTTGTAGTATTTGACAATGAGATTTCATTTGTTGTTAGAGATCTCAATTTATATTGCCAAAGGCAGCCTCATGAGCATATCATAGAGCATAAAATCTTGAATATCATTAACGTGATCCTATACAACTATTCCAAAAATTAATATAAGTACCACATAAATGTGCATTTTCGTATAATTTTTAAAATGCAAAGTAGTTACATATCTATGTCACAAAATAATTCAGACCACTAGTAGAAGAGACTAAGCTAAACCTTTTGCATCATCATCAATATTCTTTGTAAAATTTTCTTTTCTCATAAACTTTCACCTTAGGGCCTTCTTTTCCTAGCAAGAAGTTATAAGTGATGTCCTTGTATTTCAGTCACCTCTGAGTAACCTCTTTACTTTCCACCACCAGTTAGTCCCTCGTGTTAAATACTTGAGGAATAACTTGGCCCAATGTGCCTGCAAGAGGAGTACCCAAGTCTACTGTCTGTGCCCAATCTACCCTTTCTTGGGGAATGGGGTATCAGACAGAGGGTTGTCAGGGATCACGTAGCGTTATGAATTATGGGTAACAGAAAAGAGTAGTAGAGACTAGGATACCAGGGAAAGGGTAACTGTGACTGTAATTGCTGAGTTGCAGTGTCAGGAAATTGGGTAGCAGCAACAGCTTTGCAGGGGTTGGGGTAGCTAATACAGGCATCCAGAAGTGTTTAGCAGGGACAAGGAAGCATAGACAAAGTGAAAGAGCAAAAGTTGTGAGGGATTGTGGGGCACAATCAGGGTAAAAAGGTCATGAGTGTGCAAACTGGGTAGCCAGTACTATGGTAGAAGCAATTTTCATGGTGGACTGATGTGGTGCAGAGCTCTGGGTTTGCCTCTCTAGTTTTGTCTGTTAGATCTTTAGGGAAACTACCTCTAGCAGCTAATTATCAGCTTGTTGTGTTCAGGCACGTGCCATCTATAAATGTCTACTCCAAGTAGACTGCATTCTTTGACACCAGTTATAGGATCTTTGCCCTAAACATCCTGAGAGACCACACTCCACAATGCTGCAGAACAGGCTCCATATAGTGAGCTGCAATCACCTCATACAACTCTTGCTGCTCCTCTTCAATGTCAATTATGATAGCAAGGGATCTGAGATGTGCTCAGCAACAGTGCTCTGGGAAGCTACCAATTCTTACTCTGGCATTCTGGGAGCTCCCTAGCAATGGGAAAGAGCACTTGCTACTGCTCTTCCAACTTCTCTCTGTGGCTCTGGACAGCCAGACTCTTGTACCTCACATGGGTTACTTTGATGTCCAGGTGGCCTCAAACTTGCTCTATCTTCTCTCTCTAGGTGCTCTTCAGCTTCAGCTTCAGCTGCCTCTCCTTTTCCCTCCAGGTAGCTCACTTCATCCCCACATCCTTTGAATTCTGCTTCATATCACACCAAGGCCTTCCACTTTCTCATTTACCTCTGTAGCTGTGAATCTGGCACAGCAAGCTATATGTAACTTCTATATCTGTTTATCAAGATTTGAGCTGGAATCCAAGGTGGTACTAGCTCACTGAGAACGTGGGAAGCATCTTAACTACTCCCATGCCATTCACTTCTCATTGAGAAAGATGCAAATGTGTTGTGGTCAGTCACTCCTCCATTTCTGGCTCAGCAGAATAAAGTGAAGTCACAGTGGAGCTACCAGACAGCTGCTATGTAAGAAAGTGACCCAACCAAAGATAATTTTGTGAGGGGATACTTATCAAATGTCGTAGGATGAATGCACATATTTGTAGGACACTACTAAGGGCTTGCATCTGACTAGTTATGTTATGTCCAAAATGGCAGACCAATCTTAGGCTCTAGCCTAGATCTTCCTGTTCTGAAGGCCCTGAGGACTCCTACGTACAACTCAGACTTAATGACGTGGGTAAATAAAACAGTAGGTGAGTATGGATTAGTATTCTGAAGGCATGCTAAGGTGTTGTCTTATCATGACTATCATGAAATCAATGTCCTTTCTCTGACCTTCACCATAGTTCTTTATTTGGCATAATTGGCAAGTTTCTTAGTGTGTCATTTTCTCCTGTTAGTTCAGTGCACAGGTTAAAACATTAAGCATGCCAAACCATGGGTTTCCATTGTCCCAGTAGAAGTTTTGCATTCTAGGATCTTCCTTCTAAGTAAGTCTATTCTTGGGCCCTTATATGCATATGCTCACAGAAGTGAATGTCTCACAAACATGGAACATAGTTGGCCAATGATGATTAGCTCACACAGAGACTCAAGCGGTTTGGGTCTGTAGCCTTTCTGAGAGGCCTTGGACTAGGTACTGTGGGCAACATTGACAGTAATTCCTCAGAGCAATACCACTAGCAGCAAGAGAGCCCACTTAGCTCACTACTACTTAGTAGTAGTACTACTGACTACTACTTAGCCCTTACTAGTTCTACCTCGGGTATGAACACATGAACAAACCCAGTTTAGCTTATTGCACAGTGTCCTCATCAATGAAATCATTTTGAGCCTAGGAGAAACTCTCCATTTGAAAAGCAGTACACATAAGAAGCAGATGATGCCCCACACTCAAATGCTCCAGGAGAACAGAGTGTAAGGGTGTCTACACAGTTGGAAAATAGGATTCTGAGGGGTGGGAAGGGATGATTTTAGATAGCAAACTTAGAAGTAATTATACGAATTCCTAACCTAACTTTCTTCTGCCCCTCAGATTCAATTCAGGAAGTGGTGCAATGTTTATAATCACAAAATGGAGTTTTTAATCCCAGGCCCTAACTTTAGGTGTTCTTGTTATGTCTTCCCGCCTGCCACTGATGTAAACAGTCAGAAGGGCAAGGGGGAAGGGAGCCCCTGCACAGGAATATAAATGGAGCATACAAGCCACTGCAATCTCTGACTTTCTATGTTGAAGGTAAGATAAAAGGCAGTTTGAGTTTCTAAGAACTCAGTTTCTAAGCTATATGGCTCCTTCAGAACTTCTTTCCCTCCTGTGTTTTGAAAGCAACAGTTAGTACAGTACTTCTGTCTCTTAGGGGCAATCTTTCTCTTCACACAATGAATGCTTAAAGTAGACAATAGGTGGAAGCTAACATTAAATCAAAAAAGTATGAAATCAGGCTGGGAAGGTGGCTCAGTGGTAGAGCGCTTGCCTTGCATGCATGAGGCCCTGGGCTCGATTCCTCAGCACCACATAAGCAAAAAGAAAAAAAAGCCGGAAGTGGCGCTGTGGCTCAAGTGGTAGAGTGCGAGCCTTGAGCTGAAGACAGTGCCCAGGCCCAGAGTTCAGGCCCCACGACTGGATCACCCCTCCCCCCGACAAAAAAGTATGAAATAGCACACAGTGAGTGCTTCCCCTGAATTCCTGGACCTAACAAGTTCCCATTTCTGAAGAAAAAATTATTATGGGTGAGTAATAACAACCTCCACTGCATGGTGAGCTTAGAACACTTTTCCCAAGGCAGGTTCTGTGCAGGTATTAGGATGGCTGAGATCTACTGGATCAATGAACTTACAGACAATGCAAGACAGAAAAGTCTAAGACTGAGTCCCAAAAGAAGAAACTGGACCAAGAAGAGAAAACTTATTGCTGGAAATGGAGAAATTCAGAGAATGTTTCTCTGAATACAGACATGGTAAAATTATAACAAAGTTCTAAGTTGTGGCTCATCAGTAGAAACTATCAAGACAAACCTCATTAAAGCTAAAAATAAAACTTATAAAAATAAAAAAAAACCTATTTGGATTTTAGTACTAACATCTATTTTAAGATGTGTGTGTGTGGGGGGGGGGGGTCTGAGATTATGTATGGGACAGCATTGGTTCTTAAAAATCACAATATTGATGCTGTGATTTCCAATTCAAGTCTGGTGGTGTTCTAGCTCTACCAGTTGAAACACACAATTCTCAATTTCTTCTGATTAACTAGAGATAAACATGTAATGGATATGTCAACCTGGATTGGATTCAGACTATGATCTTCAGATCTTACTCTCTGGAGTAGGTAAGGTTTAAGAGTGAGCCACTAGCCGGGCACTGGTGGCTCACGCCTTAATCCTAGCTACTCAGGAGGATGAGATCTGAGGATCACAGTTCAAAGCCAGCCCGGGCAGGAAAGACCGTGAGACTCCTATCTCCAATAAACCACCAGAAAACCGGAAGTGGCGCTGTAGCTCAAGTGGTAGAGCGTTCGCCTTGAGCTGAAGAGCTGAGGGACAGCACTCAGGCCCAGAGTTCAAGCCCCACAACCGACAAAAAAAAAAAAAAAAAGAGTGAGCCACTATGCTCAGCCCAGTATTTCCAGTAAGTTACTTAATCTTTCTGAATCTCAGCTTCTTCATTTGTGGAAAGTGAAGAGAATTACTTTGTGGACCTTAGGATCTGGTGGAAGTTATGACTGAGTGCAGGAAGTATAAGTGTTCAGGATGTATGTACAGAGCCTGACACTCTCATAAAACTACTGATGTTTATATTGAAATGAATTCCAGGAATTGGAAACAAGAGGGATTTTTCTGTTCTAGTTTACCCATTTATGGGCATTGAGGGAGCTAGAGATATTCAAGGAGAACAGGGAAACAAATGCTGCAGTTGTACTCTGTAGATATTATGTTCACAATGAGCTATACCACTGTGGACAGGGACAGGAGGGAAAATCAGAGACAGAGAGCAAAGGAAGAGATGAGATTGTCAAACCAGAAATGAACTCATTACCTGACTTACAAAATTAAAAATCTGGGTTGATGATTCTCTCCTCCAGTTTTTGTAGGTGCCCTTAAGACTCAGGCCCATTGATGGAGTTTTTGAAGGTTAACTTATATGATAATTGATATAGAGCCAGAATCTCTTAAGAAATTTTATGAAAAGCATTTCATTCTTAGTACCGGTTTCTCTTTGAGTGGTGATTCTATATGTTGTTGGCAGAGCTAATTTTTTTCCTTCTTGTCTTTAGTACTTGTCAGGTGTTGAGATCCTTCTTAAAGCTTTGCAACAGAGGTCTGCTATATCTTGGCACCTTGCCCCTAACCAAAATGGTAATCAACCTTTGAAATTAATGTACTTGATATGAGTTTTATTTATTTATTTTATTTGTTTTTGGTGGTGAACTCTGGGCCTGGTCGCTGTCCTTCAGCCCTCCAGCTCAAGACTACTGCTCTACCACTTGAGCCACAGTACCACTTCTAGCTTTCCTGCTTAGGTGGTGCTGCGGAATCAAACGCAAGGTCTCGTGCATTCAAGATAAGCTGTCTACCACCGATCCACCTTCTCAGCCTTTAGGAGTGGTATTTTTGTGCACGGATCTATCAAGCAAATCTATTTACCAAATGTATTCATTTGCCACTAGACATATTCAAAATTATGAATTATCTGATATTTTAATGAATAAAACTGTTATCATTGTTACCAGGAATTGTTTGTCTCCTCATGCTGTAAACATGGAGGGGGCATTTTAAACTAAAACTACAAAAGAAATGTTAAGATCTTGGTGTTAACAAATGTGTCCAGGTGTTGTTACATTAAACAGAATTCAAAATGGTTTTTCTTCATGAATACAGAGATCAAAGTTCTTATAATACTTATTTCAAAATGCAAATTAAAGGGAAAATCAGTCAGGAGGTAAAATTTATATTGAATGTAAATTTTTAAAGAGGAAAAGAAGATCCTAGATGGCAGACTAAAGACAAAGCAAAATCAGAGCCCTATATGCTCAATACTAAATAAGAAACTTTAATTGAAAAATTCAGCTGGACTGTGCACATCAGGCAAAGGCAAGCAATCAGAGCCTACCACCAACAAAGGAACACCATAATGTATATCTCAGAAAAAGAAAACAAGTTCAGACCAGGGCTCAACATCCTTATCCTTGATTTCAATGATACACATGCACCCCCCCCCACACACACACAGAAACACACACACACACACACACACAAGAATGTATGCAACAGCTCAACATACTCACATCCATTCAACATGAATCAAAGATCTTCTTGTAATATTTGAAACTTTAAAAGTTTCAAGTCTTGTAAATAATTGATAACAGATGCATAAGCAATTATTTTCTGAATAGCACTCTGCTATGAAAATGAGAGTTCATGATGCTTATAACTACTTAAACATCTCTGAATCCCAAAAGAATTAAACTAGAGACAATCCGAATTTGGGGACTATATTTCTACCAGCTATTCTGCAAAGGCTTAATAAGAAGTTATGAAATCTAAACTTAAATACAAAATCAATACAATTAATAATTGTGTAAGTGAAGTGAAAGACACTGATCAGAGACCTATGTTGCCTCCAGTTCTCAGCCAGCTGCACACTGTGGCATCTTTGATTCTGCTGGGCCTGGCCCACAGTTGTATCCCCAGATCAGTGATCCTGCTGGCGTTGGGGCTGGGAGATTTGTGGAGCGGAGGGGAGGCCATGGGGGAGGCCAAGTTGGGATTGGGGGTGGGGGTGGTAGGGAGAGGATGGGAGGCCCTGCCAGAGGCTGGTGAAGGGAGGAAGGAGGGAGTAGCCCAGTGGCTCAAGAAGCAGCTGCTGCAAAGGCAGCGGGATTCTGGGGAGTGTCTGTGAGGCACGGAGTTTGGCTCCTGGGATCTGGTGGCAGGGTGAAGAGAGGAAGGAGTCTCAAATCCCACCTAAACAGACAATGAGAAATGAGACAACCAGTGGCTGAAGAATTTCAAGAAGAAAGGCAGGGACTTGTAGGTAAACTCTGGGGGCGGGGAGGGCAGCAGTGTTGGACAGGTGGTAGTCATGCCTCTCTGGAGACCCTTGGAAGTGAGTGAGGGCCAGCTCTGCTGTGGGCTTGGCCTCACTCTCGCCTTGAAGCAGGCACTGTATAATTCTGCCTGGAATCTTTAATAGCAGCTTAGTTTAACCTTAAAGTCTACTTTGTTTGCTTTGCTTTGTTTTCTTTTGTTTTTTGCTTAAAGTAATAGAAGAATTGGTGGGACAATCTGAAAGGATCTCTGGCTTCTTATTTTCTCATCACCTTGAGCTACAACTTGTGTGCTACCAGCTTAGATGATGGGACTTTGAAATTCTGGAAAGCAGATGCACATCATAAGGCCCCATGGCTTTGGGATTTCTCACATTCTTTTTTAAATGTAATTGTTACTAAGGTGTGTACAATGAGTTTACCATTTCACAATTCATGTAATGTGTGCATTTGTCTTGTAGACAATGCCATTCTTTCCTGAGCTTTTTCCCAGTTTGTTTTTTTTTTTTGTTGTTGTTGTTGATTGTTTTTGTTTTTGTTCCTGACCTTCAGCTTGAACTCTGGATTGGGTGCTGCCCCTGAGTTTTTTGTAATCAAGGCTACTCTACCTCTGGAGCCCCAGTTCCCTTTATGGTTTTTTGGTTGTTAATTGGAGAGAAGAGTCTCACAGATTTTCTCACTCCATCCGGCTTTGAACTAAGATCATCAGCCTCCTGAGTAGCTAGGATTCTAGGCCTGAGTCCCCAGTGTCCAGCTACTAAAGTGTTGGTTTCATGCTTCCCTGGTTGTGTTACAACTTTCCTTAACTCTTGGCACTAATACTACATATTGCTTGGCTCAAATCTGAATCGGTGGAACATGCTGTATTTTGAGGAAGGCAGGAATAGGAAACTATAGGCCATAGGGACATATAAGCTAAACAAATCATTGGGAACATGGCATAAATACAAATAAGTTTATTGCCAGTTGACTGTGTCATGTCTTTACTGTTAATTCTGCATGGCATGTGGATGATGTTATACATATCCAAATGGTCATTGGCAGAAATAAGGTTTCTCATCCTGTTCTATAAACAAAACAAAAACCAACCAAAAAATACTATGTATGAGTCCAGCAATTTCCTCTAATTAGAGATCAGTATGCCCTAATTAATGAAAAAATATCCATTATTCAAGTGCTGCTACTTTTTCTAACCACAAATACAATGAAATATGTAGTTGTCTGTAGAATTGTGTACGAACGCCATCATTTTAATTCACAAAAAATTTAAATGTTTATTTTTTTTGTCAGTTGTGGGGCTTGAACTCAGGACCTGGCCACTGTCTGTGAGACTCTGTGCTCAATATAGTTAGCACTCTACCAATTGAGCCACAGAGACACTTCTTACTTCTGAGTTGTTAATTGGAGGTAAGAGTCTTATGGGTTTTTTTTCTTCCTGAGCTGGCTTTGAACTGTGATCCTCAGATCTCAGCATCCTGAGTAGCTGGGATTACAGGAATGAGCCACTGGCACCTGGCTTCAAATAGTCATTTTTAAAACGATGAACTGCTTGATGCCTCTGGCTCACATATATAATCCTAGCTATAGTTAGGATTACAGGTATGAGAAACAAACACTAGGTGTGTGTTGTTCATGATGGTTTGCATTGGCATGTTTTGATATTGTTTGTTTCTTATATTACATCGCTCTTATTTTTATTTTCACCTAGGTGGGGGTGATAGGTGCTAGCCAGTGTTGAACCTTCTTTGGTTGAGATGGAGCCATGTGGAAGTTCTTGCCTATGGCATGAAATTGAAATCCTCCAGCTCTCAGCTCCCAATGGACCTGGGATGATAGATGTATTCCATCACGCAGAGCCAGGGGTTGGGGAGCATTGCAGGTAAAACTACACTGGTCTTGAACTGATGTCCCAAATAGGTAGCTTTACAGGCATTTGCCTTCAAAACCTTGTTGTATTCAATTTCACTTTGAAGTAGTGTTTGTACATACTTCGAGAGTACAATGATAACACACTACATGTTTAACATATAGAAGTCAATACAATTAGCAGGTTTATCTCCTAAAACATTGAAGCTAATGTATTTTGGTAACCTCCTGACTGTGCTAGTTATTTTAGAATATACCATAAACATGAATACATTGATAATGTGCACTAGAAGATTGAAAGTTTATAGAGATTGAGACAAGCTAGACTATGTGTAGTAAATATATATTTATCCATTGCTGCTCTGAAGAACATTATCATATATTCACTGTGACAATACCACCATATATTCACCATGACAATAATTTTCTTGAGTTGTAGAATTTTCCATTTCATAATCTGCCATATTTTATCTTTTTTATATTCTCCTTATAAGTATGAATGCTTTCTTGTTTCTTATAATGTTTTGAAATTATTTTAAGATGGAATTAAAATTCGTAGAGTCTACTGTAATTATCTCATTTTGTTTGGTTTTGTGATGCTAAATCATTAAGACCAAGGTTTCCTGAAAGTGATGCCAGCAGACTATATCACTAAATTTTATTCTAATTACTTCTTATTATTGTATTTTGATATATGGTTTTATTGTTGCTGTTTAATAATATAGAGTGTGGTGAAGGTGGACTGAAACTTGCAACCCCACTGCCTCCAATAACAATGCTTTCTTACTAGGATCTGGAAGCACATAATTTATCACTCTAGCTAACAGGAGGTAGAGACCTGAGATTTAGTTCAGACAGCCTGAACAGGGAATTTTATGAGTCTCTCTTCTCCAGTTCAGTACAGAAAACTTGCAGTGAAACGGTAGCACAATTTGGTAGAGCACTACACTCAAGGGAAAGACACTTGGGATTGTCATATAGCCCCTGCGTTCAAGCCCTAAAACACACATATGCACAGACACACATTCACCCACATACACACACACTCTTACACACACGTACACGAACAAAATTGCAGGCAATGTTGTACCTTAAATTCTTACCCAGGGGTTGGACAACAGTCCACTTATTTGTGAAGGGTTTTCCTTGATTATTTTGAAGGAGGAGGATAGTTCATGGGACACAGATGACAAGACTTTAGTGAGGAATGCTTTATAAACGACTAGCTTATAAAAAGAACAGGAGCACAGCATTTTTTTTAAATAGTACATTCCTTCAACTATACTATTTTTAAATAATAATCATTGAATTATGAGAAGACAATGCAGCACCTCTTCCCTTCTCCCCTTCCCCTCTGTCATAAAATATGACAAAATTATCAAAAATAGTCTTTTATCTTACAAGAATGAACACTTGTAAAAATGTCTGACTATATGTGTAATGTTTGTTTTTCAATACTTGTTTGATTTTCCCACCTCTAAGTACTTGCCTTTTTTCCAGATGACAGCACACAGGGGCATCAAGAGCAAACAGAAGATTAGGAAACAAAAACCTTACAATGTCCTAGGAAGTAGATATCAAAAATAGATGCAAGAAGCGCTTGGCAGGCTGAGAGGGCCCTGAGAGGCAAAATGATTTGTGCATTATGAGAGAAATAGTGCCAAATAAGGCCTGGATCTGACCTAGGAAGGGCTCCTTGAGGCTGAGACCATGCCAGTACCTAGGCCTAGCTGAGGATGTTGGGAATTCACAATGTCCACATGTGGATATAGTGATAGAGAGGGGAGATTTCAATCTCCAGTTTGTCTTTTGGATGGCCTTATGTGACCAAACAGCTTAGCTCATTGGGCTCTGAGAAATGACACTACATCCCTCACAATGGAATA
The DNA here is from genome assembly GCF_019054845.1 of Dipodomys spectabilis. Lineage (NCBI taxonomy): Eukaryota > Metazoa > Chordata > Mammalia > Rodentia > Heteromyidae > Dipodomys > Dipodomys spectabilis. Next base: position 1,178,046 of record NW_024871079.1, on the reverse strand, counting down.
GAATATGGAACTCTGAGAGACAAGCAACTGTAACTGACATTCAGCTCAAGCCAGCTCACTTGGCCTGTGGTGCAGGAACAAGAAAGATGTTCCTGTGTTGTTTTCAAAGTTCAAGAGACTCAGCTCTCAAGCATGAGAAGTATGAGTGCCTCACTCGATGCTGCAGACTTTGGATCAGTGCCAAACCATGAATCCAATGTCTCAGGCCTTTTTATAAGAAGAAACCAAGGGAATCACAAGGCAACTCAGGCAAGGTATAACTATGACAGGAAATCTATCTAATCTCATCCAGCCTACATTAGAACCTTCTTCTTGTGTGCTTTTATATGTGTATACTGAGAAAATATTTACTGTGTACTTTTCAATCCACTCTATTACAATTACTCAATTTGAAGGGTACTCCCACTTCCATGTTTCAAAGATCCATTCTTTTTACCACCACAGTGTGACAATGAATCAGCCCAAACCCTGAATGTGCCTTATAACATATGGATCCTGGACTCAGGCTTGCTGGAAATGCTGATAATGGACCTGGTCCCTGACTACCAGAAAGGTGATCCCTTCTATGTTGGAAACTTCCTCTACCACTATAGAGAGTGAGGGATAATGGAGCAGTTGCTGGATATTTTGTTTAAAAAGTGAATGTTCCTAAGCCAGGTGCCAGTGGCTCACACCTATAATTCTAGCTACTCAGGAGGCTGAGATCTGAGGATCATAGTTCAAAGCCAGCCTGGACAGGAAAGTCCATGAGACTCATGTCCAATAAACCACTAGAAAACCGGAAGTGGCGCGGTGGCTCAAGTGGGTGAGTGATAGCCTTTAACTGAAGAGCTAAGGGATATCACCCAAGCCCAGAGTTCAAGCCCCACGACTGACAAAAAAAAGTGAGTGTTCCTCTTTCAAACTCAGGGTTGATGAGACCCCCTGGCAGAGTATTGGAATACTTGGCACCTCTCTGAGACTGTTTCACTGAAGTCTGATTAAGGAGCTTGGCTTGAGACAAAGAAGTACACTTTCTGGCTAATTCCTTAGGACTGGGTTGCCAGAACATTTCATTTGCCTCAGAAGCTCGTGGAGCCTTAGCAATTTGTTTGCTGAGAGACCAGGATTAAAGGAATGAGCCAGTGGCATCCAACGTCCACCCTCACCTAGAAAATCACTATCTTGGAGGCCTTTGAAGGAATATAGACAGAAGAAAGGATGCAACTTAAACTTGAATTGGGGGCTTGAGTGCTGTCCCATTTGTAACACTCTACCATTTGAGCCCCAGGTCCAGTTCTGGCCTTTGGCTGGTTAATTGAAGATTAGTGTCTTTGGAATTTTACAAACTAGACTGCGTTCAAACTGTGATTAGTCGGATTAGAGGCATGAGTCATTGTGCATTTATTTGGACAGATGCATATAAGCATCCTCACAGAATTTGCATGAAATTGTATAAACATATCTCCACTTTTTTTCTGTCATGTTTACATTACCATGTGGGTCTTAGCCAGTCCCATGTGTGTCCTGTTAGTTCAGAAAAGGAGAAGCATAGAGTTAACTTCCTTCTCTCCTCCCATTGGTACAGATCCTACTAGGATAACTGGAAGATGAACAAGCGAAGAAGTAAGTGGATGTTGGCACAAAGAGAAGTTCTGTCCTTGAAAACTGGGTATCTTTGAGGTTTCTGAATCAAAGCCAACTTTCTTCTTTGCACAGAAGTTGTGATTTTCACCAGGGGGCTGAGTCTTGGCACTTCAGTGCATAGCAGATTACACAGTTGTGGATGTGGTTGTGGTTTTGGACTCTCATGGAAGACAGGGAGGGCTGTGTATAGCAAATCAGGTTCAGCGGGGAAACAACTTTCTTTTCCTATCACAGGAAGAATTTTAGAGGATTATATTTAAGAAATTTCTAGAAGTGTGTTTTGAGGAGCATCCTGCTTGCACAAGTCTCTTCCCATTTCCCAACCTGCAAGTCCTGCAGAAAGAAGCTCTAGTCCAAGGCTCAGGATGGGGAGGGTGGACTGTCATTTTCCTTGTCACCAATCTGCCCACAGCATCGTTTATTCCATCCTCCTTATGTGGATGGACTTCTACCCTGATGACTTCTATGAACCCAAGAACCATGACACCCTAAAAGAACTTGCACAGTATGTCAAGCTCAACATGCCCTCTTCAGACCTGTTCTTCCGCTTACATATTCTTCTGGACCATCTGGAGGAGCACATGACCCATGAGACCCAGAAAAAGAGGAAGAAGTCCTTGTTTCAATGCTTCAGAGCTTGTGAGTAGGGATGGAACCTGGGTCTCTAGAGATGGGCCTGATTGGCCAACAGCCCTTAGTACTCTCCAGCTTGGCAAAATGTCCTTTTATGGATATTCTTTGTGGGTAATATGTTCTCTTTTTGAAAGAACTTGGAAGTATCCACTCAGAAACACCCTACCTTCCCATCAGTGCTCAGTCCAAACTCAAGTTCTACAACTTCCCCCATTAGATCCTCATGGAAGTTTAGTCACACCTTAACTTCTAGAGTCTACTCTAAGAATCCTGTACCTATTTCCATTCTCAGGTTTGCATCAGCGTAGAGCAGCTCCTGCAGAACTACAGATAAATAACCCTTCAGTGATGTAGTCTATGGGGACTGATGGAGATCAGAAGCCATCACTGATCTCCAGAAAGCATGTGAACATAGAGTTTTTTTTTTTCAATTTGTAGAAAGGCCCAAGCAGGTTTTGAGTCCTGTGAACATCCCACTGGTTCTGAATTCCACATGTGATGCAGGTGTACCTGCACATACCACCAAGGAAGAAGACGATCCAGAATGTCTTCCATTGATGTTCACAATCCAGCTAGATCAGCTCCAAACCAGCCAAAAAAACACGTCTTGGTGTGCAGGGTAAATGTGTGATAATGGAAAATGACCCCAGTCTATGTTCAGTAAAACCAATAAGTGAGGTCCAAAATCTAGATTTAGTTGAGCAAAAGTAATCTTTCCTCATAGAATACCCAGACCAATCTGTCCTCCTGCAAGGGATCCAATTTCCAATTGAGAAATTAGAATCTGTCCCTCCCTGGACTCAGGAAGAAAATTCTGTCTTTAATGAGGAAGTAGATCACTTTGAGGACTCTGAGGCAGAATTTCTGCCTGAAGGCAACTTAGAGGCCAATCTAGATTTAGAGATTCCTTTCCCCCTTCGTGGGAAAATCTTTATTTTTCTCTTTGTCCTGATTGTTGTTAAAGGTTCATTCTATTTATTTTTCTAACTTTATTAAAATGTCAAATTTTTTTTGTTTTTTTGTTTTTGTCGGTCATGGGGCTTGAACTCTGGGCCTGGGCGCTGTCCCTCAGCTCTTCAGCTCAAGGCGAGTGCTCTACCACTTGAGCTACAGTGCCACTTCCGGTTTTCTGGTGGTTTATTGGAGATAGGAGTCTCACGGTCTCTCCTGCCCGGGCTGGCTTTGAACCACGATCCTCAGATCTCAGCCTCCTGAGTAGCTAGGATTACAGGTGTGAGCCACCAGCGCCCAGCTTAAAATGTCAATATTTTTGATATATTCTAAAATTCATGAATCCTAAATATGTTTCTTTTTAAACCTACAATCTGAAACATCATGCATATATGTTCTGTGGGGGGGGGGGAACACAGAATGACAGGGGGCTGTACAAGAAAGCCTACTGTATATAATGGGAACTGTTAAATGCACGGGGAGTGGCAAGGAAGCAGGTCATGACTGCATGGGGTGATAAGGTGGCTACAAAAGGTCTAGGACAGCAGATCAGATGTCCGAGAAATCTGTCAATTGGGACAAATGCCACAATACTTATAGTGGTATGTGGGACGCTCTTCCAACAGTGAGTTCAAATCTGTATACATCTTCATTGTGCTTTGGGTAAATATGGAAGAAAAATTTGACTCCAGTAATATAAAAAACCTACTTAGGGCTGAAAATATTTGAAAAATATATAGAAAATATGTATACTGGAAAGTAAAAGCCATCATCAGTAGAAGAAAAAAGTTGGGTTTTTTTTGGGTCCTGTTGTGGAGCCTGAACTCTGGGCCTGGGCACTGTCCCTCAGCTCTTCAGCTCAAGGCTAGTGCTTCACCACTTGAGCCACAGCACCACTTCTGGCTTTATTCTTTTTGCTTATGTGGTGCTGAGGAATCGAACCCAGGGCCTCAGGCATGCAAGGCAAGCTCTCTACCACTGAGCCACCTTCCCAGCCCCAGAAAGAAAGTTTACATAGATGAAAAAACAGAAAATCAGGAAGAAAAAAAACACAATTAAATTAGTTATATGTTAATATGTGTTATATTCTTTATGTTATATATAGTATATTATATAATATATAAGAGTGAATATGATTTTTCAAACTACAAAGGCATTTAAATTTTTAGTCTAGTATTTTTTTCACAAAACATTAATGTAAAATATTATTGGGGAAAGTAGGAATATAATTTGATTATAATTATATGAATATATATTTGTGCGTTTCTAGATATAACACTGATTATAAATAGATGAATAATTATATACATATATTTGTATATATCTGTCTGTGAGGTGAATATAATGAAACTGACTACAGTATGTATAAAAAAGCAGCTATGAGTTGAGTCCATGAGACTCAATCCTGTAATCCCAGTGATGTGGGAAGCTGGGTTCTGACTTTTAATCTGTCTTCCTCCCTTGGCCTTAGATTTTCTGAGGAGGCCTGGGCCCTTCAGTGTAGCAAAGAGACACGTATGCAGTGGGATCACACTCCCTGACCCTAGAGGAAAGTCAGTAGAAATCAGGACAAGCCTCTTATCTTATGACAGTCTACTCAGTTCCTGTACCAAGATGGCCATCTGTAGAACATCAGATGGAAAGTTGGCATTCCCTCAAAAAGCATCTAAAAAGAGCCTTCTGAACTATAGTCTCTGACTATACTGAATTAAACCATATTTCCCTTCCCAAGCTGCAAACACATAGAAATATAGCAAGGGCTCAAGAGAGATGGGCAAATATTTACAAATACATAAAATTATATACTCTGTTTTAGTAATTCAATGAAAATCATCAAAGGCATGTCTTTAATTTTTCTTTTTCTTTTTTTTTTTTAAAAGGAAATGGAAACATACTCTGAGTGTATCAGGAACTGGGTGACAGTTTGGTTGCTGAATTTTTGAAGGCACTCCTGAGCAAAGGAGACACATATATTGGGGAAATTGTGTGGGGTTGGGTGTCCTCACACAGCTTTACAAAACAATAGCCATAACTTCTATGATGTCACAGTCACCTTTGCCATAGCAGCAAATAAGTGTCAAACACTCATTTTTCCCTGAAGTAGACTCAAACACCACCAAAAGACACAAAGAATAAGAGGGAATGATTACTAGCCATCAGACTTCAGCTTGAGAAGGTGTCCTGACCAGAAGCTAGGATAAATTGAGCTGGAGAAGGATAATCTCCATGTAAGGCTCCTGAGCACTAAGGACTAGGCACTATTACAGGTATTGGAGAAACAGAAGTGAATGTGGCTTTCTCCTCACCAATTTCATGCTGAAAAGAAAACCAGAAATCATAATGATACTTTCTATAAATCAGAGACATGAAATTGGTGGTTTTGTGGCAACAACTTCACATTGGGGATGGGGAGAGACATCCCTAAAGAGGAGATAGTTGATATGAAAGCCATCATCCAGGCAATAATCTAGGAGCAGGTTTTCTTTCTTTCTTTTTTTGGGTCCGGTCATGGGGCCTGAACTCTGGGCCTGGGCTCTGTCCCTCAGCTCTTCAGCTCAAGGCTTTACCACTTGAGCCACAGTGCCACTTCCAGCTTTTTTCTTTTTGCTCATGTGGTGCTGAGGAATCGAACCCAGGGCCTCATGCATGCAAGGCAAGCGCTCTACCACTGAGCCATCTTCCCAGCCCTAGGAGCAGGTTTTCCAGGCAGTAAGAACAGTAAGTACATCCCCCATTGATGGGAATGGACCTGACTTGCTTCAGAAAAGGAAAACAGCACTGACATGCTTGCTTGTGAAATAAGAATGGAAGGGTACAATGAAGAAAAGAGAGATCAGAAATGAAGATAGGAATAAATTAGATATATATTGGATGCTGCGGGTTACAAGAAGAAAAGTTATGATTTTAGTTTAAATCTGACGTGACCCACTGGAACCAAAGTGCTAAAACAGTAGTCAAACATATGGGTCTCTGGTGTCTCATAACTGGAATCCTAGTTACTCAGGAGGCTGATATCTGAGATATTTGGGCTGTACTGAAGCAAACCCAAAGGAAATTTGGTAAGACTGATCTCCAATTAACCACCAAAAATATGGACATGAAGCTGTGATTCAACTGGTAGAGCACTGGCCTTGAGGAAAAAACTAAGGGACAGCACCCAGGCCCCAGGTCCAAATCCAAGGACTTCACAAAACAAAGAAGCCAACAAATAAATTTTGGTGCTGTCATTCATCATTTAGCATTCTAGTTCAATATATTTGGTATGAACCTTGGAATTATATCCTTAGCAAATGCTCTCCTGGATATTTTGCTTCATTACCAGCTTTCAAAGTCCTGGCATCACCACTGTCTCCTCCCAGTTAACATAGCAGTCTACCACTGGAAATTTGAAGATTTATTTTATTAATCACAAGAATTCTTATCATCTATCCACATACATGAAATGAATAGTAGCCACTTTCCACTACTCTGAATATTTTTAATCCCCCTTTGAGTTAATTACCATTAAGGCTTAAAAACTCTAGAGTGGTTATCAAATTAATTCAACAGTCATCATTCTTCCACCCAATCTTGTAACATAAGTTTATAAAACTAGAGAGTATATGAAAGTGTACACATGATACCTTCTAACTATAATACTCTCAAGAAGTAGGGTTTTACAGAAACATCCTGATTGCATTGCCAAAGCAAAGGATAAGAGATTTAATTAAGCTACCTAACATCTCAGAAGGACAATGCTATTGACTTTAGAACAAATTCATTAGCCTGGAACTGAGGAAATGAGTTTCAGAAATGTCAGAGGCAAAGGGTATTATTCAAATCACCTTATCATGAGGCACAAGTAGCCTGTCTAGATCAAACTTCCAGGAAAAAAAGGGATGAATGAAAAGCAATGCTTCTAAAACAAGCCAGTTGGTGGTGGTTCATGCTTTTTATCCTAGATACTTAGGAATCTAAAATGAACGGATCTCAATTCAAAGACTGGCCAGGAAGAAAACCTTCCTCTCTGCAACCAGCAGACAGGAAGCATCAACTCTGGGCCTGAAGCCCAGCTGGATGGCCTCTGCCCACAGACATCCAGACACACAAGACCACCTGCATCTAAAATATTATCAAATACATTCAAATAATATCTTCTGTTTGGGAGATAACATTTAAAAGATGCATCAAAAACATTTCACTGAGTTCCAGTTAAAAAAGGCAGAGTGAAAGTAGAAATACGTACTCACTCACTGAAAGCTAAGTCACTGAATAGAATGATGTTAATAGGGCTAGAGGCCTATTTGGTAACTTATTCATTCAACCATCTTTCCTCACAACTTGTCAGTCAGCCTGAACAGTGAGATTTTTGGTTTTTTGTTTTTATTTTTAGTGAACATACTGTACAGAGGGGTTACAATTACATGGGCAAGATAATGAGTACATTTCTTATCAAGCATTGTAGCCTCCTCCTTTGTTTACCCTTCACATCCCTTCCCAGTCTTCCCCCGCCCCCCCAATCCCCCCCCCGCCCCACACCAAAGTTGTAAAGTTCATTTTCGACATGACAATTTGTACTTCTCATTGTAGCAACAGGCCCACCTGTATTCTTAAACGACTTGTTTATCCCCATCTCCTCCAAAAATTATACCGACATCAAATATAGTGAAAGCAGGGGTTAAACAGTGAGATTTTTGAATGAAATGTGTGTGAGCATGTAGCTTGTGAAAGTAGTAATGAAAAGCTAGGCACTGGAAGCTCAGGCCTGTAAAACTAGCTACTCAGAACGCTGAGATATGAAGAACTCAGTTCAAAGACAACTGAGCAAAAAAGACTCTTACCTCCTGTAAGATTAAATTAAAAGAAAGCTGAGCTGTGGTTCAAATGGTAGAGTGCTAGTATCACTTACAAAAGCTAAGAGACAGTATGTAGGTCCTGAGTTCAAGCCCCAGTACTGGCTCTCATACACAAAATAATCATGTCAACACCACAGTATATGCACATGTTAGCAAGGGATGTAGATGAATGGGATGATGACATCATTTACCTCACCTTTACTCTCAAGCATTCTGTGCAGCATAGCTCAGTGTGTGAAAAGCCCTAGGTGAAATCTTTTCTCAAAACCAGCAGCTACACCCTCATTTCCCTCTGCACATTTATATTGAGTGTATATTTATATTATGTGTGTGTATACACACACACACACACACACACATAAAGGGCTACATTTTTCTAATTAATTTTGAAATACATAACCATACACACATGCTTCAGAATGATGTGCCCTTGTTTAGTTTTCATAGGGAGCACAATATATCCAGGCTTATTCTTGTAATCTTAGCTGCTCACAAGGGTGGGATCTGAGGATCACAGTTTGATGCCAACCCAAGATTCTTATCTTCAATTAAGTAGCAAAAAGCCAGAAGTGTCACAGTGGCCGCATTGAATAAAATAACATAAGCAAGAGCTCCAGTCCCTCAGTTCAAGCCTGAGTAATGGCCCACTAACACTCCAAAAGCCCAAAACATCAAACCAAAAATATGTCAAAATATTTTGTAACTTTTGAGGCAAAATCCAATGAGGCAACATAGTTTCTAGTCTCTTGAAGAGTTGGTGGGGAGCCCCAAATTCAACATGTGTTAAAACGAACAAGCAACCAAATAAAATTTCCCAGTAAAGAATCTTCCTTAGTATTCACTGGGACCCCTGACAAAGGTTTTTTTCTATGCTTTTTGAAATTCAGTTTTTTTTTCAGTAAGGGAAATAGTATAAGCCTTTAGTGTAAGTTATAGGAGTCATTGGAAGCTCCAAGTGAACTGAATGTACAATAAAAAGCACACAATATTACAAGTTTCTCTGCCTCTGTTGAGACACTAGAAACCTGTAATAGTGTGGCCTCTCGGAAAGAGAAGGGGGATGCTCAGCATCACTGGTAATAAAAGAAATGCAAATCAAAAGCAAAATCACATTTAGATTCCACTCACCCCAGTTAGAATGGCTATTATTAAGAGAACAAGTAATAATAGATGCTAGGGTAGATGTGGCTAAATAGGAACAATACTACATTGATGGTAGGAATGTAAGCTGGTTCAACCACTCTGGAAGGCAGTATGGAGGTTCTTCAAAAGACTAAACATAGAACTCCCCTAAGATCCAACAATCCCTCTCCTCAGCATTTACCCAAATGATCTCAAACTAGGGCACAATAAGTTACCAGCATAGCTATGTTCATTGCATCATGGTTTATCATAGCCAAGATATAGATCCAACCCAGTTATCCCTCAATAGATGAATGGATCAAGAAAATGTGGTATATTTACACAATGGAATTTTATGCTTCTATCGGAAAAAATATCATCCCTTTTGTAAGCATGAAAAACTTGGAAAAAAATCATATTAAGTGAAGCAAGCCAGACCCAAAGAAACATGAGCTCTATGATTTCCCTCATTTGCAATGATTAGTACTAGACTGTTACTCCTGAAAGTGGATCATAATAGCTGAGGAGTTATGGGCATAGATATGACCATACAACATGGTATTAATTGAAATTACGCCAAGACATAGAAACAGCAGGTCTTCTTTTGTTTAGTTGTCAATCTTGATGTAGCCAACGTACTGCAGCTAGTTCTTTCTTCTTTATGTCATTTTTCTTTTCCTATTGGTTTTATCCATGGAAATTCCTGTCTTTGATTCCTGGTACCCTGCATCCTGTATATGCCTTTATCTGATTGGGAGAAGGGAAGGGAAATAAAAAAATGCTGAAAGAAGTACAAAAGGTGACCCATTGCAACAATGATACTCACAAGACACTATGGCAGAAATTAACTTTACAATGTAAGTGGGGGGAGTGGAGGGAAGGGACAGAGGGTGAAAATCACTGGAGTAGGTAACAATGTTCAATGAGAAATGTAACTTAATCATGCAAATGTAAACCCCTCTGTACAGCATCTTTATAATTAGATTTTTAGAAATATAGAAATTAAAAAAGTTTTCTTCATAAAATCTCAAGCTGATAGCAACAGAACTTGAGTTCATGTCAAGTGTTTTTTTTAGGACTTAACCACAATTAAGTGATAATGAGAAAAGTAGCCCTTTTTGTTGTATTATATGAATAAAGAAAAATTTCTTTTCATTTCTGTTTATGTAGAATTCATGTTTCTGATCTGCGTTGTTCCCAAGTCAGACAAATCTCTTGTCCTTAGGTTTCTTTGGTATGTATAGCCTGGACATGTAATCTGAGGTAGAAGAATTATTCTTTGTTCAATTTGGAGGCCTAGCATAAAGGCCCTCCTCCCTGGGCAAGAAGTTAGACTGGAGGACCCCTGACACTCGCTGTGGTTTCTCTCTCACAGCTCACTGAGGAACTTAGGAGTTTGAGAAAGTGACTGCTAATTAAGAATCTCTTACTAATTATTGGTAGAATTTGAAAACATATTTTGGTAATAAATAGACCAGAAAAAAATGTTAAGTTTGCTATTTTTTATCACTACATTTCTTTTTGTCTAAGTATAAAAGCCAGACTTATCCTAACGGCCTAGAATAAACAAAATGGCTTATAGAGCTCAGATGATTTCTTTCCACAGAAGATGACAAAAGCATAAGAAACTGTAACAGGTCCACAAATGGCACAAGGAAGAGAGAGTGTGATGTCTCCTTAAATTTAAGATTGAATACTCAATGAGGAACCCTCGGGACTGATGACAGCTTAAGAACCTAACATTTCCTGTGTCGTTTCATCATAGGAAGCAGTCACCAGTCTCTCATCACACCGTAGGTGCCATGCCTGACATGACCTTGGCTGTGTCCTGAGAGGGCCCAGCAGGGCTCTGTCATGGTCACCGGAGAGTCACACAAGAAGGTGGTAACAAAGCCCGAGTCAGGATTTTGTCAGATCTAGATGGTTTGTAACAGGCACTACTGACTTCTGGCTAAGAATGTGGATATATTATTGGGGTCCTGCACACAAATTTATCACGTGTTAGTTTGCACCATTTCCTTATGAAAGCCAACAAAAGGTCATTAATGCCCTCTGGACACATTCTTATCAATATTTAGTAGGTAAAAAGCTATATAAAATGAAGTTCATCATGAGGAAAAATCCCAGATGAAAACCAAATTTCAGGAGCATTTACAAACATGTTTTTCTGCAAATATCTAATGTGAAAAAATATTAAAAATTAATGAAGCTTGGGAAGTTAGATTGATTTCTTTTTTTTACTACGGTTGCAACTTTCTTTTACATTTCAATTACTTAACAAAAAGAAGGTAAGCCAAGCACCACCAGTGGCTCACATCTGTATCTCTAGCTATTTAGAAATCTGAGATCTGAGGAAAGTGAACTGAAGCTAGACCAGGTAGGAAAAACCTGTGAAACTTTGATCTTCACTTAACCATTCAAAATGAAGAAGTGGAAGTTTGGTTCAAGTCGTAGACTGTTACCCTTGAGTAAAAAAGCTAAAGGTCAGCTCCCTGAGTTCAAGCCCCAGTATTCAAACACACACACACACACACACACACACACACACACACACACACACACACACACAAACCCATTCTATCTCAAAACAACCAGTGAACAGGAAAAAGAAACAAGATGATTTTTTTTTTATTTTCTTTCATTTTTATTTTTAGAATTTATTTCTCGTTGAGAAGCTAAAGGGATTCTAGAAAAGGAGGGACAAAGGTTGAACATGTGCAACAGTGGTATTCAATTGGTACTATATTTAAAATGACCTGTGCAACTTGTTTGTGGGGAAGGACTGGAAAACTGGAAGAGGTGAAGGGAAAGGGTGACATTGTCCAAAAAGAAATGTACTCAGGGAAGTAGAGCTGTGGCTCAATATGAGTGCAATTCTTCAGCAAAATCGCTCAGAGACAGTGTCCAGGCACTGGGTTCAAGCCTCATTACTGAGTAAAATAAAAACAAAGACAAAAGAAATGCAGTCATTACCACACAAATGTAACTAACTCCTCTACAGCACAACAACAATTAATAGTAATAATAATAATAACAATAAAAAAGAAGGAGGAGAAGAAGGAGGAGGAGGAGGACGAGGAGGACGAGGAGGACGAGGAGGACGAGGAGGACAAGGAAGTTAATAAAACCAAACCAGTGAGAGAGAAAAATTAAGAGAGAAAGGGAAGGAGTGACATTTCAAAAAAGAAATGTATCCTGACCTGACTTATATGACTGTAACCTCTGTGTAACTCACCTTGATAATAATAATACAAAAGAAAAAACAGAAATATAGTGCTGGAGGCATAACCCAAATGGAAGATCAGACTAATATGTATGTGATACCAAGTTCAAACCCCATCATCAATTTCCCCTTCAAAAAATGGCTCTTCTCATCACTTGTGCTTTCCCTAGCTTATGAAAGGGGGTGCAAACAGATAAAGAGAGAGAAAGGGAATATGTCAGGAACAGAACTGTACTTGCAATGAGCAGTACTTGCTAGAACACATGTTGGCTAGAACACATGTTGTCTAGAACACATGATAACTCTATGTTTTCTGAAATAAACAGACCTAGTTGGGCTTGAATACAGGCTCCACTGTATACTAGCTGGGGACTCAAAATTAACTAAACTCTCTGGATCTCAAATTCTTCACAGGTAAAGTGAGCATAACAATACTTATCTCACGGGACTATGAGATCTGAGTGTCATCAAACATGGAGAGGGTTTTATTTTACGTGTGTGTTCAACACTCAAACACTGCTGGAAGGAGTATAAACTGGCATGATGTTTACTATATTACTTAACAGTAATACAACAACTACTACAGACTCACTCCTGTAATCTTACTTACAAAAGGTTCTAAGTCTGGACAGGAAATTGGAGCAGACTCATCTCCAATGAGCTCTAAAAAAGCTTGAGGTGGAGTTTGGTTCAAGTGGTAGAGTGATAGACTTGAGCATAAACCTCAGGAACAGTGCCCAGACCCTTAGTTCAAGCCCTAGGACCAACACACACACACACACACACACACACACACACACACACACACACACACACACACACACACACACACTAAATTTTGTATGTTCCTATCATCCCACTTAATAATACTTTCCCTCTTTCAAGTTCACCAGTTGTTGTTGCTTTTTTGTTTTAAAAGGGATTTGCTGTGTAGCTCAGGCTGCTATTAAACATACAATCCTCCTGGGTGCTGAGATTACAGGCATGCCTACCATAATTGGCTTCACTCAGTATCTTTATTTATTATACTTTCTGCAAGAAATTCATTCATACTTATGAAGATATATGGCTTAAAGCTGTTCACAGTAATATTCTACTGGACAAAATATAAATAATATAGCTGGGCATGGTACTATGCAACCACATAGTAATGCCAGCCAATACTCAGGAGAATAAGGAGTTGAGGAAAGCTTGGTCTACACTGCAGAACCTGGTCTCCAAATGAAAGAAATTCTATAAATATTAATCTACTATGAAGCACACAATATGTTAAATTTATGTAATGGAACAAATAGATCATTGTTAATGGAAATAAAATCTTGGCAGAAATTATAAATACATACATATGTATATATATTTAAATTTGGAGAAATAAAATTTCAAGTGGTATTATCTGCATCTTTCAGTCTACTTGTCACCTACCTATTTACCAAAACATTGATTTCTGTTTAGTCTTCACAAAACACTGTTATCTCACATTAGTACAAAAAATTGCAAAACAAAAAGTACAAAAAATACATTATCATAAATACAAAAGTAGTTTAATCCCTACCATAAGAATTTGGAGAAAACTTGCATTCAGTTAATGGCATTGAATACTGCTCAAGAAGGGGAGTCTAGGAGAATGTTGACTGTGTGTGTGTGTGTGTGTGTGTGTGTGTGTGTGTGTGTGTGTGTGTGTGTGTGTGTGTTCCATGAGTAAATAATAGAGTTAGAAGTCGACCTATTATTCTTGCTTAGTCTTTTTGCTCAAAGCTGATACTCTACCACTTGAGCCACATCTCCACTTCTCGATTTTGGTTTCTTTTTTTTTTTTGGGTCCAGTTGTGGGGCCTGAACTAAGGGCCTGGGCGCTGTCCCTCAGCTCTTCAGCTCAAGGCTAGCGCTCTACCACTTGAGCCACAGTGCCACTTCTGGCTTTTTTCTTTTTGCTTATGTGGTGCTGAGGAATCGAACCCAGTGCCTCAGGCATGCAAGGCAAGCGCTCTACCACTGAGCCACCTTCCCAGCCCCTCAATTTTGGTTTCTTAATTGGAGAAATATCTCAGATTTTTCTGCATGGGATGATTTAAACCTGAATCCTCACTTTTTGACCTCTAAAGTAGCTAGGTTTTAAAACATGAGCCACTGGTGGATAGCAACTACATTAACATTTTTGCATGTTTGAATGAACTTTAAAGTAAAACATATATGTTACTTTTGAGAATGGCAGGAAATAGTAATAAATGTTTAACAGAATTTAAAACATACAAAGCTGAGAATGGCAAGTAGCTGAGAATAGAATGGAATAAATCAAAATTTCCTATAACAGTTTTCAGTCTGTGTACAGAAATGATTGCATTGTTGGAGGCCAAGGCCATCAGATAGCTGAGTTCCAGCTGGCTGCTATGCTCATGAGGCCAGCTAGTGCTATTCACAAGAATGTGATGTTGTTGGATGGTAAAAATCAGCTTCAAGTTCGGAACCTGGAATGTTTCTATTAATCTAGAAGGGGAAATATACCAGGACCCAATGACCGGGAATGTGGTTAGTGGTAGAATGCTGGCCTAGCATGCATGATGCACTTGATTTGATTCCTCAGTATGATGTAAGCAGAAAAACTGAAAGTGGTGCTGTGGCTCAATTGGTAGTGTGCTAGCCTAGAGCAAGAGAAGTTTAGGGAGAGTGCCCAGGCCCTGATTTCAAGCCCCCAGTGCTGGCAAAATTAAAAACAAAAACAAACCAACCAAGGGCAAAATGCTGTTTGTTGAAATAAATATGTTGAAGAATTCTTTATACTCACTAGAAAATTGTGCTGTTGGGCATTCATAATGAACTTTGTTATGAAAAATTTAAGTAAATTCATGAAATATTATCTGGCATTGGACAGGACATTGTGAGATCTAAAAATGATTGCTGCCTATGGTTACTTGACATAACAACATTAGAGATACACTTGCCAGATTGTGATTTTTTTTTAAGTATACAATTGTGGGACTTTTTCTTTTTCAAAATAACTTTACTGCCGGGTGCCAGTGGCTCACACCTGGAATCCTAACTACTAAGGAGGCTGAGAATTGAGGTTCTCTGTTCAAAGCCAGCCCGGGCAGGAAAGTCTGTGAGACCCTTATCTTCAACTAAAGGTTCAGAAAATGTGAAGTGGCACTGTTGCTCAAGTAGTAGAGTGGTAGCCTTGAGCTGCAGAGCTGAGGGACAGTGCCCAGACCCAGAGTTCAAGCCCTACAGCCGTCAAAAAATAATAATAGTAATAATATTAATTTTATTGTTACTATTAAGGTTTTATATATAAAGGCTACCACTTCATAAGTTTGTTTCTTTGATAAAAGAAACGCATATCCATCTTCATTGCCAACATTTGCTATATATTTATTCAAATACACACATACACACATACAAACACGTGTAGTATAAAGACCCAGTCAGTCTGCAAGGAAATATTTTAACAGGAATTCCATAAAATATTGTCTGCTGAGATCTGACTTGAATTTATAGTAATGTCTAGTTGCTTCCACCCATGGACAAGTCATCATCATTGGTGAAGATGTTGCCATTTGAATTTAGAATGCCCCAGAAAGACCTGTGTTAAAGAAAAATGATTTACTATTTCCTGAGAATACCTGAATATTTCCTCTGGAGATTAAGTTCTTCAGAGTGAAACCCATGAGAACATAGACTCTCATCTTCTTTCTTCTTTTATCTTTAATCATTCTAAATCAAAAACTTTTCTCTTTGAGATACTCTCCACCTTCACATTGTCTTGTCAAAGGCCACCAAAGCAATAAAACCAACTGAACATACCCTGAAACCCTCGAACTTGTAAATCTGAGTAAGCTGCTTAATAAATGGACAATATCACTTATTATGGTAGGTTATAAAGCTAACACAGAAGTCTAGTCTTTCTAACAATGTAGAATATATTAAAATGTGCTTCATTATAAAATATCTAACTCCATATTGTATTTTGTGTTTTTGTTTTTGTTAGTCCTAGGGCTTAAACTCAGGACCTGGATGGTGCTTTTGTGTTCTAGGCCAGAGCTCAACATACAATCTGAACTGAACTCCATTTCCCCTGGTGGTTAGTTGGAGATGAGAATCTAATGAAGTTTCCTACTCAGGCTGGCTTTGAACTGTGATCTTCAGATCTCAATCTCTTAACTAGCTAAGATTACATCCTTGAACTACCAGTGCCTAACCATGTTGCATATTTTGTGTAATTCCAATTTCCAGCATTGTGTAGATGCTCTTACTACAATATATAAAAAAGTAACCCTGTTTCCATTGTATTTGATGATGGTATAATTTGTGTGTGTGGGGGGGAAGGGAACAAACAAATTGTTTAAATAGGGATACAGATGGACCTATTGCAACAATGAGATGTACAAGATGTTATGTAGAAAAACGAACTTTACAACTTTGGCACGGGAGTGGGGAGCGGGGTAGGGGAGATAGGTAGGGATGGTAAGGGGAAACAAAGGAGGAGGCAACAATGTTTGATAAGAAATATACTCATTACCTTGCCCATGTAATTGTAACCCCTCTTTATGGTATTTTCACAGAAAAAAAAACTTAAAACATAATAAGGATATTTGTAAAGTTTATAATAAAGAAAGAATGTTTAGCCTTTACAAAATGTATGCAAAATCTATGCTAAACTATTGATATTTACTGTACCTTTCCTGCAATCAGTTTGATATAGTTTAATATTTGTCATGCCAAGTTTCTCTATATTCTACTGGAGATTTACTTTTTCATGTATGTATGTATATGTATATGTATCTATCTATCTATCTATCTACTTATCTATCTATATCTATACATTCTGTATAGATTCTATATTCTCTCTCTCTAGATATATTCCAATGTGGATAATTAGACTTGAAACTTTGCTTTGTTATTCTGTTCGGAAGCTGAAACTGGTCAGCTCATTCTGTGACAATATCTGTGCTCATTCTCATCATTCCTTTATTTACCACACAATCTGCCTTCTAAAATCAGCTTCATTTTCTAGGTAAGGTTACCAATCAGTCCAACCAATATTCACCCAGAGGCTTTTAATAAAGCAAGCTTTAAGGAAGGAAAATAGCATGAAGTGACAACTACAGAATTTCTACAGAGACATGACATTGTTCACATTTCTGCCTTCCTTCTCTTCTCATACTTCAGAAAGCATTGACTAACCCTGTAAATATACTGCATTTATAACTTAAGGATCAGTGTTTTATTTTCCAACCCGAAACCTTCCTTTCCATGATTTTTAACATAAACTTTTAGGACTTTTTTTCATTGTGATAGGATTCCATTGAAAACGAAGCCAAGTATATCAAGAAAGCCAATGTTTTCAACTCAGAGTACTAAACAAAAGAGGGAGAAAATGGTTAGCTATATATGTTAAGCACAAATAGAGGCAATATCAAGATATTTTGAAATTGTATATTTTTACTGGATAAAGTGGCTCAAACCTGTAATATTATCTGCTTGGAAAACATAGATTAGAGAATTCCAGTTCCAGGCAAGCCCAGACAAAAAAAGAAGTTTCAGAAACTCTAACCATTTGCTGGGTGCAATGTATTTTGCTTGTTCAAGCAGGCACAGGCATAGTGATACTACCTCAAAATAAGCAATCAAATTACATTCTGCAGTTATGGCAGTAGTAGAGGTGCTGTTTCACAAGTATAGAGTTTTGGGTTCAATCTTCCAGTACTGCTAGGCATTTAAGTGTGTGACAGGGCAAGAATTTGGCATGTCTAAGGTCAAGATTTCACACTCTTTTTACAAGCTCTAATAAAACCTTTACCTCTTTTGGTATTTTTTAAAAAATATACCATAACTTCCATGCCCAAACCAAATAATTTCCTATCAGAGCTTTTCTCCTATCCATTAACTAATATGTTATGTGTTGGATACTGTCCCACTGAAATCACACTAAAGATAAAAAATCCATTGCCTTAGAAAGTGACTGCATTTGGAAACAGAATCTCAAAGGTAGCATTTAAGTTGAAGTCTCCTCCAAGAGAAGCAGAAGGCCTTGAATATTCCAAGGAAAGAGGACTCCGAAGAAGCCAACTCTGATCTTGGAGTTTTAGTTCCACCAACTCAGACGCAATGTATTTACAGTGTTAATGCTACCCAATCTGTGGTAGTGTATTATTACAATTAATAACAAATGTGAAATCTATAAGACATGAAAAGTCATGGACTCTTGGGGTCCATGACTCATCTCTACAATGCTAGTTATTAAGAAGGATGAGACATGGGGGATAATGCTTTTCAGGCTAGTAGGAAAATTCATGAGTTACTATCCAGTTAACCATAAAAATTTCTGGGCTGGAGACATGGTTCAAATGGTAGACTGATTATTGTTAACAAACAAACTGAGAACATGAGGTATGTTCAAGCCCAAATTGGGAGAAAGAAAAAGTCCTTAGAATACTATGAGAAACAGAGCTATGAATAGGAAAGCAGAAACAAAAGAAATAAACATTGATACAGACAGACCTTCCCAATGTCAAATATGGCACAAACTCTAATATTTAGGGTTTTCCTTCCTATACAGTAGAAATAAATGGTAGTTTGATTTGACCAAACTAAAGTGTAAAACTGTATGCAATAAACAATCACATTACTTTTATGTTTCCATAATTTAAATTTCCTACAAATTTATAGAATAGTGTAGCTTTGGAAAATCAATAAATGTTGCATTTTCATATAGGATTACATATCCTTTCAAGTGTTGTCTAAAACTGATCTACACTGAAACAATTGCCATTGTACCTTTCTCAAGATTCCAAATGTTTATATTTTCTGCTGACCTTCTACAAAAATCATACCCCAAACATAACTTTTTAGTTCGTTCATGCAATTATAGAAACACAAACATATGGCACAAAATGTTAATTACCTTTATCTGCTGTCATTAACGTAGTATAATTAATACAATTAAGTATATACCTTGAGAGAAATAAGATTCTTCCTTCTAAATACAGATTTGCAGGCATACATGGGCACGCGTGCGCGTACACACACACACACACACACACACATACATACACACATATTTACCACTCTGACTCAGGTTAGGTTCCTGACATTGAGTATCAGACAATGATCTAATAATCAAACTTTCCTGCCCAGATATAAAATACATTCATAATTCCACACATACAAAAATACCAGATCATTCAAAATAATGAGAATATTTAAAAGAACCATCCAGCTCCTGAGCCATTTACTCCCTGATTTCATTCATTCATGATGATTCATTTTTCATACAATAATTAAAAATCTTTTTGAGACTATGATTAGCAGACAAAAATATGTTGTCATATAATACAAAATGTAGGTAAAATTACTTGTCCCTAGGTAATCTTTAATATATCTTATCAAAGAATTCTGTTTCCTTCTTGCAGAGTCTGTTTCCAGCATTTTGCCATCATGTCTAATATTAAATTAAAAAGGACATGCCATATTCCTCAGTTCATTTTTCCTAAAGGTTACACTATGGAGTTGAATCTGATTTGTTTGCGTATTCTAAATTAAATATTCTCAACAACTTGAATTATTGTTGATGTTACTCCTAAGCCATTTGAAACATCAAAAAGAACTGGAAATTCACTTGGCAATGATTTGTGACTGGCATTAATGGTTGTGGGGGGATGAAGGACTTGAATTATCTAGAGTGCCTTAAAAATGGTACTGTTCTTTAAAGGGCTGATCTTTTAGTAAGCTTTTTTTTTTTTTTTTAATTGTAAAGATACTATACAGAGGGTTACAGTTACATGAGTGAGGTAATGCATACACTTCCTCTTGAACATTGTTACCCCCCTCCATTGTTTTCCCCCTACCATCCACTCCCTCCCTCCCTTCCCCGAGGTTCTTTTTTTTTTTTTTGATTGTGATTAAGTGATTACATAATTTCCGGAAATTCACAGTATTGTGGAATAATGATGCTCATTTAAAGTCACAAGTTCATTCTAACTTTCCTGGAGCAAATTGTCTATCACAGTCTGTAATATATAACGGTGTTCACATGTTATATACCATATATGTGATCAGCAACATGGGGATATTTAGTAGTGGTTCAACCAGATGAGTGGGAGTTCTTTGTTTCTTAAGTCCTGTTAGTTTTGTCATATCACCTAACATTTTGGATTTAGCATCCACTTATCAGGGAGACCATGTAACGTTTGTCTCTTCGTTCTTGGCTAACCTCGCTCAACATGATTCCTTCTAGCTCCATCCATTTCCCTGCAAATGCCATTATTTTGTCATTTCAAAATGGCTGCATAATATTCCATTGTGTATAGATACCACAATTTTTGGATCCATTCATCTGTGGTGGGGCATCTAGGTTGTTTCCATATCCTAGCTATTGTGAACAGTGCTGCAATAAACATGGAGGTGCACGTGTCCTTGTATATTGGTTCCTGTTGTTCAGGGTAGATGCCTAGAAGTGGTATGACTGGGTCATAAGGGAGGTCAATCTTTAGCTTTCTAAGGACCCTCCAGACTGCTTTCCAAAGTGGTTGTATAAGTGTACATTCCCACCAGCAGTGTAATAGGGTTCCTCTTTCTCCTCATCCCCTCCAGCATTTGTCGTTGGCTGATTTGTGGATGTGGGACATTCTGACTGGGATAAGGTGGTATCTCAGGGTTGTCTTTATTTGCATTTCCTTCACCACCAGGGATGATGAACATTTCCTCATGTATTTCTTTACCATTTTTATTTCTTCATTTGAGAAGTCCCTCTTTAGTTCCCTTGCCTATTCAGTAATTGATTTGTTAGGCTTGGGAGGGATTAGTTTCTTGAGTTCCCTGTATATACAGGATGTTAACCCCTTGTCTGATATATTGCTGGTTAATATTTTTTCCCAATTCATTGGTTGTCTTTCTAGCTTAGTTGCGATAGATTTAGCTGTGCAGAAGCTTTTTATTTTAAGGTAGTCCCATTTGTTGAGTCTCTCTCCAACTTGTTGTGACTCTGGGACTCTGTTCAGGAAGTTCCTTCCTGTGCCTATTAGTTCAAGTGTCTCTCCTACTCTGTCCTGCAGTAGTTTCAGAGATTCAGGTTTAATGTTAAGGTCTTTAATCCATTTTGAGTTGATGTTGGTGCATGGTGATAGGCTGGGGTCCACTTTTAGTTTTCTGCATGTGGCTGCCCAGTTTTCCCAGCACCAGCGGTTGAAGAGGCTGTGTTTCTTCCATTGTATGTCTTTGGCTCCTTTGTCGAATATCAGCTGGCTGTAGGCCTGTGGATTTATTTCTGGATCTTCTATTTTGTTCCATTGGTCTTCGGGTCTGTTTTTGTGCCAGTACCATGCTGTCTTTGTGATTATAGCTCTGTAGTAGAGTTTGAAGTTCGGCATGGATAGCCCTCCCATATTGTCTTTATCCCCTAGAATTGTTTTGGCTATTCTAGGTCTTTTGTTGTTCCATATGAATTTTTGGACTGTTTTCTGTATTTCAGTGATGTACGTCATTGGGATTTTAATAGGAATTGCATTGAATTTGTATATTAGTTTTGGAAGTATTACCATCTTTACTATATTAAGTCGGCCTATCCAGGAGCACGGGAGGTCTTTCCATTTCCTACTGTCTTCTGCAATTTCCTTCTTTAACTTTTTATAGTTCTCATTAAAAAGTTCTTTTACATCTTTGGTTAGGTTAATTCCTAAATATTTTATTTTTTGGGAGGTTATTGTGAATGGGGTTGCTCCCTTTATTTCCCTCTCTTCATGTACATTATCAGTGTATAGGAAGGCAACTGATTTTTGTGGGTTTATTTTGTATCCTGCTATTTTGCCGAAGTGATTTATGATTTCTAACAGTTTAGGGATGGAGTTTTTGGGATCGTGGAGGTATAGTATCATGTCGTTTACAAAACGGGATAGTTTAACTTCTTCTTTCCCTATGCGGATCCTTTTAATGTCTTTTTCTTGCCTTATTGCCCTGGCTAAGGGTTCTAGGACTATATTGAAGAGAAGTGGAGACAGTGGGCATCCTTGCCTTGTTCCTGATTTTAGGAGAATTGGTTGTAGCTTTTCCCCATTAAGTAAAATATTGGCTATTGGTCTGTCATAAATGGCTTTTATTTTCTCCAGAGCTTTTAGCATGAATGAATGTTGAATTTTGTCAAAGGCCTTTTCTGCATCTGTGGCGATAATCATGTGATTCTTGACCTTGGCTCTGTTGATATGTTGGATTACATTTATTGACTTACGTATGTTAAACCATCCCTGTGTCTCTGGGATGAAGCCTACCTGGTCATAGTGTATTATTTTTTTTATGTGTTTCTGGATTCTGTTAGCTAGAATATTGTTAAGGATCTTTGCATCTGTGTTCATCAAGGAAATTGGCCTGTAATTCTCCTTTTTGGTTGGGTCTTTGGCTGGTTTGAGGATGAGTGTGATATTGGCTTCGTAGAATGAGTTTGGGATAGCTCCCTCCTTCTGTTTCTCTGAAGAGCTTGAGGAGTATGGGTATTAGTTCTTGTTTAAAGGTCTTATAGAATTCTGCTGTGAATCCATATGGTCCTGGGCTTTTTTTGTTGGAAGACTTTTGATAGCTTCCTGTATCTCATTATAGGATATTGGCTTGTTTAATTGGTTAACTTCTTCTTTGCTCAGTTTGGATAACTTTTATTTCTCTAAAAATGCATCCATTTCTGCCATATTTTCTTCCTTTAGAGAGTACAGCTTTTGAAAGTAGTCTGTTAGAATTGTTTAGATATCTTGGGGATGTGTTGTGATGTTTCCTGTGGCATCCTTAAGCCTATTAATATGGGTTTCCCCTCTTCTTTTTTTAATTAATCTTGCCAACGGGCCATCAATTTTGTTTATTTTTTCAAAGAACCAGCTTTTTGTTTGGTTTATTTTGATTATGGTTTTCTGATTTTCTAATTGGTTAATCTCTGCTCTTAATTTGGTTATCTGGCTTCGTCTAGTAGATTTAGGTCCCATTTTTTCTTGTTTTTCTAGCTGTTTTAATTGCAACATGAGATTATTTACTTGGTCTGTCTCCATTCTCTTGATGTGGGCACTGAGGGCAATAAATTTGCCCCTCAGGACTGCTTTTGCTGTGTCCCACAAGTTTCTTTGTGAGGTGTTTTCATTTTCATTGAGTTGTAGGAAATGCTTTATTTCTTCTCTGATCTCTTCTGTTACCCAGGCATTGTTAAGGAGTGTGCTGTTCAATTTCCATGTATTAGAGAAATTTCTGCGGTATGCTTTGTTATTGAGAGCTAGCTTGATTCCACTGTGGTCAGATAGGATACAGGGGATTATGTCGATCCCTTTGTATTTGCTTAAGTTCCTTGCATGAACTATGATATGGTCTATTTTGGAGAAAGTTCCATGAGCTGCTGAGAAGAATGTGTACTTTGTTGTTTAGGGTGAAATACTCGGTAGATGTCAGTTAATTCTGCTTGAAGTATGGCCTCACTTAATTCGGTAGCTTCTTTGCCAATCCTCTGGTTGGTAGACCTGTCCTTTGGTGAGAGTGGCTTGTTAAAGTCTCCTAGTATTATCGTATTGGGATCTATTTTATTCCGTAAGTTTGAGAGCATTTGTTTGACATATCTGGGTGCACCAATATTTGGGGCATATAAGTTGATGATGGTTATATCCTCCTCTTGGATTATTCCCTTTATGTTGTGTCCGTCCTTGTCTTTCTGTACTGATTTTAATGAAAAGTTTATTTTGTCAGATATCAGGATAGCTACACCTGCTTTCTTACTGGGAGCATTTGATTGGTAGATACTTTTCCACCCCTTCACTCTGAGTTTGTTTGTATGTTTGGCTGAGAGGTGGTTCTCCTGAAGGCAACTGATGGATGGGTCTTGTTTTCTGATCCAGTCCTCAGTTCATTTTCTTTTAATTGGCGAATTCAGCCCATTTATATTAAGAGAAAGTATAGAGAGATGCATTGCTGTCCCTGCCATTCCATTTTCCTAAGTTTTTCTTCTTTCCTTTCCTCCTGTGCTTGCTCAGTTATACTTTGAGTAACGCCTGTTTGGGGCAGGTCCCAGTTCTTGGTTGCTTTCTTCAGGTTGTATCCCCCCTCTTAGAATTCTTTGTAATGCTGGCTTAATGTTTATGTATTCATTTAGTTTTCTTTTTTGCTATTAAAAGTTTTCAGTTCTCCATCGAATGTAAATGCTAGCTTTGCCGGGTATATTAGTCTGGGTTGGGAGTTATTGGCTCTCAGGACTCGTATGGTGCTTTCCCAGGCTTTTCTTGCATTCATTGTTTGTGTGGAGAGATCTGCAGTGATTCTATTTTTTTCCCCCACAAACAACTAGTTTCATGTTCAATTATATACACACAAAATGAAATATCATGGAGAAAGCAACACATATATATTTGCAAAAAGCTAAAATGACTTCTTCCTTATTCTCTTACTCAAAAGATCATTTGCCATGAAATAGATTGTCCTTGAAAAAATCGTGTTTAGTATGTCAGAGTTAGAGAGACAAAGACATATGTTTTCTCTCTGTGGAATTTAGATCTAAATTATAAACATTCATGAAAAAACATATTCAGGGTCCTAGGCATACATACAAGCTGAATAAATTCTGGTATGCTCATGGAAGATTGAAAGAGTGTAACTCCTTTAAACAACTCAGAGTTTAACAAACTGAATACCAGGAGGCTGAAACATGTGTTCCATATGTGGAGAGTGGGAGGAGGTCAAGGGGTAGAGGATGGTGATTGGAGGGAGAAAAGGTGGGTAACCAAACACAGTCCTAATAGTCAATGTATATCCGTGAATATAAAACCAGGTAACTTGAGAACATAGAGATGGGGTTGGGAGATATGTGGGAGAAGGATGAATGCAATGACATTGATCAAGATGCATTGTATTCAAAAAGTGACATGCTATCAGTAAAAGTCCTTTGTAAAAGAAATTAAATAAGAAAGTCATATAAAAAGTAAGTCACACCCCATGTCTACTGGCTCAATTTTCCTCCTCCAAGTGATCTGTGAAAAGAGCTCAGCTGCTTTCAGATAATTACCTCAAGTTTCTTCAGGAGGAATTTCATTTGCACTGCAGAACTCAGAGAGTGCTCAGGCCACATCTCTGTGATTTCACCTTCCAAATCATTCATCCAGGTCATCATTTCTGTGATTCTCCACATGATGGAAATTTCTCCATCGGAAGCCACAGCAACAGAATGATTTTCCCTTAATTTCTGCAGTTGACAAGACAAGTCAGGATATCACAAAAGAGTTCTCATTTGATAAAAGGTCTTGCTACCATAATTATGCAGGTTACCCACAAACCCAACACAACATTTAACCTTAAAATACATGACCCGCCCCTCCCATACCCAGCAATGATATAAAACTTTTACATAATGTAGCACAGTACCAGATACTATGAGAAAAATGTAAATCTTATTTTGCCCTTAAGAAAGATCTCATTAGAGTTCAGTGAAGTAACTAAGACCTAGATTAAGTGATGCCACAGAAAAATAGTGTCAATAAAAATTGTTGAATTGGAAAAAAATATTTTAGAAGATTTGTCAGCTAACAATCAAATGCTGATTCAAATACCAAGATCTCCCTGTATCAGTTGAAGCACTGGTGGGCTTTGGAGAAAGCATCCCTAACATCAAACCCAGAGCTTCCAACTACACAGGCTACAGCAGAAAGGGAGTCAGGGCAGAATCTTAGCCATAGCCTTCCTTTTCTTAGATTCTCTATAGCACATGCTCAGGCTAATTTGGCACCATGAATGTGTGTTCTTGCACATTGTGTACACACATAAACACAAATCCTCCCACATAATTAGGATCTCATGAGAATTTAGATGGGAGCCCACTTATCTCATATATGGACATGAGATAATGACCTATGAACTTGGTTAGACACTGACCAGGAAGATGGAGATCTGGAGGTGAAGCTGAAGAATCCCTTGAACAAGACCTCTTTGTAGCAGGTGAAGTGCTATTTGAGGAGGGTGGCAGAATCCCCAGATTCAAACCCATAACCAAGTCTATAGAGGCCAGGAAGGGACGTGCGGCAAACACCAAGCCCTAGCCTTCCTTCTCTTAGTCCCACTGTAACACATTATCAGGTAAATCTGGCAACAGGTAAATGAGAACCTGTGTGTGTGTGTGTGTGTGTGCATGCGTGCGTACACACACACACACAAACTTCACGCATGATTCTGTACACTCTGGGGGATAGGGCCCCCCTTACCTCAAAACAGGGGCTTCCTGAGGGTAGCACATCACTACAGTCAGTGTATGAAAAGTTTGGTGAAGGCAGCAGACTCAATGGCTCCAGCCCCATCGCCACTCTCAGTTGACACAATGGACGCAAGCAATCCCCAGCTATGCCTGAGAAGAAAGCCCAGGTTGTCAAACAGCCCCCACCTTCCTTCACAATGGACTCTAAAGCATACATTCATTCCTATCTGAACCTACATGTGTACAACTGCGTAACCCTTCATCGTGCCTCAGCAACCACACCAGGGGAAGGGTCATCTTACCTCAAAATGGGGCTTCAAGGCACTTGGGCACATGTGTTCCAGCAAGATGGAGATCTGAAGAGGTCTTTGGACACCAGGTCCCTCCAGCATTTGAGAGACCACTTGGGGGTGGGTGGCAGTGTTAATGGCTCTAGTACTACAACCACCAGTGAATGTGTGAGCCCCACACTACAGGTTTTAGTAAGGTGGACTCTAATCCCCAGCCTTCCTTCTCTGGTGACTGCCACAGCCTATGTCCAGACCAACATTGTACCACATGCATGTGCATGTGCGTGTGTATACTTAAGTGTGCATTTCATGGGCATCCTTTCAACCACTCATGTTGAGAGAACAGAGGCTTGGAGAACAGGGTTGAGGGACTGAGGGCAGTGGGAGGAGGGTGGGCAAGGTGGCAGGGGAGCTGGGGAGGCTGTGGAAGGTGGGGGTGGGGAAATAGGAAGGACTGGGTAGAATGGACAGGTCCACTAAATCCACTTAACTCAAAATAGGGTCTTCCCAGGACAGATCCCACAGGGAACTGGAGCTGAGGGATGAGGGAGGATACTCACCTGAATCTTTGTTTTCCAAGAATGGTAAGTACAGTACTGACATTAGACAAAAAAGCCTTAGCCAGGAGGTGAAGTGGGGAAGACTTACTCTAGGCCTTCCTTCTCTGGCAGCTCTCACAGACCTTGTTCAAGAAATTTGGCACCACATCCAAGCATGCTATGGGAATGCCCTGTGCATGAGTGGATGTCCACACACATGCCTTCATGCATGCATCTGTTCCCATGGGAAGATGAGTAGAACTGGGAGAAGAGAGGGGAAGAGGAGCCTGGATGAGGGATGGAAATGAAAGTTGGGATAAGGTGTGGTGGGAGGTAAGGTTGGGGTCAGAAGTGAGGGTGAAGATTGGGCTGGAAGGGGACTGAGGAGTGGAGCTAGAAGTAGTAGTAAGTTTGAGGCCCGATGTGGGGTGAGAGGTGGATCTAAGAGTGAGGGTGAGGGATGAAGCCAGAAATGAATGTGAGGAATGGGACCAGAAGTGGGGATGAGGTGTGGGACCTAAGTTGGATGTGTGAGTGGGACCAGAATTGGTTTTGAGGTTGGGCCTAGAAGTAGGATGAAGGGTGCATCAGAGCATGGTTGTGAGGGGTGAGGTTGGAAGTGTGGGTAGGTTAATGACAGAAGTAGGGTGAAAGGTGGATCCGATATGGTGATGGATGAGGTCAGAAATGGGGGGTGAATAGTGGAGTCATAAGTGGGGTGTGGGTGGATACAATACTGGGAATGAGGGGTGAAGCTGTAAGTGGGGGTTGGGGTTACAGTGGGGGTGAGGAAGTGAGGTGAGTGGTGGATCCAAGAGTGGGGTGAGGGTTGAGACTAAAATGGATGTGAGGGTTGGAGCTGAAAGTAGGGGTGAGGATCTGGCCCAGAAAAGGCGGTGAGGATTTGGTCAGGTAGGGAGACAGGCCCACTTACCTGGAATCAGAGTCATCATGGGATGTCTCCAGCAGCTGGGACCACACAAGAGGAAGGTGGAGATCTGCCTCACTTGAAGCCCTAGAGTCCCTCTAGTACCACATCTCAGAAGCAGGAGATAGCAGCAGCTTCCCCACCTCCAGCCCTACAACTGTCAGGAGATGCCAGGAGACCTAGGAACCTCAAACTACAGGAGCCTCTGTCTATGGTGACTGTATTGCCAATGTGCAGGTCAGTTGGGCCTCACGTACATGCATTCAGATGTACATGCACACACATCCCCTCACCTACGCATGTTGGGGTGGCCTTGGGTCCAGAGGGACAGGGTGGGGTAGGATACAAGGTAGGCAGAGGGGGAGGGAACACGGTGGGTGTGGGCCAGGCTGTGAGGAGGGGAAATCAACTGGAAGATAGTGGAGCCTAGCAAAAGGATATGGTTCCAAGAAGAGGTTTGGGCCCACTCAACTAGAAAGAGAGTTGTGTTGGGATGGCTTCCACAGTGTAAAGAAGGATCAGTGGAGGACGTGGAGGGGACTTGAGGGATGGTGGAGCTTACCTAGAATCTGGGTTGTCCAGGAACATTTCCCGGGAGAACCATTCTGGTGAGTATATTGCCTATGTTCTGGCCAAGCATTCATCTCATACAAGCATGAGCACACATTCCCACATCCATGAATGTTAAGGTGACCTGGGAGGAGGACTGAAGGGGCAAACAGAGTGGTCCTGAGGTGAGGGAAGGAATGAGGATAGGAGTAGACAAAGCAATGTTGGATAGGTGTTTTCCCAATGTAGATGAGAGGGGTCAGAAAGAGGGGTTGGGCTCACTTCACTAGAAACAGTGGTGTATGAGAATGGCTGCAGCAGGGGTACAGCGGCAGAGTGATGGGTGGGGAAGAAGAGGATGACAGGTTGTCTCCATGGTGTTGCCTTTCTATGGTGCAGCACTGGTTGGGAATGGGCATGATTAAAACTTTCATCAATTTTTTAAAAAAAATAATCAATAGATTTTTAAGTTTCCAGTTTTAAATTTCCAATTCTCCATGCAGTTAGGAAGTTGAGATGATGCAAAGAAGTCTCAAAACTGTATGTCATATAGTTCTGGTGTGTGGGGGGGTGCCAGTCTGATGTTATTCTTCTCTAGGCTAGGACTCTAGCATTTGCCATAGTTTCACTTTCAGATCTTTTGATTATGCATTAGAGAAAAGAAATATCTCTCTTTCCTGCCTGGTCTAGTTTCAAACTACAATTCTCAGCTCTCAGGCTCTTGAATAGTCAGTATTACAGGCATTAGCCACTGCCGCCCAGCTGTGTTACCTACATTTAAATCATACGGTATGCTGAGTGTTATCTATTCATTAATTTGTGCAACAGTGCTGCCAAAAATAAATAGTAAAAAAAAACAAGATATTACTGAGATTTTCCTAAAAAATAGCAGTGATAGCAGCATAAAAAATTTAGTGTGCGTGTGTGTGTGTGTGTGTGTGTGTGTGTGTGTGTGTGTGTGCTGATTCTAGGACTTGAAATCAGGGCCTGGGCACTGTTCCTGCAGTTTATACTCAAGTCTAGCCCTCTACCACTTGAAGCAAACCTCCCCCTCACCTTTTTGGAGGTCATTGGAGATGAATCTCATTTACTTTCTTCTCCAGGCTGAATTAGAACCTAGATCCTGAGGTCTCAGCCTCTTTTCTAAGTAGGATTAGAGGAGTGAGCCTGTAGTGGGTGTTGTATTACTGTTAAGTAATATGGTAAACATCATGCCAGTTTATACTCTTTCAAGCAGAGGTTGAGTGTTTCACACAGACCTAAGACACAACCCACTCCATATCTGATGACATCCAGATCTCATAATCCTGTGAGATAAGTTTTGTTATGCTCACTTTACCTATGAAGAATTTGAGGTCGAGAGAGTTTAGTTAACTTTGAGTCCCCAGTTTGTATATAGTGGAGCCTGTATTAAAGCGCAATTAGGATTGTTTATTTCAGAAAACATTGAGCCAGAATGTGTTCTAGTCAGCATGTGTTCTAGCAAGTGCTACTCTTTATAAGTACTATTTTCTGCCTGATAGATGAACTTTCTCCTGTATGTATGACTTATTCCTTACTCCTTAACTTTGCACCACTCTCATAAGCTAGGTAAAGTACAAGTGATGAGAAGAGCCATTTTTGAACAGGAAACTGATAATGGGGTTTGAGCTTGGTATCACATACATATGATTTTCTTTCATTTGATTCATGAATCCAGTATTATATTTGTCTGATTTTCTTCTGTATTTTTATTATAAATGTGATTTATACAGAGATTGTAATCATATAATTCAGGTAATGGATATATTTCTTTTTAAATTTTTATTTATTTTTTATTGTGAAAATACTGTACAGAGGGGTGACAACTACATGGGCTAGATAATGAGTACATTTCTTATCAAGCATTGTAGTCTCCTCCATTGTTTCCCCTTCCCATCCCTTTCCAGCCTCCCCCTACCCGCCCCTCCCAATCTTCCCCCCGCCCCCACCAAAGTTGTAAAGTTCGTTTTGGACATGACAATTTGTATTTGCATTGTTGCAACGGGTCCACCTGTATCCTTATTTAAACGACTTGTATTTACCCTTCCCCTCCACAAATTATACCGACATCAAATACAGTGAAAGCAGGGTTATATTGTTGGGGAAGGACATACAAAGCAACAAAGAAATAACTTTATAAATGCCTTAGAAACAAATGCATGAAAGAAAAAAAAACATTTGAATACATATCTTAGGGTTCTTTTTCCTAACATCACCTTATCTGACCTGTTCAGCTTGACTCATACTATATTAGATATTGCAAATAAGGAAAACCATGGGACCTATGTTTCTTGTGGCTTGGCTTACTTCACTTAATATAATTTTTTCCAAGTCTTTCCATTTCCTAACAAATGGGGCAATGTCATTCTTTCTGATGGAGGCATAGAATTCCATTGTGTATATATACCACATTTTCTTGATCCATTCATCTACTGAGGGGCATCTGGGTTGGTTCCAGATCTTAGCTATAGTAAATAATGCTGCAATAAACATAGTTGTGCTGGTAGCTTTAGTGTGGTCTTGTTTGTAAACATTTGGGTAAATGTCCAAAAGTAGTATTGCTGGGTCATAGAGGAGTGCTATGTGGAGTCTTTCCAAAGTGGTTGAACATGTTTACACTCCAAGCAACAATGCAGTAACGTTCCCTTCTGTCCACATCAACTCCAGCATCTGTTGTTATTAGAGTTCTTGATTTTTGCCGTTCTAACTGGGGTGAGGTGGTATCTTAATGTTGTTTTGATTTGCATTTCTTTTACGGCTAGGGAGGTTGAGCATTTCTTCACGTATCTATTGGCCATTCTTCTTTCTTCTTCAGAGAAGTTTCTCTTTAAGTCTTTAGCCCACTTATTTCTTGGGCAGCTGTTTCTTTGAGGATTTGTTGTTGGTGACTTTAATTTTTTGAGTTCCAAGTATATTTTAGATATGAGACACTAGTCCATTGTATGGCTGGTGAAGATCTTCACCCGATCTGTGGGCTTTCTATTGATTTTGCTAGCTATGTCCTTTGCCATGCAGAAGCTCTGCAACTTCATGCAATCCCATTTGTCCAACCTTTCTTTGATTTGTTGTGGTTCCGTGTCCCAATTAAGAAAATTTCAGCCTGCGCCAAGGAGACCTAGGTTTTCTTCTATTCCATCCTGTAATGTTTGCAGAGTGTCTGCTTTGACTCCGAGGACTTTGATCCATTTGGAGTTAATTCTGGTGCAGAGTGATAAATATGGATCTAGCTTTAGTTTTCTACAAGTAGTTAACCAATTTTGTCAGCATCATTTACTGAAGAGGCTGTCTTTCTTCCATTCTATTTTTTTATCACCCTTATCGAAGATTAGATGGCTATAAGTCTGCAGGTTCATTTCTGGGTTTTCAATTCTATTCCATTGGTCCTGAGGTCTGTTCTTATGACAGTACCAAGATGTTTTCATTCCTATGGCTTTACAGTAGAGTTTGAAATTTGGTATTGATATTCCTCCAGCAGTGTTCTTTCCATTGAGGAGTGTTTTTGCTATTCAGAGACTTTTATTGTTCCATATGAATTTTTGGATTGCCTCTTCTAGTTCCATTGCCTCTTCTAGTTCAGGTTGGAAATTTGATACGTATCACATTGAATTTGTAGATAGTGCTAGGAATTATTGTTATTTTCACGATGTTGATCTTTCCAATCCAGGACCATGGGAGTTTTTCCCGTTTTCTAAGTTCTGTTTTGATATCCTTTTTCAAGTCTTTAAAGTTTTCATCATAGAGGTCCTTCACTTCTTTGGTTATGTTAATTCCTAGGTATTTTATTTTTTGTGGGGCAATTGCAAATGGAGTTGCTTTCCTAATTTCAGTCCCACTTTTCTCATTGTTGGCATACAGAAAAGCATTGATTTTAGGGAGTTAATTTTATACCCTGCTACTTTGGCAAAATTTTGAACCAGCTTGAGGAGTCTATGGGATTCTTTAAATACAAGATGATGTCATCTGCAAAGAGGGAGTGTTTTACTTCTTCTTTCCCTATTTGGATCCCCTTTATGTTTCATCTGTTCTTACTGCTGTAGCTAGGCATTCTAATACTAGATTGCAGAGAAGAGAGGAAAGTTGACATCCTTATCTTGTTCCTGAGTTAAGAGGAAATGGCTTTAGTTTTTCACCATTAAGTATAATGCTGGCTGTAGGTTTGTCATATACAGCATTTATTGTATTGAGGAATGTTCCATGGATTCCTAATTTTTCCAAATCCTTCATCATAAAGGGGTGTTGGATCTTGTAGAATGCTTTTTCTGTATCTATTGAGATAACCATGTGGTTCTTATCCTTGCTCCTGTTGATGTGATGAATTATATTAATTGCTTTGTGTACATTGAACCAGCTTTGCATCCCTGAAATGAATCCAGTTTGATCATGGTGTATGATTCTTTGGATGAATTGTTGAAGTCGATTGGCCAAAATTTGGTTGAGAAGTTTTACATCAATGTTCATCAAAGAAATAGGTCTATAATTCTCTTTCTTTGATGAGTCTCTGCCTGGTTTTGGGATGAGGGTTATGATGGCTTCATAGAATGTGGTCTGTAGTGAACTTTCTCTTCCAATTTCATTGAAGAGTTGGCGGAGTATTGGTGTGAGCTCTGCTTTGAAGGCCTTCTAGAATTCTGCTGTAAAACCATCTGGTCCTGGACTTTTCTTAGATGGGAGGGCTCTTATTGCTGTTTCTATTTCAATGCTTGATATGGGCCTGTTAAGCTGGTTTAATTCATCTTGGTTTAGTTTTTTTTCTTCTTTTTTTATTGTGAAAATACTGTACAGAGGGGTTACAATTACACGGGCAAGATAGTGAGTACAATTCTTATCATGCATTGTAGCCTCCTCCTTTGTTTACCCTGCCCATCCCTTCCCATCCTCCCTCCCCCCCAAAAAAAGTTGTAAAGTTCGTTTTTGACATGACAATTTGTACTTCTCATTGTTGCAACAGGTCCACTTGTATCCTTATTTAAACGAATTGTTTTTCCCCTTCCCCTCCACAAATTATACTGACATCAAATACAGTGAAAGCAGGGTTTATATTGTGGGGGAGAGACATACAAGGAACAAGGAAATAATTGTATAATTGCATTAGAAACAAATGCATGAAAGAAAAAAACATTTAAAATGCATACCTTAGGGTTCATTTTCCTAACATCAACTTATCTGACCTGTTCAGCTTGACTCATATATATACTAGATATTGCAAATAAGGAAAACCATGGGACCTATGTATCTTTGGGCTTGGCTTTCCTCACTTAACAGAATTTTTTCTGAGTCTTTCCATTTCCTAACAAATGGGGCAATGTCATTCTTTCTGATGGAGGCATAGAATTCCATTGTGTATATACAACACATTTTCTTGATCCATTCATCTACTGAGGGGCATCTGGGTTGGTTCCAGATCTTACCTATGGTAAATAATGCTGCAATAAACATGGTTGTGCTGGTAGAATTAGTGTGGTCTTGTTTGTAAATATTTGGGTAAATGCCCAAAAGTGGGAGTGCTGGGTCATAGGGAAGCTCTATGTGGCGTATTTTGAGGATCTTGGATACTACTTTCCAAAGTGATTGAACAAGTTTACATTCCCACCAACAATGCAGTAACATTCCCTTCTGTCCACATCCCCTCCAGCATCTGTTGTTATTAGAGTTCTTGATTTTTGCCGTTCTAACTGGGGTGAGGTGGTATCTTAATGTTGTTTTGATTTGCATTTCTTTTATGGCTAGGGAGGTTGAGCATTTCTTCACGTATCTATTGGCCATTCTTCTTTCTTCTTCAGAGAAGTTTCTCTTTAAGTCTTTAGCCCACTTTAGCCCACTTATTTCTTGGGCAGTTGTTTCTTTTAAGTTGGCCTTTATTGCAGTCTTGTTGGTTTTCTATGTGTAGGACATCTTTAAGAATCTTTTGTAGGGCTGGCTTGGTGGAGATGTATTATTTCAATTTTTCTTTGCTATGGAAGGTTTTTATTTGGCCTTCAGTTATGAAGGAGAGTTTAGCTGGGTACAGTATTCTTGGTTGATAGTTGTTTGTTTTTAGGGCATGGCATACATCATTCCAGGCTCTTCTTGCTTTGATTGTCTCTGCTGAGAAATTTGAGGTGATTCTAATTGGTTTCCCTTTATAGGTGATTAATCTTTTATCCTTGACAGCTTTAAGGATCTTTCCTTGGTCTGAATTGATCCTGTGTGGATTATAATGTGACGGTGGGATGTCCTAATCTGGTCAGGTCTATTTGGTGTTCTAAAAGCTTCTTGTGTCTGTATAGGTCTATCTTTTTGTATGTTTGGGAAGTTATCTGCTAGGATCCTGTTAAACAAATTTCCTAGACCATTAACTTCTGTTTCTCATTTCTCCTCTACACCCATTATCCTTAGATTAGGCCTTCTGATGATGTCTTCCAAGTGTTGGATAGATCTATCATATTTCCTGGACTTGACTTGGATGGTTGTATGTTCTTTCTCTATAATATCTAGGCTGTCTTCAATCCCTGAGATTCGATCTTCTGCCTGGTATAACCAGCTGTCGAGACTTTCTACTTTGTTTCTTATTTCTTTTCCTTCTAGTTGGTCAGCTTTAGTGGCTTCAAGTTCTTTGTTGAAGCTTTGTTTTAGATCTTGTATGAACTTCTTTACTTCCTTAATTTGGTGTTCAGTGTTTATTCTCAAATCACTTAGTTGATTGTTTATGGTTTCCTTGGACTCCCATTCCTTCTGTTGGATTCCATTCAGCATTCCCTTTGTGGTCTCCCTGACTTCCTTCAGCTCTTTGTTAATGGATTCCATGAATGCCTTTAGTGATCTTTTAGTATTCTCATCCTGCTCTCTCAATTCCCATATTACTCTATGCTTGCCTTCCTCACGTTCACACCATTCCTGTAGTTCTCTTTGAGTGTTCTCAGCCTGCTCACGCCATTCCTACCTTTCTTTTTGAGTATTCTGAAGCTGCTCACACAAATCCTGTATCTGTTTTTGAGTAGGTTCCTCACGCTCATGATATTACTGTATAAACCTTTGGATTGTCTCCTCTCTCTCACTATCAGGCTCATACAGAGTCCTTTTTATGTTTTGAATCTTTTCATTTATCATGTTTGCCAGCAGTGTTTGTAGAGCTATTTGGGAACTCTACTCTGGATTATTCCTTATCTATTCTGTCCTGATTATCATGAGTGCGAGTTGCAATACCCGGAGTTGCCATTTTTCTTGTGTTTTTCCAGCTTACTCTGCCCATTTGGGATGAAAATAACACCAGTTTTGTGCTAGAACACTATCTTAAGGCAAGCATCAACCAAGGTCTCTATTTGCACAGTCTATAGTCTGCAGATACAATGTAATTCAACAGATAAATCTATTCAACATCAAACAACTATATATTAATGGGCTGCAAACCGCAAAGAAGAATTTGGCAAACCAGAAATTATTAAGTTTAGGGAGAGATGTGAGTAAAAAATAGGAATAGAGTGATGTTAGAAGGCACAGGGAGAGTTAATTTAACTAAGTCCTAATCTCAAAGCAGGAAATAGGTTGGATAGTTTGAAAGGAGAGAGAGAAAAAAAAAAGAAGAAAGAGAAAGGGAAAAAAAAAGAGACCAGAAAAAATAGAAAAGTTAAAACTAAAAATATGCAGGACAAAAACAAACTATTCAGAGAAGAACGTGGATATAAGGAGAGAAGAGGAGGGATATAAAGGAGATGTGAAAAACTTAAAAATAAACATACTTAAAATATTATATAGGTTTAATGAGGTAGTACTGCTATTAAGGAATTTAAGCCTAAGAGGTTTTGAATTGAGTAATAAATTTGTGGATTAAGTGTGTACACAATGGGGGATAAGGCCTAATAATCGACTACGGGTTTATTTGAGGATGTGCAGAACAACAATTAAGTCACATAAAGAAGAATGAAAGAGAAGAAAAGGTGAAAAGGATAAGAAAGAAAGAAAAAAGATCTGAAGTTCAGTAGAGTTAAACAAAAAAAAAAATTTTAAAGGAAGAAAAACTCACACACACATATATCCCTAAAATAAAAATTATAAGAGGAAAAAAAGTTACTAGAAAACTTTTTTTTCAAAAAAGGTAAAAATTAAAAATTAAAAAAAAAGTTTTAGAAAAAAATTTTTTTATATATATTATTTTATTTGTGAACATACTGTACAGAGGGGTTACAATTACATGGGCAGGATAATGCATACATTTCTTACCAAGCATTGCAGCCTCCTCCTTCGTTTACCCTGCACATCACTTCCCAGCTTCCCCCGTCCCCCATAAAAAAAATTTATAAAATGTACAAAAAAAAGAAAAAAAGTTATTTGATTTCTTTTGGAGGGGTGGGAAAAATCCTTTATCTCCCTTGTGTCCATTACCAGCCTCTTGTTTGAGTCTCTGGTCTGCTTGTGGTGATTGATTTTCCTGTGGCTTGCTTGGTTTCTTAAGTAAGTTTGTTTGAACAAGCAGAAAAATGCTCTGCTTTCTCCAATGTTTTGCGATCCTCCTCCCAGGTTAGTTCAATGTGAGGGAGATCTGCTTTGAGTATCACAAAAGAGGGAGTTGGCTTTTTCCTCACGTTCAGAGATGCTGTGATGAGGCTAGGTTCTGGGTAGAGTTGAGGTCTTTCAGCAAACAGTAGCTTTTCCCGGGGGCTAGTTTGTGAGAAACTCACAGAGCCAAGCCTGGAGCCACTCTCAGGGTTTATGTTACTGAATTTCAATTGATTGTCAAGGCTGCTAAAGGGAAGGGCAGCCTCTGGCTCTGATTACTCAGTGAAGAAATCCACTCCTGGGGCTGGCGCCCGAGCTGGGTGACTTTTCCCTGGGTGGAGCTGAGTCTGGCAGGTCAAGTTAGGTTCTTGTGACCTGCTAAATGACTCTAGTTTTCTCCCAAGGCCTGAGTTGGAGCTAGAGGCTCCACTGAGCTTTGTCAGTATCCAAGATGGAGATCTCCGGTACTGGGGCGGGGGGTGGCCTTCCCTCCTCTGCTCCCTGAGAAGGAGTGAGTACTGTTAGGCTTCTACTCACGCCGAGTCTTGGTTCCTGTGTCATCTGTGGTCTGCGAACTGCAGGATGAAGATGTCTGCTCCTTGTCTGTTCTTTCTGTGTTGAGTAGAATCCGCTCGCCCACCGTGTGTGGCTCCTTCGTCCCGGACTCTCTGTTTTGCAGGTATGGAGGCTATACGGCCACCTCCGCCACCGCTGCTGCCACAGTGGCAGCTACTGGCAAGTGCTCAGATCTGTCTCCTTGGCTGAATTTTCCCTCTCTGGCCTAACTCTCTGTACTGTGATGGTACACTTGGTGTGATTCTCTGGCTTAGGACTATTCACTGGAACTCTAAAACTGCTTTCTATGCGAGAGCTTGTTTAGCCTCCAGCTTCTCCTCCACCATCTTCCCGGAACTCTGAATATATTTCTTTTTGGAAGTGTCACCCTTTCCCTTGCTCTCTGTTTTTCTCACTCACTGGTTTAGTTTTTATTATCATTATTATTAATATTATTATGGTGATGTAGAGGGGTTAGTTACATTCGTGTGGTTATGACTATATTTCTTTTTCCTTTGTGGCTTAAACCTCAGTCCTGGGAACTGTCTCTGAGCTCTTTTACTGAAGAATGGCACTCACATTGAGTGACAGCTGTACTTCCACAAGTACATTTCTTTTTGAACAATGTCACTCTTTCCTTCGTCTTTTCCAGTGTTCTCCTCCATCCCTACCAATAAGTTCCATAGTTCATTTTGAACATAATATCAACTGAGTACCACTGCGCATATGTTCATCCTTTGTCCCTCATTTCTAGGTCCCCTTTACCTTTCCAAAGAGATAAATGAAAAAAAATTACAAAAATGAAAGAAAGTAAAGAAAAAAATCATCTTGTTTCTGTTTCCTGGTCACTGGTTATTTTTGAGGAAGGTTTTCTCTCTCTCTCTCTCTCTCTGTGTGTGTGTGTGTGTGTGTGTGTGTGTGTGTAAGTGTGTATGTGTCAATACTGGAGCTTGAACCTAAGAAACTGACTAGCTTTTTTACTCAAGGCTAACAGTCTATGACTTGAACCAAATTTGCCCTTCTGGATTTTTGAATAGTTAATTGGAGATAAAGTTTTCACATATTTTCCTACCTGGGCTTACTTCAATCCTCTTTCCTCAAATTTCAGCCTTCTAAATAGCTAGAGATACAGGTATGAGCCACTGGTGGTGCTTGGCCTACCTTCTTTATGTTAAGTAGTTGAAATTTAAAAGAAAGTTGCAACAGTAGTACAAATGAAATTAACTTTCCCAGCTTCATTAAGTTTTAATACTTTGTCACACTTAATGTGTACAGAACAACATTTTTTGTAGATGTTCCTGCAATTTGGCTTTCATCTTGTTTTTTTCTCATGATGAACTTGATTTTACAGCTTTTACATACTAAATATTGATAGGAATATGTCCCGAGTGCATTAATTATCTCTTGTTGGCTTTCATAGGAAATGGTGCAAGCTAAAACTTGTCATGATAAATTTGTGTACCACACCCTGATGATATACCCACATTCTTAGCCAGAAGACAGTAGTGCCTGTTACAAATCATTTAGATGTGACAAAACCTTGACTCAGGCCTTTTTACCACCTCCTTCTATGTCCTTCTCTTAGCAATCCTGAGTCTCCAGTGACCATGACAGAGCCCTGATGGACCTTCTCAGTACACACAGCCAAGGTCACCAGTCAGGCATGGCACCCACATCTGGATGCGAAACCGATGTTTGCTTTCTATGATCGCATGAAACAGGAACTGTTAGGTCCCTAAGCTGTCCACAGTCCTAAGGGTTCCTCATTGAGCATTCGAACATAAGAATTAAGGAGATATCAAATTCAGTCTTCTTTCTGCCAGTTATGCACGTTTTTCTTCTGCTACTGTCATCTTCTGTTGAAAGAAATTATCTGGGCTCTAGAAGCCATTTTGCTTATTCTAGACCCTTAGGGTAAGTCTGGGCTTTATACTTAGATAAAAAGATATGTAGTGATAAGAATATAGCAAACTTAACATTTTTTCTATTCTATTATTACCCAAATATGTTTGCAAATTCTACCAATAATGCTTATTATTAAGAAACATTTATTTAACAGTCACTTTCTCAAATTCCTAACTTCCTCAATGAGCTAAGAGAAGCCACAGAAACTTTCCGGGGCAATTCAGTTCAACTTCTTATTCAGGGAGTAGTGCCAGTGTGCTAGATCTCCAAATTGAACAAAGAATACTGCTTATATCTCAGATTACCCACCCAAACTATACCAAAGAAATCTAAGGACAAGAGATTAGTCTGACTTGGGAACAACACAGATAAAAAAAGATGAGTTCTAAGTTAACAGAAACAAAAAGAAATTTTTATTTATTCATATAAAAAAGATACTTGGGTAAATTTGGGTGCTCCATTGTGTGGTGAATATTTAGAATTGTAATATCTTCCTGAAGGAGAGATCATTTTATTAGTATGTATTGACCTTCTTTAACTCTCCTAGATAATTTTAATTTAAAATCTATTTCATCAGATATTAGGACTCCAACTCCTGCATTTTTATGTGGGCATCTTGTATATACATTTTTTTCACATTTGGGGAGGGGAAGGAAAATAACAAAATTATGAACAAAGGATATAGGTTGACCCACTGTAACAATTAAATGTACTCAACACTATGTTGAAAACGAACTTTATATCTTCAGGGGTGGTGGGAGAGGAGTTGGGAAGTGAGGAAGGAAGGTGGCAAGAGAAAAACAAAGGAGGAGGTAATAGCACTTGATGGGAAATATGCTCATTACATTACTGAAGTAACTGTAATCCCTCTGTACAGTATTTTTACAATAAAAATATATACAAATAAATAGTTACATTTCTCTTTATCACTCAATTGTGGTTATATGCATTTGGTACTAGCTTCTTGAAAGTCCTAAAGAACTCTTTCACATGAACTCAGCTTGGTATTTTTTTGTTGCTGTTGTTGTTGTTTTTTGTTGTTGTTGTTTTATTGTGAAAATACCATACCGATGGGTTACAATTACATGGGCATGGTAATCAGTACATTTCTTTTTTTTTTTCCTTTTTTTTTCAATCGTGGGGCTTGAACTCTGGGCTTTGACCCTATCCCTCAGCTCTTCAGCTCAAGGCAAGCTCTCTACTGCTTGAGCCACAGCACCACTCCCGGTTTCCTGGTGGCTTTTTGGGGATAAGAGTCTCACGGACTTCCTCAGTTCTCAGCCTCCTGAGTAACTAGGATTACAGACTTGTGCTACTGGCTCCCTGCATGAGTACATTTCTTATCAAGCAATGTTTCTTCCTCCTTTGTTTCCCCTTTCCATCCCTTCCCATCACCAGCGCGACCCCCCCCCCCTCCGGCCAAAATTGTAAAGTTCATTTTTCAACATAATGTCTTTTACATCTCATTGTTGCAATGGGTCCACCTGTATCCCTATTTAAGCAATGTGATTTTTCTTTCCCCTCCAAAAATTATACCAACATCAAACACAGTGAAAACAGGGGTTGTACCATGGGGGAGGGACATACAAAGCAACAAAGAAATCATCTTGGAAAAAATGATATTAAGTGAAGTAAGCCAGGCCCAAAGAAACATAGGTC
Organism: Dipodomys spectabilis; assembly: GCF_019054845.1. Lineage (NCBI taxonomy): Eukaryota > Metazoa > Chordata > Mammalia > Rodentia > Heteromyidae > Dipodomys > Dipodomys spectabilis. The sequence goes on along the minus strand of NW_024871079.1, from coordinate 1,136,550 downwards.
CCAGGGTTTCCCTTATTTGCAATAACTAGTATATGTCTGACACAAGCAGAAATGGTCAGATAAGTTGATATTAGGTGAAGTGAAGCCCAAGCTTGAGTTTTTAAAAATACATTTTTATTTGAAAAAAATCTGTAGAGAGGGGTTTCAGTTACATGAGTGAGGTAATGTGTACATATACTATCAGGCACTGTTACCTCGTCCTTTGTTTTTCCCCTACCATCCTTTCCCTCTCCACCTCCCCAAATACTCTCTCCTTTCCCACCACAAGTTGTAAAGTTACTTTTCAACATAGTGTCTTGTACATCTCATTGTTACAATGGGTCAACCTCATATCCCTATTCAAACATTTTGTTTTTTTCCTTTCCCCTCCCCCAAATAGAAAAATGTATATATAAGATGAGAATCAAACCCAGTGCAAACATGTATTATAGCGTGGGGGAGGGACATACCAAAGGAAAAAAAATCACATAATACATTATAAATACATTAAAAAAAACTGTAGCAAGCAACGAAAAAATGCGTGTTCTTGTCTGGGGGTTCATTTCACTTACTGTCATCTTATACGGTCATATGTACATAGCTTTTGAACATTCCTGCTTGTTTTAAACATACACTAGGTATTTAGCTAGAGTTTTCATATATTTTTTAATTTTTATGTTTTAAAATTCTGTTTTATTGTAAAGATGCTGTACAGAGGGGTTAATATGCATGAGTAAGATACATTTCTCATTGAACATTGTTACACAATTCATTGATTTTCTCCCTCTATGCCTTTCCTCCTCCCACTCCAGCCCCCATCCTTGCCCGCCGACACAAACTTATTAAGTTCATTTCCAATATAGTGTCTTGTGAGTATCATTGTTGTAATATGACATCTTTTGTACTTCTTTCAGCATTTTGTTATTTCCCTTCTGTTCCCCAAATCAGACAAATACATATACAAGATGGAGAGTACCAGATTCAAAGACAGAAATTGCCAGGGATATAGCCAATGAAAAAGAAAAAAGGAAATAATAAAAGAAGAAAGAACTAGCTATAGTACATTGGCTACATCAAGGTTGACAAATAAAACAAAGAACTACTGTTTCAATGTGTTGGCATTCATTTAATTTAGCATCATTTTATGTGGTCATATGTTCATACTTCTTGAGCTATTATGATCCTCTGCTAGGACTAACTTAGGCTAACACTAATCATTGCAAATGAGAGAAATCACAGAGCCTATGTTTCTTTGGGCCTGACTTACTTCACTTAATAGGATTTTTTTCCAAGTCTTTCCATTTCCTTACAAAAGGGACAATGCCATTCTTTCTGATAGAAGCATAAAATTCCATTGTGTAAATAGACCATATTTTCTCTATCATTCATCTGTTTTTTTTTTTGGGGGGGGGTCCGGTCGTGGGGCCTGAACTCTGGGCCTGGGTGCTGTCCCTCAGCTCTTCAGCTCAAGGCTAGCACTCTACCACTTGAGCCACAGCGCCACTTGAAGCTTTTTTCTTTTCGCTTATGTGGTGCTGAGGAATCACACCCAGGGCCTCATGCATGCAAGTCAAACGCCCTACCACTGAGCCACCTTTCCAGCTCTCATTCATCTATTGAGGGGCATGTGAGTTGGTTCCATATCTTAGCTTTGGTAAACAATTCTGCTACGAACATAGTTGTGCTGGTAGCTTTAGTGTGGCCTAGTTTGAGATCATTGGGATAAATACTGAGGAGTGGGATTGTTGCATCTTAAGGGAGTTCTATATTTAGTCTTTTTAGGAACCTCCATACAGTCTTCCAGAATGGTTGAACCAGCTTACATTCCCACCAACAGTATAGTAGTGTTCCCATCTAGCCACAACTCTGTCAGCATCTGTTATTATTATTATTCTCTGGATAATGGTCATTCTAACTGACGTGAGGTGGAATCTAAAGGTGGTTTTGGTTTTGATTTGCGTTTCTTTTTTTAAAAATACGTTTTCTATGGTAAAAATATTGTACAGGGAGTAACAGTTACATGATTAAGGTAATGAGCACATTTCCTATTGAGCATTGTTGCCTCCTTTGTTTTTGTCCTACCATCCCTTCCTTCCTCACTTCCCATACTACTCCCCTCCTCCCCATTGCTAAAGTTGTAAAGTTCGTTATCATCATCTCATTTTTACAATGGGTCAATTGGTATCCCTATTTAAACATTTTGTTTTTTCCCTTCCCTTCCTCAAATTAGAAAAATGTATATACAAGACGCAGGGCACTGAAATAAAACACAGTGAAAACAGGGGTTATACAGTGGGGGAGGAAGTCATCAAAGAAACAAAAAATCACATAGTACATTATAAATACGTTAAAACCATAGCAAGAAAAAATAAACCACTTGTGTCCCTGTCTTTGGCTTCATTTCGTTTAACAACATCTTTTATTGTCATATGTACATAGTTTTTGAACTTTTCTACTTGCCCTAGACTTATACTAGTTATTACAAATTAAGAAAACCATGGGACCTATGTTTCTTTGTCTCACTACACTTACTATAATTTTTTCCATGTCTTTCCATTTCCTAACAAAGGGATGGTGTCATTTCTGACAAGAATTGCCAGAGCACACTGAGAATAAACAAAGATTAATACAGGAATTTCATGAGCATGAGGAAGCTAATAAAACATTAATGCAGGAATTGCATGAGTGGGATGGGAATAGACAAAGATCAATTGAGGCATTCATAGAATCCATAAACAGACAGGAAAAGGAATCTAGGGAGGCCACAAAGGAAATGTTGAATGAAACTCAACAGAAGGAAAGGGAGTCCAATGAAATCATAGTTAATCAAGTAAGGGATTTGAGAATGAACTCTGAAAGCCAAATTAAGGAAGTAAAGAAGTTTGTACAAGATCTAAAACAAAACTCCAAGAAAGAATTTGAAGCCACCAAAGCCGACTAATTAGAAGGATAAGAAATAAAAAAGTAAACAAAGTAGAAAGTCTTGACAATAGGTTAGAGCATGCAGAAGATAGAACCCTGGGATTGAAGACAGCCTAGATATTATAGAGAAAGAACAGACAACTTTTCAAGACAAATCCAAGAAATGTGATAGATTTATTCAACATTTAGAAGACACCATCAGAAAGCTTATTCTGTTGATTTGCATTTCTTTTATGACCAGCAATGTTGAACATTTCTTCAACTGTCTATTGGCCATTCTTATTTCTTCTCCAGAGACGTCTCTTGTTTTTACAAATTTCATTCTGTTTTTCTCTGAGGAGCTGGAGAGAATTCTTGTGAATTTCTCTCATTTATTTAATTTTTCTGTGTTTCATTAGTAGTGCTTAGCCACTTGGCTTCAAGCTCTCATTGCCTATCCCCACAACTCTGGCATTCTACAACTTGAGGCTTTTAGTTGTTATTTGGAGAAAGAATCTGGTTGGCTTTTCTGCCCCAGATGGCTTTGAATATTGAGGGATCAACAGATCTCAACTTCCTGAGTATCTAGTATTATAGGCATGAAATGAAACTTAAAAGTTGCGATCCTTAAATGGAGAAAATTTGCCTAATTGCAAAATTATTTGTTTTTTATTTTATTTTTGGAAAAAAGTGTCTCTCACACTTTCCCTTAGGCTGGCTTCAAACTAAATCTTCCTGGCTTCATTTTCTGCATGTTGTGATTACAAGCATGCACCATAATATCTTGCACAAAACAAGTTTTTGAATAACAAACTAGTATGTCAGAAACCTTCACATTCTCAAAAATAAAAATGAAATGTTACACCAGGGCTTCCAGGTAGGAGTTCTCACCTGTAAACCTAGCCACTCAGGATGCTGTGATCTGAGTATTGGGGTTCAGAGCAAGACTAAGCAGAAAAATCTGAAAGACTCCTTTCTTCAAATTAACTAGCAGAAGTCTGGGACTAGAGCTGTGGCTGAAGTGGTAGAGCACTGTCCATAAAGCAAAGAGATAAGGGTCAGCACCGAAGCCCTTTGTTCAATCCCCCAATGCTAGCAACAAAAATAAAGGCAAAGCAAGGAAAATGATAATTTTTTTCTAGGAAGTCAAATGCAAGAGGATTCCTTTGAGTAATTAGACCTCCAATTATCTTTCTTTTTATTAGCAAATATTAATTATATAAATTATAAAAAATATTAATTACTATATATCCACACATGGATACAATGTATCATAGTCATATCCTCCTCCATCACTTACCCAGTCTTATTTCCAGTTAACCAATAAACAGCCAGAAACAAGAGAGGTAGCACAAGTGGAAGAGTCCTAGCCCTGAGCAATGAACATAAGGGACATTACCAGGTCCTGATTTGAAACGCTAGTACAAGGACCCCCCCACAACAAAAATAAAACAAGCTATAGCATATAATTGTCTACAGGAAATAGTAATGTCTGTCATTAAGCTCCCACACATTATAAATAACATGAGGAAACAAATTTTCAAAGCTTTTTGAATAGCATTTTATTCTCTGAGAATAACAGAATAACAAGACATTGCTCTTGTCTGTTCTGTCGCATGATATTGGATACAAGTATAGGATATTGTCCAGAAAGAGTCTCTGCACAACTTCTAAGGAAACAGAGGCTGGGTTCTTTTTTAAGGGTGAAGGAAATACTTTGTATCTGGTTTTTGATGCCTGTGAATCTATGGGAATTCATCAACATATTAAAATTACATATAATTTATAGCATCATATCATATAATAATAAAGGTCAATTAAGGTACTTTAAAACCAAGCAAAGAATAAGTTTAATTTCTAATAAATCAACAACAAACAAGGAAAAAGGAAAAGAAGATGAAACATATCTTAAGCAGCAGGCTGGTGGCTGGAACCTAAGACCCCTGTTTTTAAGGTGAGAACAGAAGGACATTGCTTACAAGGCAGCAGGAGCAGCCAAGTTTTGGGGAAATAATATGAAGATCAGCAACATAAATGTTAGTAGAATTCAAATGCTGCTGGCTCATGGCTATAATTCAGGCAAGTCTGTAGGGTGAGATCTGAGGACCACCTTTGGAAGTCAGTCCTGGCAGGAAAGTGCATGAGGTTCTAAGACTACAATAAAGCCACAAATGCAAAAAGTAAAGATGTGGCCAAAAGAGACCATGGACAGAACTCTGGTCTGGACTTTAAGCTCTCAGAATAGACAAAAACAAAAACGAACAAAGAAAGAAACAACAGAAAAATGGGTGGGAATAGGACTGATGAGGTCCTGGGTTACTAAATCCAGTAATGTAAAAATGTAGCCTAATCCAAACAAAAAAGAATAAATTTATTACACACTGGTATATAGAAATGTATTTAGTGAGAATACAGAAGGAATGTCAAATGTAAAAATGCCATAAAGGTATCTTTCTTTCTCTTTCTTCTTGCTAGACGGGGACTCGAACTCAGGACGTGCCACTTTGGTTCATTGGCTATCTGTCTACCAACAGAACCACACCTCCATCACCACATTCCAATGGTCTCAGACTCTCTTGCTTCTCTCTAGCAGCACTTGCGTCCTTTGTGTGCCTATTGGTTTTGCATGTGACTTTCCAAGGACTGCTCCAGCGATAGCCTCTTGAAGAGGGAGAGGTAAATAAGGGCCCACTGCAAACTCTCGTCTAAACTGAGTGGGGTGCCTCTTACCTGTAATCTTGCTATAGAGGAAGTGAGGTGTGTGGGTGATGGTAGGAAGGCAGCTCAGATGGGGAAAAGAATCAACTGGGCTCTGCACTTACCACCCTCAGCTGTCAATCCTCAGTTTTCAGGGCCACAGCTGTCTGGAGGTTGGCCTCAGTAGGCCCCACTTTTCCCTGCTCTGTGCATTCTCATGGAGCTCTCCATGAAAGCATGAGTTCCAAAGATTGCAGTGACCATTCTACAGCCCCTCGGATTTCATTCTGCAACTGTAGCCACTACTGAAGCTTCTCCTGCAACTACTGCTGCCTTCTTTTTGGCCACTTGCCCTCATTCCTCGCCTGTCAGTGCCAATAAGGGCCTCTAGGATCACCCCTCCACCCATGCACCAAATGTCCCCTGGACTTCCAGTGACTCCTGGTAGTCAATAGGACCACATGTCCATTAGAATGACATAAAGATAAATGTTACACAGAAACATGAAGAACTACTATGATGGATTGACCTTCATGGCCTCTGATAATGGAAGCTTTATCCCCATAAGTTTTGCATCACTATGAATTTTTTATTTTCCCACAGAACCACATATATTTCCTTCTGCTTCCTTTATTGGGTTTTGTCTTACTATTTCCAAAGAATTATGCTATCACAGACTGGTGCCATGTCTCTGGTGAGAAGAACCAAGAGGTAAAGGATATGGGACATAGAAAATCCCTCCTTTCCAGAAGAGTCCACCGCAGGTCAGAAATGTAAATCTTAGGACAGTGGGCACAGCGGCTGCCTCCCTCTCTAAAGTATGGCTCACATCTGGAGAGGATTTCAGAACACCTCTAAAGTCTTGCCATTAGTTGCCTAAAGGCAGCTATTACCGAACAGGATATTGAATTAGCTCCACCACCAAAGAAACAACCACATCTAGTACATTGAGCTCACAAGTATAGCATGGAGTTCCAGTGAAAATGATCTCTCAAATGAAGAAATGACACTGTCTAAAATACCAAGAAAGAATGGGAATGGCACTGGAATAGGCAGGAATACTTTGTGTGCAAAGGAGGGGGACAAAAGAGATGAATTACAGTTGATTGGGAAATGGGCAGTGACAGAGAAGAAGCTAGTAAAGTCGATGAATGTGAAGATGGAGAGTGTGTCATGGAAATCACAGATGGTGCTTCTTGTGCAAGTAGTTAGTCTTTGGCAAGTGATGATAGGAAACCTGAGCTTCCTAAGGCAAGACCTGGCTTTATTGCCTATCTGCACTGAAAGGGAAGAATCTCCTGCCTCAGTTTCCTAAGTTGTAGTATCACTGTCATGCACTACCACATTCCTCTTTGAAACATTTAACTTTCATGATAATTATTGATTTTCCACCTTTGACTTTGATAGTCTTGCATCTACATTTCATTTTTTTTTGGAGGGGACGGGGGGGTCTGGTCATGGGGTCTGAACTCTGGGCCTGGGCGCTGTCCCTCAGTTCTTCAGCTCAAGGCTAGCGCTCTACCACTTGAGCCACAGTGCCACTTCCGGCTTTTTTTCTGCTTATGTGGTGCTGAGGAATCGAACCCAGGGCCTCATGAATGAGAGGCAGGCACTCTACCAATGAGCCAACTTCCCAGCCTCCATCTATGTTTCTTGACCTTGGTACAAACATGTGTCTCTTTGGATATAAGGAAAGGATCATAATTCCAACAGCTTCCCATACTGAAACACCTACCTTGGGTACCTGTTAACTCACTGTGCTCATCTGGCTTCTGTGGAGACTGTCCATTTGCTCTGCCCCTTAAGAGGCCTGCCAGATTCTCAGCTGTGTACTAGAGGAACACAGAGGTGGAGGGTTTAAGATGGAAATGTGAATGAAGAAATTTACTTCACTGAAACTTCTGTTATTTGCCATATTTTTGTTTGTCATGTTTACCTTGCTCAGAGTTTATATTCTTTTAATAGTATGATGAAGTAATAACATTTATTTTCCTCAGCATTTAAGTTTAGTTCTTCGTTTTCTTTGAGACAAAGTTCTAAGAAAAAAACAACTAACCTCATGTGCATTTCCACAAATGGATGTTTTCCTTTTCATATTCCCTTGTAAGACAATAATTCTTGGTTTTTGGAAAGTTAGGAAATAGAAATAGACTAAAACTTTAAACAAAATTCATTTATTTGTGATGTCAGTAGGCTTTGAATTTTTAGTCACTAAAATGTGTTTGATTGTGTTCAGTCTGGTCCACTCCAGTGAGAGCATCCTTCTTTACTAAGTTATTAACAAGTGTATGGATTGCCTGACAAAATTTGGAGTTTTTGTTTTCTTGGCAGACCATTAAAAAATTCTTTAGAGAAAATAAAAATCACACTATCTTATCTTCATAGAGTCCACTATGCTTCAGGTAATTCATCTGTAACCTTTAGCACACAATCCAGTATATTTGCTTCTGGATTTATTGGAGCATTCTAGCTGCCACAAATAAGGGAAAATATGCAGCCAGTGTTCTCTGGGTCTGGATTACTTCCCTTAATGTAATGTTTTCCCAGTCTTTCCATGTTGTGACAAACTGTAGTCTATCGTGCTCTGTGATGGATGAGTGGGATATCTATGTTTGTGTGTGCGTGTGTGTGCAGATGTAAACTTATACATATATACTACATTTGAGTGTTATCTGGGTATTGGAAAGTGAGAGACATGAGCCTTATCAACAGTCTTGAGTCTTGTTACCCTTGTGCATGGCCTGAGGTGGCAACAGTTGATAGGCTATGAGGCATAGAAAGAGGATGTTTCTCTCACCATCAACTTCAAGGTAGATATTGAGCTCAGCTTTCTCTAACCACGGGTCTTCTATTGTAGTAATCCAGCTAAAGATTCAAAGAAACTATTTTATTTTATTTTATTTTTATAGTCCTGCGTCTCTAATTCTCACCAGGGCACTGTCCCTGACCTACATTTTGCTTAAGGCTAGCACTCTACCACTTGAGCCAAAGTGCCACTTCTGGCTTTTTCTGGGATTAACTAGACATAAGAATCTGCCTGTGTTGGCCTTGAACTGCAATCCACAGATTTCAACTCCTGAGTACCTAGGTTCACAGGCATGAGACACCCGTGCACAGCTAGAAACTAAATAATGGAAGTATCCATTATATACCTCCACCTATCTTTGGAAAGATTTTCTAGCATGTTCTGACCAGACCAATGTTAACTACTAATCACTAAGAAAATAATTCTTGACACACTCATTACTACAAAAGAAATCATTGAGCTAATCTCCATAATATGACACAACATTGTATAACTCTTACATATAATACTCCCAATTTATCTCATTCTTGGAGCTTCAAACCAACTTCTAATAAATATGAACATTTGTATGTGTAAAAGTGAGTACATGATTTTGACCTGTGACTTAAGAAAATAGAACCTTGGGTTGGGAATATGGCTTAGTGATAGTGTGCTTGCTTAGTATACATGAAGCCTTGAATTTGATTCCTGAGTACCACAAAAAAGCCAGAAATGGTGCTGTGCCTCAAGTGGTAGAGCACTAGCCTTGAGCAAAAGAAGCTCAGGAGCAGTGCCCATGATCTAAGGTCAAGCCCTTGGACTGGCAAAAACAAACAGGACTAGAATAAAATGGGAACCCTTAATCTTGTATGCACTTCTGAACTTTATAACTTGTAAAATATAATTTTAGCAAATTAGATTTGTTTAAAAATTGAAAACCTATATTACATGCTATCTAATATATGTGTTTTAAAATATAATTGATACCAATGAACCCATATTCCTTGAATAACATACTAATCAAACTTATATGCACCTTTGAAGAAGCAAATTTAAAACTTGGAAATTATTTGAAGAACTGAGACTTGGAGGATTTTCTGCATTCTCAATGTACCTTATCATGAACAGGAACACTTAATGTAAAAAGCAAAAAAAAAATAGTGGTTCTCTGAAAGGAAGATTAGTAATATTTACCATTGAAGAAATAATTCAGGTAAACACAAATAGCACCCCAATTGAGTGCTCTTAGGGGCTAAAAAATGTACCTCATTCCCTGGATTGTGAACAAGCATTCTGAAATGTATAGCGACAGATAAATACTATTATTAATGATTACCATTTGGTTTATTTATCTACAGGAAATCTCATTCTGTCTAGTTCATTATATTGAACAAACATTCAAATTACTAAACTATACACAATGTTTCAAAGTTTACATTTTATGAAAACGAAGTGAAGCAATATTTGTGCCCAATGAATGTGAGATGATGAGTTTTAAAGGGTTTCATATATCTTAAGACATTTGACTTACATTAATGGTCTGGGAGTATTTAAGATACATGGATATGTAGATTACATACATACACACACATACACACATACACACATATGCATGTATATTTCAACAAGTACAATAAAAATTTTCAAAAACAAATCACGTCACTGGTAGCTGCAGATCAAACAATTACACATAAAGAATTCTTTTTTAAAAGACTGAAAATGGCTCATCAGAATACTTGATGAAATTCATATTAGAGGCCCATTTCTTCCAATTCTATTACTGATGTGTCACTTCAATATGTGAATCCCTTTATTGAAAGCATTTGTCCCTTCTTTTTGAATTTAATTCTAGGAGTCTCTGCATTCCTTGTTCATGGTGAATAGCATATTTTTTATGTTAAAGGTCAGGACAATGGTTGGGGGGTCTTTGTAGTTATCTGATATGGTAAAGATAGAGCCATCAACTACATCATCTCAAAACTGTTGAAAGTCACAGTGGCTGTGATCCTGGGAAGCACAGGTCTATCTAAGTTTACAGGAAAGCCTGGAGAAATCTTCATTTGAACACATTCTCTAAGCTCGATAAAGGGCTTGAAGGGAGCTATCACTTCTGGAACATTCAATAATTCACTACCTAAGGGAAATTCGTGACTGATGGCAATTGTGACTTCAAATTTCTTCTTATTTTCTTTGAATACCAGTTCTCTTCCTGGATGAGGAGCTTGTCCACTTCCAGAAGATCTATGCTCCTACTGTGTAATAGTGCTCTGAGGGACTGTTTTGTAATGGGGTCAAAATTCTGTTCCATTGAGCACTGTCTCAGCCTCATAGGCTGAGGAGAGTGGGAGGAGGTGGGGATGGCAGGGAGATGACTCCTTCTTCTAATACAGGCAAGGCTGCTCTGAAAAGAAGTCAGAGGATCCCTCTACAGATTAAATGTCCACCAACTAGCCAAGCAGGAAGTACCTCAGCAGGGCTGAGTGAAGGAGTGATTCTAGCGGGAGTCATGACCCTGGGTCTTGGTCTGGCGCAGCCTTCAGCTCTGTCTTCTGCAGCTACTCCAGCTATTTCTCATGAAGCTCCAGTGTAGCCCAGCAGCTGCATGTCTGCTTCCAGCAGTGCCCCAGCTCCCCAGTCCTTCTTTGCTATGGCACCAGAACAGACCATGCACCCCTACAAATACAACATGCAGGAGATCATGCTCTTGAATCCCAGTATTCCCCAGACAAGGCCCTATTCCCTGGGCTACAGCCCCAGCTTCAGCTCCATCTCCACCTGATAAGAAGGGACCTGATGCTCCCCCTATAACTCAGCTCAGATGTGTCACTTCACTAGCCCAGGAGGGGCTGTAAGAAAAGATCCCTTATTGGGGAAGACAGCAGATGAGACAGTTCATCTGCAGCCCAGTTCTGGCTCCCAAATTTTTGTGGATTTGAGGGTCTGTTGAAAAAGGTGGCCTGTAATTTTCTGGCTAGAAAGTTCATTCCTTCTCCATTCATAAAGTGTTTGGTGATTCCCAACTTGCCACTGATTACTGGGGATAGACTGGCAACCTAGGGGTAACCTTGCTGGTGGTTCAAGGCAGAGGCTTTCGGGGAAAAGAGACAAAGCTGCTCTTCCTGTTATGCCTGGCCCTTGTCTCTGCCTGACCCCCTTCTCCCCTGAGAGAATCCCAAACCGTGTTTGTTGCTATGAATGGGTCTGTTAACCAGGTCCTTTATCCTTGTGTTTACTCTGAAATTGGAGAGAAGTTGAGCCAAAGCTGCCCCTATCAAAGCTTGCCCCCACCCCATTTTGCCTGCCATTCATGGTATTGCAGGTTTGCCTTGGCAATATGTATATTGCCCTCTCTCTCTCTCTCTCTTGCTCGCTGACTCTGCCTCTCTCCATTTATCTTTTGCCTTTATTGTATTAACACTTCTATGTATATACTATATCTATATAGTATAGATATAGTATATACTAGTATATAGTATATATATAGTATATGCTATATATATATATATATATATATACTATATATATGCTATATATATATATATATACTATATACATAGCAGTGTACATATACTATTATAAATTTTGTGTTTTGTAACTTTGTAGCATTTTAGGTAAGGTTGTGTTTATGCTTTGCTGGGTACAATAAAGATACTCTATTGAATAAACCTAGGATTAGAATGCAAAGAATACATGTCTTCTGTTACATTTTTCCTTTATTCATACTTTCCCTGATTTTTTTGAAGAATATCCTCCTCACTGAAATATTCTTTTGTTCCTTGATTATAAAATGAGTCCATTCTCCAGATAGAAGTCTACCGATAATTTTCCTATTCTTTCTGTTTTTATCTTCTTGAAAAAGCCCTCCAATTTGGGCACATGCGAAAGAAATGGAGTTGATTGATAAAGTTGCAGAATATCACTGTTCATTAAAATGTTAACCTCTTATAAATACGTTTAGAAACAATATCAAGAAAGTAAAAAGAAATACTTGTGTCCCTATCTTGGGGTTTATTTTGCTTAACATCATCTTATCTGGTTGTATGAACATAGCTTTTGACCTTTTTCGCTTGTCCCAGATATATACTAGTCATTGCAAATAAGGGAAACAGTGGATCCTATGTTTCTTTGGGGCTGGTTTACTTCCCTTAGTATAAATTTTTCCAAGCCTTTCTGTAGCATGTGATTTTTTTTCTTTGTCTGTTCCTCCTCCATGGTATAACCCATGTATTCACTGTTTTTCTTGTCGATGCTCTGCATCTTGTATATATACTTCTATAATTTGGGGAGGGGAAAGGGAAAATGCTTAAATAGGCATACAGGTTGACCCATTGTAACAATGAGATGTACAAGACACTATGTTGAAAAATGAACTTTATCATTTATGGGGGGTGTGGGGAATTGTAGTTGTGGAGGTGGGAGGGGAGGGATGGTAGGGGAAAAACAAAGGAGGAGGCAACAATGCTTGATAGGAAATATACTTATTACCTTGCTCATGTAACTGTAACCCCTCTGTACAGAATTTTTACAATAAAAAGCATATTTTAAAAAGTCAACCTTTTCTGTTTCAATTGTCTATCAGTAAAAATGATTCAGAGGCTGCTGCTTCCCCATTGAAAATGAATCTCAAATGCTTTCATTGGCACTTCATGTTAGTCAAGTCTGTGAGAGTTATTTCAAACCTGACATTGAGATCTTGTGTATTTTACATTCATCAGAATGCAGAATTAGGAAAAAGAAGCATTCAACTTTGAAAATAACAGAGAAGTTCTAGATAAAAGTCACTGAGTAATTGCAAGATTTTCAATAACAGAGGTAGTACCACATCTGGTTTTTACTAGGGATAAGTGTCATGGATTCTTTTGCCCTGGCTGGGTGCAAAAATTAATCCTCACGGGGCTGGGATGTAGCTCAGTGGCAAAGCGCTAGCCTAGCAAGTGCAACGTCCTGAGTTTGATCCCCAGAACCAAAAAAGAAAAGACAAAAAAAATACACTTAAAAAAAACCGAAATAAAAAATTAATCCTCACATCCCATCTTCTTAAGTAATCTTTACTACTCAGAGTGAGAATCGAGTTTGGAGTTTGTTTTCAAGACTAGTGCTCTACCGGTTGAGCCACAGTTCCATTTCTGGCTTTTTATTAGAGATGTCTCATGGATTTTTTGCACAGGATGGCTGCAAACCTTAATCCTCAAATCTTAGCCTCCTATGTAGTCCTTAATACTCAGGGTCAGATAGAGTTTGTGTCTGACCATTTGGTTCAAGATTAGTGCTCTACCACTTGAGCCACACTTCCACTCCTGGCTTTTTTCCCTGGTTAATTAGTGAGAACAATCTCATGAACTTTAATACCTGGGTGGGATTTTGTCTTGATTCTAAAATCTTAGCCTCCTGAGTAGCTGGTGTGAGCCACCACTGTCTGGGTCTACACTTGGTCCCTAGCTTCAGGCCCCTGCTCTTCACTCCCTTGATATTATTGGTGGTGTCTTCGTTTCAGATTTCAATTGAGCTTAGTTCCTGCGTCATTCAGTCTCTGGTCCCAGGAATCTATAGCAAGGCTGTTATGACATCTAAACTAACCATAAGGCAATAAGCCTGGGATAAACAGCGTGGTGTCCAAGCCTGCGGCTTCTTACATCTGTCACTGGGCGAATGATCCCAGGACTCATTTAATGCCACTGCCTTCTTGGAGGCCTCCTAGCTTCCTTACGATCTGACTGCAGGCATGTCATGACCTGGGGTGCAGGGCACTAAGGTTTCTCCTTCATTCCACTGCCATAAATGGGACTTTCAGAAGTCACTTTTCAATTTTGAATCTTCATTTCACAGAAATTGTGCTTAAAACCCTGCATTCTGATCCTTCCTTCTTCTGGATCTTTGCCTATCTAGCAAGTTTGAGCTGTCTTCTGGTCTCAGAAAAGCCAGATGTTCATGCCAACAATTGTACTGATTCAACACCCAGTGACATGGGGGCCCTCTCTACTCCTCCACTTATGCCAGGCTCAAAGGTCTTTCGTACCCAGCATGCATCTTGATTCCTAGGAATCCAGGGCTATGATTTCCCTGAAGAGCCATGGGCTTAAAAACTTTGATGGAGTTAGTCACCAGTGGATCACACGTATAATCTTAGCTACTAAGGAGGCTTTGTTGTAAGAATCAAGGTTCAATTCAGGTTGAACAGGAGTCAGTAACACTTCTCTTACAATACGACTGCATTCCAAGACGTCATCCCCCCAAAGATTCAAACCAGCTAGAGATGTTCTCATTGTGTGTGGGGACTAGCCTTTCTATGAGCGTATTCCTGAGGGCTCCTCTTACTCCAGGAGCCTTGGAAGGGGCAAAAGCTTCCTCCAGCAGAGGGCTTATTTCCCCTCTAGGACCAGCATAGGCCACATCCTCTAGCAAGCAGAACCTCCTTGCCCAAGTTGGGAGAGCTGCTGTCCCCAAGATATCTGCTGGGGAGATGCTAGGCAGCTTCATGTGCCTGTGGGTGAGTGGATTCTGCTAATCCATCCAGCAAGGCTTCATCCAGAAGTCTATCTATAGTGCCCAGCCAGCAGAGCCTGGTATCTCCTTGGGTTCCAGCATCCCTACTCTGCAATGTTAGGGAACCCACAGAGCCCACTGTGATGTCTTCGCACTCCAGTTTCAACATTCCATTGCCAGCCACCAGCCTGTCCTTTAACTGTGGTCCTTGGCAGTTTTACCCTCAACAGCATGGGACATTTCCAGATAGCAAGCAAGTCTAGATCTTCATTTGGAACCCTGAAGACTAATAATATAGGCTCATCGCCTGCCCTCTGACAACCTGGACAGCCTGGCCCTCCCAGCTCCATTTTCCAGCATGTGTTTAGGGGCCTTTGGAGCTCGGCTTCTGCTCCCTGCAACTACACATGTCTCCTGGAAAGAGCCCTTGAACCTGCTGCGCCCCAGAGGTCAGGCCACAGTGAGGTCTCTCTGCCCCCAGCCTGGCTCCTAGCACAACCACAACCAGGGCAGCACTCCCAGGCTCCACTGCAGACCTCTGACTTGGGTCAAAAAAAATTCCTGTGCTTGTGCAGTCCACAGTCAGCAGTCGGTAGTCCTGGAACAGGGGCATCTACTAATGCCACTCCAGAAGAGCTTTTGCACCAAGCAGGTTGATTTTGGAGCAGCTCCTCTTCCAATTGCAGGCCTGGTGTCCATTGAAGCAGAACATGACACTGCAAAAGATCACAGCGCACAATAGAAGAACCTGACAAGCAACAGTCCTGTGCTCAGAAACCTGACAGAGACAGTAAATCAGAGAGAGAGTAAGGCTAAATTGTACCTGCTTCAATATCCTTGCCAAGAAATGTTTATTTTCACCAAGATATAAAGAGGAAACTTCTAACTCTATCTCTGACAAAGTAGCTTGTACGAATCTAGACTTCCATAAACAATCACAAAAGTAGAAGCTATGTGAAAAATAAATATATGTATGTAAATATATATATATATATATATAATACAAATGTGTAGGGATATATATTTATATTAGCATATTCACATATACAATGTGAATATGTATATAATGTATGTATGTATAATGTATATTTATGTGTATATATATATATATATAATGTACAGGAGAGAAAAACTACATAGTATTTGGAGGAATAATTACCAAAATCTTCCCAATTTTCATTAAAAGCATGAACCCTTATATGCAGGAATCTAGCACCTCAACAAAAGTCAATTAACATAATCCAATAGATCCACACTAAAACACATTCTAATTAAATACTCAAAGACAGCAAACCTCCCAAAGCACAGAGACACAACTCCTCACACACAAGTGATCTTCAATGATATTATGACCAATTTTTCATTAGAAAAAAGAGTATTAGGCAGCAAGGGCAACAAATTCAAAGTGCTAAAAGAAAAGGACATATCTAACACCAACCTTTCTTTTATAACATTCCCCCCACCCCAGAGATAGGGGCTGAACTCAGGGCCTTGTACTCACCAGGCAGGCACTCTTCCATTGAGCAAAATCCCCAACCTTACAACTACCCTTTCTAAAACAAAACAAAACAAAAAATATATTTCTTCTAAAAGTGAGAGATGCTAAATAGTGAAGGCTCAGGCCTATAATCCTAACTACTCTGGAAGCTGAATTGTGAGGATTGTGGCTCAGAACCAGCCTGGACCTTGTCCCTTCAGGAGAAAATTGTGGGAGACAGGTGTCCTTAAGAAGGATGGAGGACTTTGTGCTGTGTCATTCCTGGAACAAGTCATAGGATAAGGTGGCCATCAAGAATGGAGGCTATTGGCTAATGTCTCCACAGAAGCAATTTGTAAAATGCAGGAGTGCTCTCGTAGGTCAGAGGACATTGACCACTGTCTTAGTGGTTTCAAAAATTCCACGAAAATAACCATAGCAACCTCAAGTCCTCCTGGAATCTCTAGCAACAGTCTTGGAGGCCGAAGAGCTACAGTGTCAATGGTGGCAGGCTGTAATTGGTCCACTTTTTCTCTGACCTCACTTGGTCTGAATCTGATTTGTCCATTTCCCCCATGATGTCACTATGCCCAGTTGTGATTGCTCCATTGTGATAGGTCATGTAGGGTATATAGGAAGCCACTGTGCCCCAACATTTGTCAGTTAACAGTGCTGGGAGCTCTCGCTTGGTGAGCTGCTGGATTAACTCAAATCTAGATTGATGATCTGTTTGTTTGCAGGTTTTGTTGGTTGGATTTTGGTATTTCTTTTTTACTTTTTGCCGGGTTTCCCATTATTTTATTGAGTTAATTTTTTTCTGAGACTTGCTAACTGCCATCATAGCAGGAGGATCGCAGAATACAAAGAATCATCTTCGAGCTCCTTGAAGGAGGAGATCATCAAACAATACCAAACGAAAGAACTCCTTGACCAAGTTACCTGAGTGAAACTGTCCCATCACCACTTCACAGACACCGAGATGGCAGTTTAAAATACGTCGTATGGGAGAGTCCTCCAGTCATTGAATAGAGAATAAGATGGACATTTTTAAGGCTGGATGGCCCAGACACATCATCAAGTTGTACCTGGTGATGGAGAAAAAAGAGTATGTGTATCTCATCATGGAATTGGCCACTAGGGGCTACCTTCTGAAGTCTATCTGAAAATCCCACCACTTATATAAAGTTGAAGCCAGGAGATTCTTCAAACAAATTGTACTAATTACAGCAGAACACAATCGCACACTGAGACCTTAAGCCCAACAATATCCTTTTGGGCAGCAAAGGCAATATCAAGGCTAGTTATTTTGGTCTAATCATCTGGTTCTCCCCGGGGCAGCTGCTGACAAATTTATGTGGTATTGTGCTATTCCATACCCCTGAAATGTTCCTGCAAGAAAGAAATGATGGCTGGAACTGGCTTCACATCTGTAATCCTGCCTACTCAGGAGGCTGAGATTTAAGGATCATGGTTCATTGCCAGCCCGGTCAGAAAAGCCTGTGATATTCATCTCCAACAAACCACTAGAAAACTGGGAGTGGCACAGTGGCTCAATTGGTAGAGTTCTAGCCTTGAGTTGAATTGCTCAGGGACACTGCTCAGGCCCAGAGTTCAAGCCCCACAATTGGAAAAAGAAAGATATGCCTACAAGGTGGAAATCTGGAGCTTAGGTGTCTTTTTATATTTTGTTATAACAGGAAGATTTCCCTTTGAGGGGAGGATGTGATCCAGGTAGAGTCACTAGTTCTGAAGGCCAAGTATGTTGGTCCATATAACCTGTCTGAGGACAAAATGTAATCTGCCAACTGGTAACTGAGGACCTGAGGGAGAGACAAATATTGAACAAATAATGGAGCACCCATAGCTTAAACAAGTTGCACAATATTCCCTGTGTTTTGATGAGCCAAGACTCAACAAGCTGGAACCCATCATTCTTAAAGTAATGTGTTACATGAGGTACTACCTATATGAGATCCAGGGATCTATACAGGACAGAACATTCAATTATGCCATGGGCATGTACCTTTTAATTAAAGAAAACTTAGGCTGTCCAAGTGAAAAGAGTACCTTCAACAGTGACACCATGCCCAACTCCTGCAGATCTTTCCAACTTACCTCTCCCTATAGAAAGGAGAGCCAGTTTACTCACCTGTCTTAACCATTACATCTTGTCATCTGAGTTTCAATTGCTTTATAATGACAAGCAGTCACCTCTGAAGAGAGGCTTAGGTACCACTCTGCCTGCCATTCCCTTCTGTTTCTTGCAGAAGAACCCCAGTCCTAGCACAGTTCCAGGCCAGGATTCTGTGTTGTTTTCCTTGGCTGGTCTTTCTTTTTAAGCAGCAGTGAAAGATTCCTCTCTGGGGAGCCACAATTTGAGATCATAAACTGTCTACTAAGAAGCAGGGCTGGAGGAGGGTGGTTAGCAGAATATTCCCTTCCCTCTGGGTAGCCTCATAATTAGACCAAAGTATAATTTAAGGCGGAGATTGGGCAGGATGGGTGTGGCTAGCAAATAGCTACCACTCTTCTCAGAATATGCTACAGTATGCAGGCCCAGGAGCAGAGCAATTCTGGAGGAAGAGGTGGAGAATATTATAAGACATCAAAGATAATAGCAGTTGAGAGCCACAGGGACCTGTTATTGGGATGTGAAAGATTGCAGGAAGTATACTCAAAAACTAATTATAGGAGGGATAATCCCTATACAGCAAAGGCTGCATAGAGAGATCATGTCTCAATCCACACGCTGGCTACTGAAACCAGAGGAACTAATGTTTGCAAGCAATTACAAGTAGGAGATAGTGCTCTACCACTTGAACAACAATGCCACTTCTAGTTTTCTGGTGGTTAAATGGGGATGAGTTTCAAGGACTTTTCTATCTGGACTGGCTTTAACCTACAATCTTCAGATCTCAGCCTCCCAAGAAGCTAACATTAACAACCTAGGATTACACTCAGGAACAATGCCCAGACCCTGATTTCAAGGCCAAAGACCGTACAAAAAAATAAAAAAAAGGAGAGTAAAAGGGGACAGTGGGTGGAGAGATTCACCATTCATCAGATGCATGTCAGGTGTGAATGATCCAAAATGTAGGCTAGGAGCAGACAGGGAACCTACCCAAGGCACAACTGATCTTTTATTTGTGGAAGCCAAGTGAAAAGTCAATAAACCAATATATGAAACAACTATAGAAAGATAAATAGTGCAGGTGAGAGTGCAAGAAAGAGTCCTTGTGAGTCAAGTGCTGGTGGCTAACACCTGTAATCTTAACTACTCAGGAAGCTAAGATCTGACGATCATGTTTCAAAGTCAGCCTCAACAAAAATGTCTCTGAAATTCTTATCTCCCATTAACTAGCAATAAAGCATAATTGGGAACTGTGGCTCAAATGGTAGAATACTATATTTAAGATTAAAAAAAGATAAGCAACAGTGACCAAGTCCTGAGTTCAAACCCGTTCAAACCCCAGAATCCACATACATAGAGAAAAGGTTTCTGTGAAGAGGTAGCACTGAAGCCAAGACCTGTAGATTGAGAGGGAGCCAGCTTTGGGGGCATGTGACAGAGGCAATAGCTAGGATGAAAGTCTCAGGGCTGGAATAAACCCCATATCAGGAGGAAGTGGTGTGTGGCTGGTTCTGACTGAGAAAGAGAATGAGGTGAGGTACATCTGAAAAATGGGGGCCAGATGGGCACTGGTGGTTCACACCTGTAATCTAAGCTACTCAGGAGGCTGAGGATTGAGGATTGTGGTTCAAAGGTAGCCTGACCAGGAAAGTCCATGAGAATCTTATCTCAATAACCAACTCTGAAAAAGCTGGAAGTGGTACTGTGGTTCAAGTGGTAGAGCACTAGCCTTGGGCTCAGGCTCCGAGTTCAAGCCCCAGTCCTCAGACTTCAGCTTTCTGAATAGCTAGGATTACATGTGTGATCCACCACAGCCAGGCAACCCTTTATTATATATTATCTAACTTAATGGTTGTGACTTTCCCGTTAGGAGTGCTCACTCTGAGCTCATCCTATTCTGGTTCACTTTCAGTCGATGGCCAGATCAGTTTCCCCTCTGGAACTAACTTGTCTGTGGGAGGAGGATAAAGCCCCTGAAGCCCCTTTCCTTGTTGGGTGCATCCTATATTGTAAGAGTGATGAAAGGGGCCCAAGATTAAAGCTGGGCTCCTAAGGCAGAGTTCCTATTGTGAGCAACCTGGGCTGGTGTGCAGCTTTGAACAAGTGACTCTGGGAAGATATGAAAAATAACCACACCTAAATCCAATTTTTTCAAAATCCTCTTGAGAACTAGAAGAGGAGAGGGGAAGGTAAGATATATTCTGAATAGTTTCCTTCCTGTTGTGACATTGATTGATACATTTTGCTCAAGCAGGAATTACTAAATACAGTTGTTATAATCTTCCTATCCTGGGAAGGTCCTCAGTTTACCTTCCCGTGGTTGAGAGTTGTATGAGCTAAAATCCTCAGCTGTCAGCTCTATTTGGGCTACTTGACCCAGAGAAGAGGGCGACCCTTTTTGCAAACTGCTCTGCTCAGAAGGAGGTCTAATTTTCTGATTTTCAATAATGGGGAGTAGGTGCTGCTAGAGAAAAGGATGCTATAAAATAGAGTGAGCTTGGAGATCACACCCTTCAGAGGGAGGCCCAAACTGAGACCTGCTCTGAGGAAAAATCAAGGAACTGAGAGGAAGTTAATAGTTTAGGTCACATGGCCAGGGAAGGCCTTTCTGGGGCAGAACTTCTGATCTAGCTGCTGAAAAGATGAACTAACTAAACAAAGTTTATTTTCCTTTTGTGTGTGTGTACAAGTACTGGGGCTTGAACTCAGGGTCCCATACACTTGCTTAGCTTTTTCCTGCAAGGCAGATGCTCTACCACTTTAGCTAAACCTCTACTTTGAAGTTTTTTGCTAGTGTATTGGAGATAGGAGTCTGTCAGAATTGTCTTTCCAGACTGGGCTTGAACAGGGATCCTTAGATCTCAGCCTCCTGATAAGCAGGATCAAAGACAGGAACTATTAAGCATTCAGGTCCATACAAAGGTGTAGAAGTTTCCAGAGAAGAGAAGAACAAATTTTCAAAGGCCCTGCCTGATTTGTCAACTTGTTGGATATTGTTTATTGATTTATTTTTGACCATGGGGCTTGAACACTGGGCCTGGGCAGCTCAGATGGGGACACACGAGTCAATGCCTCTGACAGTGCGCTGAAATTTTCTGAACAGGAATGATGTTTATTACAAGTTCCTGAGTAATAAAGAACTCAGTACAGCTGGTGATAAGCATCAAAATTGTTAGTGGCCTTCCGCAAAATTTGTTATAAACTGCAAAGCTGCCAGCCTGGGAAGCTTGAGGGAGAGAGAGAAGTTTACTTTTAGCAAAGATGTTTCTGAATTTACATTTTTGTTCCCATGGATAGCCTTCTTTACCAAGGGAAAGGGCCTCAGGAGAGAAAATTAGCTACAGCAGGAAGGATTAAGGCTAGAATAAACTTTCTTCCAGTGAATAGCAAATCAGATATCACACTGAGTAGCTAGGATTACAAGTTTGAGCCAAAACTGCCTATTTTTGATTAATTCTTGTGTGTCATCCCCAGGAATGTGTATTCAAGCCAAGGTGACCCAAGCCTTCAAAGTTTTGTTACAGATATTGACTCAAGCTGTGATGTCAGAAATACTGACCTTACTGTTCAGCCTGGAACGAAAAGAAATGAGAGGCGAGAGTTATCTATGTGTGTGGCTGGTAAATCACCAGGATTAGTGGCAGGCTGGAAAGAAGAGAATCAAGAGGGCACATGTGGAACATGGCAGACAGGAAGGCATCAAGGAAGAAGCAGTTTCGGGATGAGCAGTGGATCAGGAGGACCAGATTCTCTGTGGCGCAGAAAGTCTTTCTTCAGAGCCCTCACCACATTGATGCACACATTAGCCTGCCTTGGGTCACTCCTTGTTTGTTTAGTGCTTCAGCCCTCAGTCATTTGAACTCTTAAGGCTTGGGGCTTCCTGCACATCCTCCTGGAGCCTGGCACAGGGTCTAGCCCACATTGGTGCTGGCTGATGGTTGCCTAATGGGGCTGAATAGAGACAAACACTGAACTGGAGGTTTCTGGAAGGGATCGGCGTGCACTTAGTGTCCAGAGGACATGCATGGGACTGTACCTTCATGAGGAAGAGGCCACAGGAAAGTCTCATGTCACCTCCCTAACACTTTGGTACAAATGGCAGATAGATGTCACAGGGCAGCAGGCAATGCACTCTGGTTTATATATGTGCATGCACACCCAACATCTGTGGTCTTTGACAAGGAAGAAACCAGGGCCCATTAGTGGAATAGTACACACTGATCACAGCATGGACCCCATTTCATGGCTGCGGACACTGAAATCCTGGGGTCTTGGTGTCCTCAGGCCTTGGCCAACAGCAGTGGGGAGTCTGAGATCTTGGAGGCAGGGCAATGGCAGGGCTCCAGCAGTATCTGCAAAGCCTGAGAATCTCGACTCCTCAAGGATAGCTCACAGACGCAGAGGAGGCTGTGAAGAGGGATAGATCCCTGGGGTACACTTGAACCACCAAAACGCACCCTGCTCACTAGCACCAAGCACGTACGGCTTATAGCCCAACAATCCAATTCTGGCTCTTTCTCACCTCA
This sequence comes from Dipodomys spectabilis, assembly GCF_019054845.1. NCBI lineage: Eukaryota > Metazoa > Chordata > Mammalia > Rodentia > Heteromyidae > Dipodomys > Dipodomys spectabilis. The sequence goes on along the minus strand of NW_024871079.1, from coordinate 1,113,571 downwards.
CTTGGCAAGGGGGGGAGCCATGGAGGAGCAAGATACACCATTTCAGTTGAGGAGGGATATATCTGATATCAGACCCACACATCACACCTAGATAGACTGGAACTCTCCAGAAGGCCAAGGTAACAGATATAGTCGTTGTCTAACAAGTGTGGAAGTTGGAATCTTGAGTCTGAGGACTCCATAGTGCCCAACTTGTGGGTTGGTGGCTGCGACTACCCCCTGAGTTGGTGACTAAGTGGTAGCATCTGGGTTGCTAGCCTGTAAACAGAAGAAGTTGAAGGTGGGCTGTGGAGTGGCCTGGTGCCTGGGCCACACCCTTTTTCTGAGTTGTTGCTGTTGTCACCATGTGGACGTGCCTAGGCTTGGAGCAAGGTTGCAGGGCCGGTGGGGCTGACTGGCTGTGCAGAAGCAGAAGGAGGTGTCACTTCTGCAGGCAGTGACTCTATTACTGGCAGCCCTAGGCTTCCTGCTCAATGTGGGGCTGGGGCTCTGTACCATAATCGGCAGCCTGATGGCACCCCGAGGGGTTAGGAGGCAGATAACTGAGTGCCTCAGTATGGTGCTGAGAGAATGCTGTTGCCCAATCTCCCACCCCTGTCTGGGTTTACTTCAAACCTGCAGCTTCTCCTTTCTCCTCCTCTGGTAGGTGACCTCAGTGACAGCACCAGAACAGTCTGTGCTTCTTCCTACTTTTCTCCCAGGTGGGGTAAATTGAGGCTGCGAGGATAGGGATTTGTCCACTCAGTACAGTCAGAAATAGAACCCAGGGCCCTTGGTGCCCCAGTATGGGAGTCTTATTTCTACTTACCATACTTTACAATTAGTTCTTTCTATTGCCCTCTCCTGTCCCCTGACCTCCTCCAGCATTCTCTTTCTGGAGTGTACCCTGTCTGCACATGTCTGTATCCTGTAGGACTGATGCCCTCATCATCTTTGCTCCCCTCCCTAACCTCCACCTGCATATCCTGTGTCTCTACTCATGTCAGTCCTTTTCCCATTTAACCACTTGCACAGGAACGCTAGGCCTCCCCACTAATTCTCCCTGTTCACTCTTACCCATCCTATCTGTTTTTTAGGTATTGTTGATTGGGGAGTGAGTGCAAAGACCCTCTTGGAGCTGTAGGCCCCTTGGAGGGAGTGAAATGCGAATTTCTGGTTCTTGAGGAACTTGCCACCTTTGACTCTCCAGTAGTCCAGACGTGTTCCTGGGAGGGATTGCCCAAAATGTCCCTGAGAGCAGTTCCCTGAGGGTAGAATGCCACATGCCTTCCTTCTCTGCCAGGAACTGATGGGACATGGTATTTTTTGGTATTCCAAACTGTGATCATATTTTATTTTGCCTCTTTGAAACTTATATACCTGCGCATCTGTATGTGCATTTGGACTAAAATAGCAATTTTTCTTCCTCTGTGTGTGTGTGTGTGTGTGTGTGTGTGTGTGTGTGTGTTTTCAGATCTTCAGTCTTAAACTCAGGGCCTGGGTTCTGTCTCTTAGTTTTTATCACTCATGACCAGTGCTCTACCACCTGATCCACATCTCTACTTCTGGCATTTTGGTGATTCATTGGAGATAAGAGTCTTACAGACTTTCCAACAAGGGATGCTTTATTTGTTTGTTTGTTTTTGGTCGGTTATGGGACTTGAACTCTGAGCTTGGGCGCTGTCCCTGAGGTCTTCAGTTCAAAGACAGCGCTTTACTGCTTGAGCCACAGTGCCATTTCTGGTTTTCTAGTGATTTATTGGAGATAAGTGTCTCATGGAGGGCTTGGAAAGTGGCTCAGTGGTAGAGGGCTTGCCTTGCATGCAAGAGGCCCTGGGTTCTATTCCTCAGTACCACATAAGCAAAAAGAAAAAAGCCAGAAGTGGCAATGTGGCTCAAGTGGTAGAGCGCTAGCCTTGAGCTGAAGAGATAAGGAACAGTGCTCAGACCCAGAGTTCAGGCCCCATGACCAGACCCAACAACAACAATAACAAAAGAGTCTCATGGACTTTCCTGCCTGGTCTGGCTTTGAACTGTGGTCCTTAGATCTCCCACTTGAGTAGTTAGGATTACAGGTGTGAGCCACTGGTGATTTGGCTCCTTCCATTTTTTGTTTTTCAAGTTTTTCATTGTTAATTAATGGTAAGAGACTCAGATTTGCCTGCCCAGGCTGGCTTTTAAACGCAATCCTCTCATTGCAAACCTCATGATTGGATTATAACTGTGAGCCACCAGTACCGCTCTGGGATTTGTCATTTTTGACAAATGCCAAATGTGTCTGTTGAGATAGTCTGAGCATTGAACATTGCACTGCACCCAAGGGAAATTTCAGGAGAATGACAAAGATGTAGAGACCATTTGGTGCCTCACACACACCATTACATAATGTAAGTTAATGACTTTCTTCCCAGAAATACATAACTCTTATCTTTATACAATGTAAGGTGCTTAAGTCCTTCTTCATATTTATCTAAAATAGTATATACATTGAAAGGAACTCCACCATATGTAAACAAAATATTTTTTGTTGGTCATGGGGATTGAACTCTGGCACTGTCCCTCAGCTCTTTAAGCTCAAGGCGAATGCTCTACTACTTGTGCCATAGCACCATTCCTATCTTTGTCTGTTCATGTGGTGTTGAGAAATCAAACCCAGGGCCTCATGCATGAGAAGCAAATACTCTATCACTGAGCCATCTTCCTAGGCCACTAAACAAAAGACATTTATGTGTCAGCTGGGCACTGTTGGCTGACACTTGTAATACTAGCTACTCAGGAGGCTAAGAGGTGGGGATTGTGGTTCAAAGCCAGCCTGAGCAGGTAAATATTAACGACCAAAAATGCCATAAATGGAGCTGTGGCTCAAGTGGTAAAGCACTAGCCTTGAGTAAAAATAGCAAAGGGACAGGGCCCAGCCCCTGAATTCAAGTCCTACTCTGCACTACCAGTTTAAAAATTTTTTAATGATAAAGCAAGTCATCATCCATGGGTCTAAAACACTTGTGAGCAGTTGCTGACATACATGTCTGCCAACCTACAACATGGGCACATACAACATGATAGACTTATACATTTCTGTTCATTTCAAGGCTAGGTACAATCACATGATTACAATATATGTAGAAGCTGCAATCAGTTTGAAGTCTACGTTCATTTTCTTTGTCAGTGCTCTTGTAAGTGTGTCTGAGCAGTGTCCCTCACAGGAAGAAAAGAAGCTCCTACTGACTCACCTTAATCTCATGTTGTGAGTAGAAATAAGACCGGGCTGTATGTCAATGCAACATTGTTTGTCTGTTTTTGACTCATCCTGGTTCCTTGAAAGCAGAGCCCCATCTTTTGATTCCATGTTAGGGATCTCAGGGGAGGTCACCATCAAATAGGAACTGAAGAATATCACCAGCTCCCCTTCATTAAAACCTCATTATAGTTTGAAGCCAGTGGTTCACATGTGTAATCCTAACTACTCAGGAGGCTAGCAATATGATGGTTGTGGTTCAATGCCAGCACTGGGTAGAAAAGTCCATGACACTTTTATCTCCAATTAAACATAAAAAAAACTTGAAGTGGACCAGTGTCCCAAGTGGTAGAGTGCTAGCCTTGAGCAAAAAAGCTCAGGGACAGCCCTAGGAATGGCACACACACACACACACACACACACACACACACACACACACACACAAATACACACACATGCACACACACTGAAACACACACACACTCCTTTTTGTTAGCTCATCTAATGCTCCCAACAACCATATAAGTCAGGTATGCTTATTTCCATATTACAGAGGAGGAAAAGTCCTGGTATGTCAGTGGACTCAGACCTCAAATCCATGCCCCTGTCCCAGTTCCTTTTCTTGGGAAAAAAACCTGTGGACCATGAGACAAACAGGTTACAGGCATTCTGTGGGGTGTGTGTGTGTGTGTGTGTGTGTGTGTGTGTGTGTGTGTGTGTGTGCACCAATCCTAGGGTTTGAACTTCGAGTCTGGGTTCTGTCCCTTAGCTTTTATTCTCAAGGTTGGCACACTGTACCACTTGAGCCAAAGCTCCACTTCTTGGTCTTTAGTTCTTCATTGGAGATGACTCTCACCGACTTTTCTGCCCAGGCTGACTTTGAATCATGGTTCTCAGATCTCAGCCTCCTCAGTAACTAGGAATCTAGATGTAACTATTGGCATCAGGCATAGATTCTTCACCCTTCTGGGTAAATCTGTCTTACCTTGTTTCCTCAGTGTGAATTGGTTTTAATAATGTTTGACCCTAGGCCAGTTGAGACATGTATGTCCTTATTACAGAGTCTGGCTGGTGCTTCAGTACAGCACTAACTACGCTGCCTGTGATGAAAGTTTTTGAAAAGAAAAAGTAAGCCAGGTGATGGTGACTCACACCTTTAATCCTAGCTGGCGAAGAGGCTGAGATCTGAAGATTGCTGTTCAAAGCCAGCCTGGGCAGGAAAGACTATAAGAATCTGGAAGTGGGGCTGTGGCCCAAGTGGTAGAATTTTAGCGTTGAATGAAGAGCTCAGAAACAGTGCCCAAGCCCTCTTTTCAGACCATAGGACAAACACAAAATGAAAGAAAGAGAAAGAAAGAAAGGGAGTGGGGGCAGGAGGAGAAGGAAAGAGGGAGAGAAGAATTATGGCATTAGTGGCTCAGATATGTAAAAGCAAACCAGTAGTGGAACTGTGTCGCAAAGTGGTAGAGAGTTAGCTTTGAGCGAAAAAGCTCAGACACAGGCCCTGTTATCAAGTCCAAAGAAGACAAAAAAGAGAGGGAGGGGATAGAAGGAGAAAGGGAAGGAAGGAAAGATCTAGTTCAAGAGTTGAGTGAAATAGAAACTTCTGGGTATCTGGGAACCTACAGACAACCAGGAGGCATATTTTTTTAACCACACATCCTTGGCTGGTGCTGACAGTCAGATTCTCCCTGCAGAGCCAATGCTGTGCTTGAGTTCAGGCCTACTGAATCCTCCCTGGGCCTTGGGACTGAAGATCTAGCCTTTGCTTCATTTGTAAAGAATAGGAACCCGAGGACATCAAGGACCTCTCATGGCAAGAAGAGTAAGACATGGGTATCCATTCCTTGGAATCAGATCCTTTCAGTGACATGCCTACTCTGATCCTTCTCCTATCCTATCATCTAAAAAATACCTACATCACCAGCACTCCAGGAAAAGAAAGGGAGCCCCCTCAATGGCTATAGGGTGGGTGTCTCTATCCCATTTGGCAGTCCTGGTCCAGCACAGATTCTGCCAGCACCGTGATTAGTAGACTAAACAGCTTTGCGACTCAGTCTCCTCTCTCTTTCTCCTACCTCTCTCCCTCTCTCTCTCCCTCTCTCTCTTCCTCTCCCTCTCCTTCTCTCTCTCTCCCTCACTCTATTGTTTGGGGGAGTCTTCAATGACCAGAGTATAGAATGGGCTGCTATCTGCCCATTGGCACCAGCAGTATTTAGCCATTTTTCCTCAAAATCACAGCCAGAACATGAGTGATTAAAGTCAAATTCAAATCTGCCAGCAAGTCATAACATATAGGGCTAGGACATTTATCAAGGCTGGGGGCCTCTAGTGACCTCAAAGAAAGCCAGTGAGATGGGGCAGGGAAGAGGCTGCAGTGGGACTTCTCTTCTCTGCCCTGCACCTTATAAGGCTTCTCAAATCAAGGTCAGGCCAAATAATAATGACAAATAATAAATATTGATTACTAACAACTCCTGTATTGAGACAGGAAGGTTTCATTTATTTTATTTTTACCCCATCAAATGTCCATACCCACCCCATGGAGTATTTATTATTATTCATGTGCTTTCTTAAACTTCATTCACATATCAGAAAATGGTATTCAGAGAGATTAAGCCACTGACTAGAGCCACACAGCTCAAAGTGAAAATAGTATGAACATAAGAATACTGTCTGAGGCAGGTGCTGGTATCTCATCCTTGTAATCTTAGTTACTCAGGAGGCTGAGGTCTGAGGATCATGGTTTACAGCCATGATCTCCAATTAACCACTTAAATGCCTGCAATGGAGCTGTAGCCCAAGTTGTAGCGTGCTAGTTTTGAGTGAAATATCTAAGGGACAGTGCCCAGATCTTGAGTTCAAGCTCTGGTACTGGCACCAAAAAATAAGAACAAAAAAGGCTCATAACCTTCACCCAAGACTATCTCCCACACACCAACAAAAACCTGGACCTGAAGGTGTGTGTGGCTCAAGAGGTAAGTACTAGTCTCGAGCAGAATAAGCTAAGGGAAAGTGTCTAAACCCTGAGTTCAAGCCTCCCCACTATAAACTTGTGTGTATATGTATGTGTGTGTGTGTATCTATATACACATATATAAAATGTGTCCACACATATGTACACATTCATGTATGTATACACATATGTGTATGTGTTGATTGGGGGATATCAGGCCTGATATCTCAAGCAAGAGAAAATTTTTGCATCATTCAGCCTGTAGATGGAGACTCCGAATTTCTATACTGCAGTTAAGTGAGGATACTCAAATTCTGAAATTCATCAAATCATTGGACAAAGCCCATTCTATTTAGGAAGGGTAATCATCTTTTTTTGCTTTGTTCGGTTATGTTTTTGTTTTTTGCCAGTTCTGGGGCTTGACCTCAGGTCCTGCGCACTGTTAGTGAGCTGCTTTGGCTCAAGGACAGTGCTCTACCACTTGAGCCACAGAGTCACTTCTAGGTTTTGTTCATGCGGTATTAAGGAATCAAACCCAGGGCTTCATGCATGCTAGGCTAGCACTCTAACACTAAGCCACATTCCCAGGCCATAATAAATCTTCTTTACTCCAAGTTTAAAATTATTTAAATTTATCTATTGAAATTTACCAATGTGATTAAAATGGTAATCACATCCAAAACTATTTTAATTTCTTTCCTTTTTTATTGTGAAAATACTGTACAGAGGGGTTACAATTACTTGGGCAAGGTAATGAATACATTTCTTATCAAACATTGTTGCCTCTTCTTTTGTTTCCCCTTACCATCCCTTCCCATCTCCCACCCAGCCACCCTTAATCCCCCCTCCCACAAAAGATGTAAAGTTTGTTTTTCTCCATAACGACTTTTATATCTCATTGTTGCAATGGGTCCACCCTTATCCCTATTTAAACAATTTGTTTTTAATTTGATAGGAAATGGAAAGACTTGGAAAAAATTATATTAAGTGAAGTAAGCCAGACCCAAAGAAACATAGGTCCCATGGGTTCCCTTATATGCAACAAATAATATATGTCTGAGATAAGCAGAAACGGTCAGATACATTGATGTTAGGCGAAATGAACCCCAAGATAAAGATTCAAATGTTTTTTCTTCCTTGCGATTATTTCTAACAGCTTTATAAGATGATTACTTTGTTGCTTTGTATGTCTCTCCCCCACAATATAACCCCTGCTTCCAAAAGTATTTTCACAGCAACATTTACACTGATGTTTGACTAAAACATGAGGCACTACCTGCTAGCAGAATTAATGTGTTAAAATTCACCATCTCTAGCCATGAGTTGTTGGCTCATGTCTGTAATTCTAGCTATTCAGGAAGCTTAGAGCTGAGGACTGAAGCTTTATGAGACTCATCTCCAATTAACTACCTCAAAAAACTGATGTGGAATTATGGTACCAGTGGCAGAGTGTTAGCCTTAAGCAAAAGAACCCAGGGATGGTGCCCAGGACCTAGTACAAGTAATAAAACTATGTGTGCATGAGCATGAACACACAAACACACACACAAACACATGCACATACACACCATTACTACCACTATCACTAGAATATCATGACTCTTGTCACAGGAGATCTGCCACAGTCAAATTGTGAGACAGGAAGTAGAATGGTGGGTTTCCTGAGACTGGGGAAAGGGATGGATGGAAGGTGCTGTTTAATAAGTGCTTAATTTCAGGTTGTATTCTGAGAAAGTTCTAGAAGTTGGTATCAGAGAGGGTGCATGAAAATGTCAATGTACTTAAAGCCACTGAAGTGTACAATTGTAACTGGTTGAGATGACAAATTTTATGCTATGGTTATTTTCCCAGGATGAGAGAATAGATAACAATACAGCCAGAGAGGGCCTGAACAAGAAAAGATAGCAGGAGGTGAGGTCCCTTATAGTGTTCACTCCTTCAGTTTCCCACCAACAAATATCTGCTGTTGGGCCACTTGTGCTGGGCTTATGACAGGTTGGATCAAAGGCAGTGGGTGGCTATCTGTAACTGGCCCTCTATCATTTGAGCCACATCTGTACTTCTGGCTCTTTTTAAGTTAATTGGAGATAAAACTCTCAGATTTAGCTGCCTGGGCTGGCTATGAACTTCAATCATCAGATTTCAACCTTAATATACTATCTTAAAGAAATGATTGGAACTTGCTCTTTTGTTGTTGTTGGTTTTGGTTGTCAGGCTTGCACTTGGGTTCCAGGCTCTGTACCTGAGTTCTTCTATTTAAGGCTAGCATTCTACCAGTTTTCAATACTAGACTACATTTGGTTTTCTGGTGATTAATTGGAAATAAAATATCACAGACTTTACTGCTCAGACTGGCCATGAACCTTGACCCTCTGATCTCAATCTCTTTAGTAGTTAGGATTTCAGGTGTGAGCCAATTACACCTTGCTGGGAACCTGCTCCTGTATGAAGGAAGGCATTCTGATTAACTCCATTTTCCAGATATAGAAACAGAGGCAAACAAATTAAAATGACTTGTCTATGATGTCACACGTTAGTAAATGCTGGAGCTGGGTCTTTTATCCTGATCTTTCCAATGGCAAATCTCACCCTCAAATAATACTCCATTAGTGTGTTGCCTTTGTTATCCCCTACCCTCACATTCCTGTAGCAAGGAATCAAAAACACCCCCAGGTGTGATTACGTACAGGCTCTGTCTAATGAAGAGTGTGCCTGTTTTTTTTTTTTAATTTAATTTTATTTTATTTGTGAACATACTGTACAGAGGGGTTACAATTACATGGGCAGGATAATGCGCACATTTCTTACAAAGCATTGCAGCCTCCTCCTTTGTTTACTCTTCACATCCCTTCCCAGCCTCCCCCCTCCCCCCCAATCCCAATCCTTCTCCTTAACTCCCCCTTCCTCCCCACACGCACCAACGTTGTAAAGCTAGTTTTGGACATGACAACTTGTAGTTCTCATTATCGCAATGGGTCCACCTGTATCCTTAAACAACTGGTTTTTCCCCATTTCCTCCACAAGTTATAGTGACATGAAATATAGTGAAAGCAGGAGTTATACTGTGGGGGAGGGACATACAAAGCAACAAAGAGATAATCTTATAAATGCGTTAGAAACACATGCTTGAAAGAAAAAAACACTAAAATACCTATCTAAGGGTTCATTTTCCTAACATCACATTATCTGACCTTTTCCGCTTGACTCAAAAATATACTAGATATTACAAATAAGGGAAACCATGGGACCTATGTTTCTTTGGGCCTGGCTAAGTTCACTTAATAAAATTTTTTCCAAGTTTTCCCACTTCCTAATAAATGGGACAATGTCATTCTTTCTGATGGAGGCATGGAATTCCATTGTGTATATATACCACATTTTCTTGATACATTCATCTAGTGAGGGGCATCTGGGTTGGTTCCATATCTCAGCTATGGTAAATAATGCTGCAATAAACATAGTTATGCTGGTAGATTTAGTGTGGTCTTGTTTGTAAACATTTGGGTAAATGCCCAAAAGTGGGATTGCTGGGTCATAGGGGAGTTCTATGTGAAGTCTTTTGAGGAACCTCCATACTGCTTTCCAAAGTGGTTGAACAAGTTTACATTCCCACCAACAATGAAGTAAGGTTCCTTTCTGTCCACATCCCCTCTAACATCTGTTTTTGTTAGAGTTCTTGAATTTTGCCGTTCTAACTGGAGTGAGGTGATGTCTCAATGTTGTTTTGATTTGCATTTCTTTTATGGCTAGGGATGTTGAACATTTTTTCATGTGTCTATTGGCCATCCTTCTTTCTTCTTCAGAGAAGGTTCCCTTAAAGTCTTTCGCCCACTTATTTATTGGGCAGTTGTTTCTTTGAGGATTTGTTGTTGGGGGGTTTAATTTTTGAGTTCCAAGTATATTTTAGATATGAGACCCTTGTCCGTTGTATGGCTAGTAAAGATCTTCTCCCAATCCGTGGGCTTTCTATTGATCTTGCTAGCTATGTCATTTGCCATGCAGAAGCTCTGCAACTTTATGCAATCCCATTTGTCCAATCATTCCTTGATTTGTTGTGTTTCCGGGTCTCTATTCAGAAAATTTCAGCCTGAGCCAAGGAGACCTAGTGTTTCTCCTATTCCATCCTGTAATATTTTCAGAGTGTCTGCTTTGACTTCAAGGTCTTTGATCCATTTGGAGTTGATTCTAGTGTAGGGTGATATATAAGGATCTAGCTTCAGTTTTCTACATGTAGTTAACCAATTTTGCCAGCACCATTTACTGAAGAAGCTGTCTTTCTTCCATTCTATTGTTTTAGCTCCCTGATCGAAGATTAGATGGCTATAGGTCTGTAGGTTCATTTCTGGGTTTTCAATTCTATTCCATTGGTCCTGAGGTCTGTTGTTATGCCAATATCAACCTGTTTTGATTACTATGGCTTTATAGTAGAGTTTGAAATTTGGTATTGATATTCCTCCAGCAGTGTTCTTTCCGTTGAGGATGTTTTTTGCTATTCGGGGTCTTCTATTGTTCCATATGAAATTTTGCATTGCCTCTTCTATTTCCTTGAAGAATGAGGTTAGAATTTTGATAGGTATTGCATTGAATTTGTAGATAGCCTTGGGAAGTATTGCCATTTTCACGATGTTAATCTTTCCAATTCAGGATCATGGGAGGTTTTGCCATTTTTTAAGTTCTGTGTTGATTTCCTTTTTCAAGATTTTAAAGTTTTCATCATAGAGGTCCTTCACTTCTTTGGTTAAGTTAATTCCTAGGTATTTTATTTTTTGTGGGGCTATTACAAATGGAGTTGCTTTCCTAATTTCAGCCCCACTTTTCTCATTGTTGGCATACAGAACAGCCATTGATTTTTGGAGGTTAATTTTATAACCTGCTACTTTGCCAAAGTTTTGAATCAGCTTGAGAAATTTGGGAGTGGAGTCTATGGGATCCTTTAAATACAAGATCATGTCATCTGCAAGGAGGGAGAGTTTTATTTCTTCTTTCCCTTTTTGGAACCCCTTTATGTCTGCATCTTGTCTTATTGCTGTAAATAGGCATTCTAATACTAGATTGAAGAGAAATGGAGAGAGTGGGCATCCTTGTCTTGTTCCTGAGTTAAGAGGAAATGGCTTTAGTTTTTCACCATTGAGTATAATGCTGGCTGTAGGTTTGACATATACAACCTTTATTGTATTGCGGAATGTTCCATGGATTCCTAATTTTTCCAAAACCTTCATCATAAAGTGGTGTTGGATCTTGTCAAATGCTCTTTCTGCATCTATTGAGATAACCATGTGGTTCTTATTCTTGCTCCTGTTGATGTGATGAATAATATTAATTGATTTGTGTATATTGAACCACCTTTGAATCCCTGAAATGAGTCCTGTTTGATCGTGGTGGATGATTTTTTGGATGAATTGTTGAAGTCGATTGGACAAAATTTTGTTGAGAAGATTTGCATCAATGGTCATCAAAGAAATGGGTCTATAGTTCTCTTTCTTTGATGAGTCCCTGCCTGGTTTTGGGATGAGGGTTTTGATGGCTTCATAGAATGTGTTCGGTAGTGAGCTTTCTCTTTCAATTTCATTGAAGAATTGGAGGAGTGTTGGTGTGAGCTCTGCTTTGAAATCCTTGTAAAATTCCGCTGTCAAACCATCTGGTCCTGGACTATTCTTAACTGGGAGGTCTCTTATTGCTGTTTCTATTTCAATGCTTGATATGGGCCTGTTAAGATAGTTTAACTCATCTTGGATTAGTTTTCGTATGTCAATATTTGCTAGGAAAAGGTCCATTTCTGTCAAGTTCTCAAACTTATTAGCATAAAGTTTTGAGAAGTATTCCCTTATAATGTTCTGAATCTTGGTTGTTTCTGTGGTGATGTTTCCATTCTCATCTTTGAGTTTATTAATTTGGGTGTGTTCTCTTCTTTTTCTGATAAGTTTTGCTAACGGTCTGTCAATTTTTTTAAGTTTTTCGATGAACCAACTCTTTGTTTTGTTGATTCTTTCTATAGTTTTTTTGGATTCTAATTAATTTAATTCTGATTTAATTTTAATTATTTCTTTCCGTCTACTGGATTGAGGTTTATCTTGCTGCTCTTTTTCAAGGACGTTTCGATGTGTCATTAAATAGATCTCTCCAATTTGTTGATGTAGGAGCTCAGAGCTATAAACTTGCCTCTGAGTACTACCTTTGCTGTGTCTCAGAGGAGCGGTATTGTGTGTTAATTTTTTTTGAATAGCATTAACATTTGAATTTCCTTTCTAATCTCTTCCATTACCCACTCATGATTCAGCAATGTGTTGTTCAGCCTCCATGTGATAACGGACTTTCTTTGCTGGCTTTTTGTGTTGAGATCTATTTTTATTCCCTTGTGTTCAGAGAGAATGCAAGGTAGAACTTCAATGTTTCTGAATTTAGACAAGTTTGCTTTGTGGCCTAAAATGTGGCCTATTTTAGAAAATTTTCCATGTGCTGCTGAGTATTCTGATCCTGCTGGGTGAAATGTTCGGTAGATGTCTGTTAAATCTAGATTATCTATGCAACTGTTTAGATCTGCGGTTTCTCTGTTGAGTTTTTGCCGAGTTGATCTATCTAGTGGGGAGAGTGGTGTGTGAAAATCCCCAACAATTAATGTCTTTGGATCTATATGGGATTTGAGGGAAAGTAGTGTTTCTTGGATAAATTTGGGTGCTCCATTGTTGGCGAATAGATATTTAGAATTGTAATATCCTCTTGAGGGAGAGATCCTTTAATTAGTATGTAGCCACCTTCTTTATCTCTTCTTACGAATTTTAATTTGAAGTCTATTTTATCTGATATTAGCATTTTAACTCCCGCCTGTTTATGGGGGCCGTTTGCTTGGTAGATTTTGTTCCAGCCTTTTACATTGAAAATGTGTTTGTTTTTACCAGCAAGATGTGACTCCTGGAGGCAGCAGATAGAAGGGTCTTGTTTTTTAATCCTACTAAACAGTCTATGTGGCTTAATTGGAGAGTTCAGTCCGTTAACGTTAAGAGATAGGACTGAGAGGTATTTGGGAGTTCCTAGCATGTTATCCACCTTCTTGGGGGCTGCGAAAACTGGGTTCTTCCTATGGTTCTTGGATTCTCAGTTTGGGTGCAGTTTCTTGGCTTTTATTGTGGTCTTGTTGGTTTTCTATGTGTGGGACATCTTTAAGAATCTTTTGTAGGGCTGGTTTGGTGGAGATGTTTTGTTTCAATTTTTCTTTGCTATGGAAGGTTTTTATTTGGCCTTCAGATATGAAGGAGAGTTTAGCTGGGTACAGTATTCTTGGTTGATAGTTGTTTGTTTTAGGGCATGGCATACATCATTCCAGGCTCTTCTTGCTTTGATTGTCTCTGCTGAGAAATCTGAGGTGATTCTAATTGGTTTCCCTTTATAGGTGATTAACCTTTTCTCCTTGACAGCTTTAAGGATCTTTTCCTTGGTCTGAGTTGATCCTGTGTGGATTATAATGTGGCGGTGGGATGTCCTATTCTGGTCTGGTCTATTTAATGTTCTAAAAGTTTCTTGTATCTGAATAGGCCTATCTTTTTATATGTTTGGGAAGTTCTCTGCTAGGATCCTGTTAAACAAATTTCCTAGACCATTAACTTCTGTTTCTAGGTGCTCCTCTACACCCATTATCCTTAGATTAGGCCTTCTGATGATGTCTTCCAGGTGTTGGATAGATATATCATATTTCTTGGACTTGTCTTGGATGGTTGTATGTTCTTTCTCTATAATATCTAGGCTGTCTTCAATCCCTGAGATTCGATCTTCTGCATGGTCTAACCTGCTGTCAAGACTCTCTACTTTGTTTTTTATCTCTTTTCCTTCTAATTGGTCAGCTTTGATGGCTTCAAGTTCTTTGTTGAAGCTCTGTTTTAGGTCTTGTATGAATTTCTTTACTTCCTTAATTTGGTGTTCAGTGTTTGTTCTCAAATCACTTAGTTGATTGGTTATGGTTTCTTTGGACTCCCATTCCTTCTGTTGGGTTCCATTCAGCATTCCCTTTGTGGTCTCCCTGACTTCCTTCAGCTCTTTGTTAATGGATTCCATGAATGCCTTTAGTGATCTTTGTGTATTCTCTACCTCTTTTCTAAATTCATGTGTTAGTCTTTGATTAGCTTCCTCCCGTTTGTGGGATTCCTGCAGTTCTCTTTGAGTGTTCTCAGCCTGCTCACACCATTCCTCCCTTTCTCTTTGAGTATTCTCAAGTTGCTCATGCAAATCCTGTATCAGTTTTTGAGTAGCTTCCTCACGCTTACGATATTCCTGTATAAACTTTTGGTATGCCTCCTCTCTCTCCTTATCACGCTCATACAGAGTCCTTTGTAAGTTGTCAAACTTTGCATTCATCATGTTTGCCAGCAGTGTTTGTAGAGCTATTTGGGAACTCTCCTCTGGATTATTCATTATCTGTTCTGTCCCCTGATTATCAAGATTGAGAATTGAGATACCCGGACTTACCATTTTTCTTGTGTTTTCACGGCTTACTCTGCCCATTTGAGATGAAAATAGCACCAGTTTTGTGCTATAACACTATCTTAAGGTAACCATCAACCAAAGTTTGCATTTGTACAGTCAATAGTCTACAGATACAATCTAGTTCAACAGATACATCTATTCAACATCAAACAACTATATGTTAATGGGCTTCGAATCGCAGAGAAGAATTTGGAAAACCAGAAATTATAAGGGTTAGGGAGAGATGTGGGTAAAAAATAGGAATAGATTGGTGTGGGGAGGCACAGGGAGAGTTAACTATGTCCTAATCTCAATGCAGGAAATAGGTTGGGTAGGATGCAAGTAGAGAGAGAGAGAAAAAAAGAAGAAAGGGAAAGGGAAATGAAAAGAGACCAGAAATAAATAGAAACGTAAAAATTAATATTATTATGGAGAAAATATACAATCTATTTAGAGAGGAATGTGACTATATTGAGAGAAGGGGAGGGACATAGAGGAGATGTGAAAAACTTAAAAAAAATGCTTAAAATGTTATATAGGTATAAAGAGGTAGTACTGCAATTAAGGAATTTAAGTCTCAGAAGTTTTGAATTGAGTAATAAATTTGTGGATTAAGTGTGTACACAATGGGGGATAGGGTCTACTAGTTAACTGCGGGTTTATCTGAGGATGTGCAGGACAAGTGTTAAGTCACATAAAGAAGAGCAAATGAGAGGAAAATGTGAAAAGGATAAGAAAGGGAGAAAAAAGATCAGAAGTTCAGTAGAGCTACACAAAAAACAAAAAGATAATTAAAAAAGAAAGAAAAAGATAAAGAAGACAAGAAAAGAAAGGAAAACACACATTCATGTATCCCTAAAATAAAAATTATAAGAGGAAAAAAAAAGTTACTGGAAAACAATTTTTTTCAAAAAAGGCAAAAATTAAAGATTCATAAAAGTTTTAGAAAAGAAAAAGAGATATTTATATATATAAGGTACTAAAAAAAAAAAAGAAGAAAAAAAAAAAGTTCTTTGATTTTTTTTTTTTTGGGAGGGGTGGGAAGAATCCTGTATCTCCATTGTATCTGTAACCATCCTCTTGTGGGAATCTCTGGTCTGCTTGAGATCCTGTGGCTTGATTGATTTCTTAAGTCAGTTTGTTCGAACAGGCAGAAAAATGCTCTGGTTTACCCAAGATTTTGAGATCCCCCTCCCAGGTTAGTTTAATGGGAGGGTGATCTGCTTTGAGAATCACAAAAGAGGGGAATGCAGTGATGAGGCTAGGTTCTGGGTAGAGTTGAGGCCTTTCAACAATCAGTAGCTTTTCCCTGGGGCTATTTTGTGAAATATTCAGAGCCTAGCCTGGAGCCATTCTCAGAGTTTCTGTTTTTCAATTGATTGTGGAGGCTTCTAGAGGGAAGGGCAGCCTCTGGCTCTGGTTACCTAGTGAGGAAAGCCACTCCTATGGCTGGCGCCTGAGCTGGGTGACTTTTCCCTGGATGGAGCTGAGTCTGGCAGGTCACTTCACCGTTAAGTTCTTGTGATCTGCTAAATGACTCATTTTATTCCAAGGCCTGAGTTGGAGCTAGCAGCTCCGCTGACTTTGTCGGTATCCAAGATGGAGATCACGCCACTCCTCATGAAAATGGAGAACACAGGGCGTATTTGGATGTATATATTTCCACTTGAGAGTCCTTATAATAATATAAAGGAAAAATATTAGTTTCTTTCCGTAAAAGTAAATTCCGGAGAGGCAAGCAGAATAGGATATCAAGTGAAAACTGTAGTGCATTCAAGATTTGATGTGTAATGTAGTTTTCATTGTTCAAGGTTACATTTTTGATACATTGACTTTATACTAGTATAAACAGAACTTACTCCCTACATTATTCTTAATTGTTCATTGCTCACAAATGTAAATCCAATTATTTTTAAACACACATTATACCCTATTACTTCAGTTATTGAACATTATAATTTTAGTGAATTCTTGTAATTTTCTAAATAAAAAATAATATGAGATTTGGGAGCCAGTGGCTGCTGCCTCTAATCCTCGCTACTCAGGAAGCTGATTTCTGAGGATTGCAGTTGGAAGCCAGACTGGACAAAGAAGTATGTAAGACTCTTGAGATTCTTATTTCCAATTAACCGTTAAAAAACCAGAGGTGGAGTTGCAGTTCAAGGGGTAGAACTCTAGCCTTGAGTAAAAAGCTCAGGGACAAAACACAATCGCTGAGTTCTAGGCTTAGGATGGAACAAAAAAAGATAATATTATCTGCAAAAAAGATAATTACACTCCTTCCTATCAACACAGATATGGACATTTCTATTGTCAAATTGATTTTCCTTGCAAATCTAGTTCCTGCAACTTACAAGTGGTGACAGTAGATATGGTAACCTTGTTGCTGATTTTAGGAGAAAAGTATATGTGGTTTCACCATTAAGTAGGATACACACATACACACACACACACACACACACACACACACACACACACACACAAAGTAGCCTAAAAGTGAAAAAACAAGAATGATAAATGATTGGTGAGTTGAGATATAACAAGGAATGTAAATTTGGAGGCAAATGAAATTGATAGCTGTGATGGTTAATCTTGAGGATGAACTTCAATGGGATTGATTTGATTAGGTTTAGATGCGCCCAGCTAATAAGTAAAGCATAACTCTGGGTGTGTTTGGGGGGTTTCCATAACAGATTAACTGAAGCAGATATCCTTCCTGCACATGGGTGGCACCATCCGATAGGCTGGCTTTCCATATGGAGTTAATGAGGAGAAAAGAGAATACTCCCATAGAAGCACTCCCTTTCCCTCTCTTACCCCTCCCCCTGCTCCATGTCCTCCATGTTCTGCTCTGCCATGAATGCCTGAAATCTATGACACTGAACAAAATAACTTCCTAAGATATTTCTGTCAAATATTTTGTCATAGCAAGAAAAAAATACATGGCTAACACACAACCCAATCTTCCACTTGTACTCCTTGTTTTATTGATTGACTGATTGATTTAGCCATGCCTGGAACTGGAACTCATTGGTTGAGCACTGTCCCTTAGCCAAATTGTGCTCAATCAAGGGTAGTGTTCTACCCCTTGAGCAACAATGCCATTTCCAGCTTTTTTTGAGTACTTTATTAGACTTGAGAGTCTCAGAGACTTCTCTGCCCAGGCTGGGTTGAACCACCGTCCACAGATCTTAGCCTCCTAAGTAGCTAGGATTATAGGCTTGAGCTGCTGGTGCCTGGTCACATTCTACCATTTCTTCTTCCTTCTTCTTGATTCTTCCTCCTGTCCCCTCCCAAACTTCCTCCTCCACACCATGCTAAATAAGTATAGGCTTTACAACTGAACTGGACACCCAGCCATAGGCTGCCATCTTTACTCAATGAAATAAGCAGCTGACATCAATGGGTTGCTGAGTATATGCTAGGCACCAACCCACCTTTTTCTTTGTGAACTTGGTAATAAACCTATGAGATAGGTAATCATTATCTTAGTCTTACAGACCAGGCTACTGGAACAAAACCAATGATTTGCCAGGGCCAAAAACTCAAATCTTTAATCCCGGCCCAACAAACCTCTCAATCCAACTTCAGTAGTGAAGATGAGACTCAAACCCAGGCACTCTCTTCATTAGACAAAGCCTGTATGTAATCACACCTGGGGGTGTTTTGGATTCCTTGCTACAGGAATGTGAGGGTAGGGGATAACAAAGGCAACACACTAATGGAGTATTATTTGAGGGTGAGATTTGCCATTGGAAAGACCAGGATAAAAGACCCAGCTCCAGCATTTACTAACGTGTGACATCATAGACAAGTCATTTTAATTTGTTTGCCTCTGTTTCTATATCTGGAAAATGGAGTTAATCAGAATGCCTTCCTTCATAAAGGAGCAGGTTCCCAGCAAGGTGTAATTGGCTCACACCTGAAATCCTAACTACTAAAGAGATTGAGATCAGAGGGTCAAGGTTCATGGCCAGTCTGAGCAGTAAAGTCTGTGATACTTTATTTCCTTGATTTTCTCTCTTCAGTCTGTTTCCTGCTTATTAGCTTTCCTTGCCTCCTTCTTTCTAATTTGTCTCCTTTTCTCTCTGTCTTTTTCCTCTTTCTCTCATTCCCTCTTCCCTCCAATTATCTCTCCTTGTTATCTTTTCTTCAAATGCTCTGTCTGGGAACCAGTTTTTCTTACTGATCAATTTTCCTTTGCTGATGTGGCTCTAAGAATTCACTTTTCTCTTAATCATTGTAAAGGAAAATTGTTGGTAATCATATAAACAAATAGAAAGATAGTGTGAAACCAGAGGTCTCAAGGCTAACTAGCACTTGGGCCCTGAGTCTCCACAATCAAGCATATTTGCTTGAATTTACATAGGGCAAGTAACCATGGATACATGCAAAAAAATAAAACATCTAGCTGGGTACCAGTTGCTCATGCCCATAGTCCTAACTAATCAGGAGACAAAGATATGAGGATTGTAGCTCAAAGCCAGCCTGGTCAGGAAAGTCATTAAGACACTCGTCTCAAATTAATCACCAGAAAATCGAACTGGTGTTATGGCTTAATTGGTAGAACACTAGCCTTGAGCTGAAGACCTCAGGAACAGTGCTGATGCCTAGAGTTCAAGCCCCATGATCTAGAAAACAAATAAAGCATCTATATTAAGATTACAATCAGAACCAAAACACAGTTTGTAAGAGACACTTTTTCCCTTATTGTTTTGAAACTGGATATTGCAACCAGAAAAAGTCTAGACATGATGTACACATTAACATTGCCTTCAAGGTCAACAGCACTGAAATTTCAGCATTTCCAGCATTAAAGAAGGATTGTGGTACTTCAGTCTCTTAACCCTCTCAAGAATTGTCTGTTTTAACCCTCTGTGGCCACCTTTCAGCATTCTGAGTTGTCAGAGTGGAGTTGCCACTTCATACCATATCTACTTTGAGCTAAACAACAGAAAGATTTTCCTGACTGTGTTGTCTTTTTTTTTTTTTTTTTGGCCTACCCTCATTTGATGTGATACTGTTTTGCTTTTCTTTTCTCTCCATTTGAAAATTTTCATTCACTGCCAGTATAAGATAAAATTTGGTTTTTAAAGTAAATATTACAGTGTCTAGGGTTTTCATATTTGAAATATAAGTAATGGCAAAACCTGAAAGACATTTGCTCAGTAATAGACATTGATCTCTGAGGAACTTTATTACTTGCTAACATGTGTGGCAATATATCCTTAGGAATCTACTCGGGGAAATCTTCCTTGAATATGAGACACATTTGAACAATTGCCAGTGAAAACATAAAAAATTAAAAGCAAGATGCATATTATAATAATTTGTATCATTTGTACATACAGATGGACAATTATTAATATTATTTGCAGTAACTATTTTCAAGTAAAAACTGTTGTAACCTGTTTTCAAGCAATTAATTTGTTTGCTATTTCAACACAAAAAGAGATAGGTATATAATTATGTTTCTGTAAAATTCGCAGAATCCAAAATTTGATTTTTCCATATTCCTTTTTTTATTGTGAAGATTATGTACAGAGGAGTTACAATTACATGAGCAAGGTAATGAGTATAATTCTTATCAAGCATCGTTGCCTCCATCTTTGTTTCCCCTTACAATCCCTTCCAATCTCTCCCCCCGATCCTCCCGCCCCCCTCCACAGCACCAAACTTGTAAAGTTCGTTTTTCTATATAACCTCTTATACATCTCATTGTTGCAATAGGTCCAACTTGAACCCTATTTAAACAATTTGTGTTTTCCCTTCCCCTCCATAAAAACATTAAAATAAATCTGAACAAAAAAACATTTGAGTCCTTATCTTGGGGTTCATTTCACCTAACATCAACTTATCTGACCTTTTCTGCTTGTTTCAGACATATACTAGTAATTGCAAATAATGAAAACCATGGGAACTATGTTTCTTTGGGCTTGGCTTACTTCACTTAGTATAATTTTTTCCAAGTCTTTCTATTTCCTAACAAATGGGCCAATGTCATTCTTTCTGATGGAGGCATAGAATTCCATTGTGTATATATACCACATTTTCATGTCCATTTATCTACTGAGGAGCATGTGGGTTGGTTCCATATCTTAGCCATGGTAAATGATGCTGCAATAAACATAATTGTGCTGGTAACTTTAGTTTGGTCTTGTTTGTTTTCATTGGGGTAAATGCCCAAAAGTGAGATTGCTGGGTCATAGGGGAGCTCTATGTGGAGTCTTTTGAGGAACCTCCATACTACTTTTCAAGTGGTTGAATAAGTTTACACTCCCACCAACAACGCAGTAGGATTCCCTTCTGTCCACATCCCTTCTGGCATATTTTGTTATTAGAGATCTTGACTATAGCCATTCTGATTGGGTGAGGTAGTACTTCAATGTTGTTTTGATTTGCATTTCTTTTTTATTTTTTATTATGTATTGTGAAAATACGTGCCGAAGGGTTACAATTACATGGGCAATTACATGAGTACATTTTTTATTGTGAAAATACTGAACAGTATTTGAATACTGGACAGATAATGAGTACATTTCTTACTAAGCATTGTTGCCTCCTCCTTTGTTTCCCCTTCGTATCTCTTATAATCTCCCCCTCTTCGCTCTCTATTATCCCCATGCCAAAATTGTAAAGTTCGTTTTTTGATATAACGACGTGTACATCTCATTGTTTCAATAAGTCCACCTGTATCCGTATTTAAACGGTTTGTTTTTTTCCCTTCACCTCCACGAATTATACCAATATAAAATACAGTGAAAGCAGGGGTTATACCGTGGGGGAGGGACATACATATTATAAATGTGTTAGAAACAATCGCATAAAAGAAAAAAAACATTTGAATACTTATCTTGGGGTTCATTTCACCTAACATCAACTTATCTTACCTTTTCTGCTTGTCCCAGACATATACTAGTTATTGCAAATAAGGGAAACCAGGGGCCTATGATTTCATTGGACCTGGCTTACTTCACTTAATATAATTTTTTCCAAGTCTTTCCATTTCCTTACAAATGGGGCAATGTCATTCTTTCTGATAGAGGCATAGAATTCCATTGTGTATGTATACCATTCATCTACTGAGGAGCATCTGGTTTGGTTCCATATCTTAGCTAGGTAAATAATGCTACAATAAACATAGTTGTACTGGTAGCTTTAGTATGATCTTGTTTGTGATCATTTGGGTAAATGCCCAAAAGTGGCATTGCTGGGTAATAGAGGAGCTCTATGTGGAGTCTTTTGAGGAACCACCATATGACTTTCCAAAGTGGCAGAACAAGTTTACATTCCCACCAACAATGCAGTAAAGTTCTTTTCTGTCCACATCCCCTTCACTATCTGTTGTTATTAGAGTTCTTGATTATAGCCATTCTAACTGGGGTGAGGTAGTATCTCATTGTAGTTTTAACTTGCATTTCTTTTAGGGTTAGAGAGGTTGAATATTTCTTCAGATGTGGATTAGTCATCCTACTTTCCTCTTCAGAGAATTTCTCTGTAAGTCTTTACCCACTTATTTATTGGAGAGTTGTTTGAGGATTTGTTTTTTGGGGATTAAATTTATTGAGTTCCAAGTATCTTTTAGATATTAGACCATTGTCCTTTGTATGGCTGGTGATGATTTTCTCCAAATCCGTGGCCTTTCAATTGAAATTGCTAGCTATTTCTTTATCATGCAAAAGCTCTGAAATTTCATGCAATCCCATTTGCCCAACCTTTCTTTGATTTGTTGTGTTTCTGGGTCTCTTTTAAGAAAATTAGGCCCTGTGCCAAAGACAGCTAGGGTTTCTCCTATTCCATCCTGAAATGTTCTCAGAGTGTCTGCTTTGATACATTTGGAGTTGATTCTGGTGCAGGGTGATATATAAGGATCTAGCTTCATTTTTCTATAAGTGATTAACAAGTTTTGCTGCCACTATTTACTGAAGAGGCTGTCTTTTTCCATTCTAATTTTTAGCTCCCATATCGAAGATTAAACGCTATAGGTCTGTTGGTTCATTTCTGGGTTTTCCATTCTGTTCTACTGGTCCTGGGGTCTGTTCTTGTGGCAATACCAAGCTGTTTTGATTACTATGCTTTGTAGTTTGAAATTTGGTATTTATGTTACTCCAACACTGTTATTTCTGTTAAAGATAGTTTTTGCTCTTTGGGATCTTTTATTGTTCCATATGTATTTTTGGATTACCTCTTCTATTTCCTTGAAGAATGGGGGTGGAATATTGATAGGTATCGCATTGAATTTATAGATTGACTAGGGAAGTATTCCTATTTTCACGATGTTAATCCTTCCAGTCAAGGAGCATGAGAAGTTTTTCCACTTTCTTAGTTCTGTTTTGATTTCTTTTTTCAGGTTTTTAAAGTTTTTATCATAGAGGGCCTTCACTTCCTTGGTTAAGTGAATACCTACGTATTTTATTTTTTGTGGTACTATTCCAAATAGAGTTACTTTCCTGATTTCAGCTACGCTTTTCTCATTGTTGGCATAGAGAAAAGCCATTGATTTTTGAGGATAATTTTATCCCTGCTACTTTGCCAAACTTTTTTTTTTTTTTGGGGGGGAGTCCAGTCGTGGGGCCTGAACTCTGGGCCTGGACCCTGTCCCTCAGCTCTTCAGCTCAAGGATAGCGCTCTACCACTTGAGCCACAGCGCCACTTCCGGCTTTTTTCTTTTTGCTTATATGGTGCTGAGGAATTGAACCCAGGGCCTCAGGCATGCAAGGCAAGCGCTCTACCACTGAGCCACCTTCTCAGCCCATACTTTGCCAAACTTTTAATTCAGCTTGGTTAATTTTGGATTGGAGTTTGTTGGATTCTTTAAATACAAGAACATGACATATTTAGGACTGGCTTGCTTCACTTAATATAATTTTTTCCAAGCCTTTCCATTTCCTAACAAATGGGACAATGTCATGCTTTCTGATGGAGGCATATAATTCCATTGTGTGTGTGTGTGTGTGTGTGTGTGTGTGTGTGTGTGTGTGTGTGTGTGTGTGTATACACACTACATTTTCTTGATCCATTCATCTATTGAGGGGCATCTGGGTTGGTTCCATATCTTAGCTATAGTAAATAATGCCGCCATAAACATAGTGAAGTGAAGTAAGCCATGCCCAAAGAAACATAGGTCCCATGGTTTCCCTTATTGGAATATCTACTATATGTCTGAGTCAAGCAGCAAAGGTCAGATAAGGTGATGTTAGGGAAATGAACTATAATATATGTATTCAAATGTTTTTCTTTCTTTCATGCAATTGTTTCTAACACATTTATAAGATTATTTCTTTGTTGCTTTTTATGTCCCTCCCCCACAGTATAACCCCTGCATTCACTGTATTTGATGTCGGTATAATTTGTGGAGGGGAAGGGGAAAACAAATCGTTTAAATAGGGATACAGGTGGACCCATTGCAACAATGAGATGTACAAGTCGTTATGTCGAAAACGAACTTTACAACTTTGGTGCGGGGGGAGGGGGAAGGATTGGGCGAGGGAGCAGGGGGAGGATGGGAAGGGATGGGAAGGGGAAACAAAGGAGGAGGCTACAATGCTTGATAAGAAATGTACTCATTATCTTGCCGATGTAATTGTAAACCTTCGGTACAGTATTTTCACAATAAAAAATAAAATGAAAAATATAAAGATCATGTCATCTGCACAGTGGGAGAGCTTTACTTCATCTTTCCGAATTTGGATCGCTTTTATGTTTCCATCTTGTCCCATTGCTATAGCTAAGCATTCTAATAGTTGATTAAAGAGAAGTGGAGAGAGTGGACATACTTTTCTCGTTCCTGAGTTAAGAAGAAATGGCTTTAATTTTTCACCATTAAGTATAATGCTGGCTGTAGGTCACTGGCTATAGGAATGTTCCATGGATTCCTAATTTTTTTAGAACCATTATCATAAAGGGAGGTGGGATCTTGGCAAATGCTTTTTCTGCATCTATTGAGATAACCCTGTGGTTCTTTTTTTTTTTTTATTGTGAAAATACTGTACAGAGGGGTTACAATTATATGGGCAAAATAGTGAGTACATTTCTTATCAACCATTTTTAGCCTCCTCTTTTTTTTCCCCGTTTCCATCCCTTCCCATCCTCCCTCGGCCCCTCCAACCAATCCTCCACACCGCCCCCTCCACCAAAGTCGTAAAGTTCATTTTCGACATAACGACTTGTATTTCTCACTGTTGCAACCGGTCCACCTCTATCCTTATTTAAACAACTTGTTTTTCCCCTTCCCCTCCACAAATTATACCCACATCAAATATAGTGAAAGCAGGGATTACACTGTGGGGGAGGGACATTCAAAGCATCAAAGAAATAATCTTATAAATGCATTAGAAACAATCTCATGAAAGAAAAAAAAACATTTGAATACATATCTTAGGGTTCATTTCCCTAACATCACCTTATCTGACCTTTTCTGCTTGACTCAGACATATACTACATATTGCAAATAAGGGAAATCATGGGACCTATGTTTCTTAAGGCTTGGCTTACTTCACTTAACATAATTTTTTCCAAGCCTTTCCATTTCCTAACAAATGGGGCAAAATCATTCTTTCTGATGGAGGCATAGAATTCCATTGTGTATATATACCACAATTTCATGATCCATTCATCTACCAAGGGGCATCTGGGTTTATTCCATATCTTAGCTATAGTAAATAATACTGCAATGAACATAGTTCTGCTGGTAGCTTTAGTGTGGTCTTGTTTGTAAACATTTGGGTAAATGCCCAAAAGTGGGATTGCTGGGTCATAGGGGAGCTCTATGTGGAGTCTTTTGAGGAACCTCCATACCACTTTCCAAAGTGGTTGAACAAGTTTACACTCCCACCAACAATGCAGTAAGGTTCCCTTCTGTGCACATCCCTTCCAGCATCTGTTGTTATTAGAGTTCTTGATTTCTGCCATTCTAACTGGGGTGAGGTCGTATCTTAATGTTGTTTTGATTTGCATTTCTTTTATGGCTAGGGAGGTTGAGCATTTCTTCATGTGTCTATTGGCCATCCTTCTTTCCTCTTCAGAAAAGTTTCTCTTTAAGTCTTTTTTTTTAATTTTAATTTTAATTTTTTGTAAACATACAGTACAAAAGGGTTACAATTACATGGGCAAGGTAATGAGTACATTTCTTATCAAACATTGCAGCCTCCTCCTTTGTTTACCCTTCAAACCCCTTTCCTGCCTCCCCCTGCCCACCCAACCAATCTCTCCCCCCCCCACCAAAGTTGTAAAGTTCCTTTTCGACATGACAACTTGTACTTCTCATAGTTGCAACTGGTCCACTTGTATCCTTAAACGATTTGTTTTCCCCCATCTCCTCCACAAATTATACTGACATTAAATATAGTGAAAGCAAAAAAGAAATAATCTTATAAATGCATTAGAAACAAATGCATGAAAGAAAAAAAAACATTTAAATACATATCTAAGGGTTCATTTTCCTAACATCACATTATCTGACTTTTTCCGCTTGACTCATACATATACCAGATATTACAAATAAGGGAAATCATGGGACCTATGTTTCTTTGGGCTTGACCTACTTCACTTAATATAATGTATTCCAAGACTTTCCATTTCCTAGCAAATTGGGAAATGTCATTCTTTCTGATGGAGGCATAGAATTCCATTGTGTATATATACCACATTTTCTTGATCCATTCATCTACTGAGGGGCATCTGGTTTGGTTCCATATCTTAGCTATGGTAAATAATGCGGCAATAAACACAGATGTGCTGGTAGCTTTAGTGTGGTCTTGTTTGAAAACATTTGGGTAAATGCCCAAAAGTGGGATTGCTGGGTCATAGGGGAGCTCAATGTGAAGTCTTTTCAGGAACCTCCATACTGTTTTCCAATGTGGTTGAACATATTTACAGTCCCACCAACAATGAAGTAAGGTTCCCTTCTGTCCACATCCCCTCCAGCATCTGTTGTTGTCTATGATGAAAACTGTAAAATCTTGAAAAAGGAAATCAAAACAAAACTTAGAAAAACGCAAAAACCTCCCATGCTCCTGGACTGGAAAGATCAACATCGTGAAAATGGCAATACTTCCCAAGGCTATCTACAAATTCAATGTGATACCTATCAAAATTCCAAACTCATTCTTCAAGGAAATAGAAGAGGCAATCCAAAAATTCATATGGAACAACAAAAGACCCCGAATAGCAAAAACGCTCCTCAACGGAAAGAACACTGCTGGTGGAATATCAATACCAAATTTCAAACTCCACTATAAAGCCATAGTAATCAAAACAGCTTGGTACTGGCATAAGAATAGACCTCAGGACCAATGGAATACAATTGAAAACCCAGAAATGAACCTACAGACCTATAGATAAGTAGTCTTCGATAAGGGAGCTAAAATAATAGAATGGAAGAAAGACAGCCTGTTCAGTAAATGGTGTTGGCAAAATTGGTTAACTACTTGTAGAAAACTAAAGCTAGATCTTTATATATCACCCTGTATCAGAATCAACTCCAAATGGATCAAAGACCTCGGGGTCAAAGCAGACACTCTGAAAACATTACAGGATGGAATAGGAGAAACCCTAGGTTTCCTTGGCTCAGGCCGAAATTTTCTAAATAAAGACCCGGAAACACAACAAATCAAAGAAAGATTGGACAAATGGGATTGCATGAAGTTGCAGAGCTTCTGCATGGCAAAGGACATAGCTAGCAAGATCAATAGAAAGCGCACAGATAGGGAGAAGATCTTCACTAGCCATACAACGGACAAGGGTCTCATATCTAAAATATACTTGGAACTCAAAAAATTAAATCCCCAACACCAAATCATCAAAGAAACAACTGCCTAATAAATAAGTGGGCTAAAGACTTGAAGAGAAACTTCTCTGAAGAAGAAAGAAGGATAACCAATAGACACATGAAGAAATGCTCAACCTCCCTAGCCGCAAAAGAAATGGAAATCAAAACTACATTGATATACCACCTCACCCCAGTTAGAATGGCTATAAACAAGAACTCTTTAAGTCTTTAGACCACTTATTTATTGGGGAGTTGTTTCTTTGAGGATTTCCTCTTGGGGAATTTAATATTATGAGTTCCAAGTACATTTTAGATATGAGACCCTTGTCCGTTTTATGGCTAGTGAAGATCTTCTACGTGGGCTTTCTATTGATCTTCTAGCTATGTCCTTTGCCATGCAGAAGCTCTGCAACTTCAAGAAATCCCATTTGTCCAACCTTTCTTTGATTTGTTGTGTTTCCGAGTCTCTATTAAGAAAATTTCAGCCTGTGCCAACAAGACCTAGGGTTTCTCCTATTCCATCCTGTAATGTTCTCAGAGTGTCTGCTTTGACTCTGAGGTCTTTGATACATTTTGGAGTTGATTCTGGTGCTAGATATAAGTATCTAGCTTTAGTTTTCTACAAATAGTTAACCAATTTTGCCAGAACCATTTACTGAAGAGGCTGTCTTTCTTCCATTCTATTTTTTGAGCTCCATTATCAAAGATTAGATGGCTATATGTCTGTAGGTTCATTTCTGGGTTTTCAATTGTATTCCATTGGTCCTGAGTTCTGTTCTTGTGCCAGTACCAAGCTGGTTTGATTCCTATGGCTTTATAGTAGAGTTTGAAATTTGGTATTGATATTCCTCCATAAGTGTTCTTTCAGTTGAGGAGCGTTTTTGCTATTCGGGGTCTTTTATTGTTCCATATGAATTTTTGGATTGCCTCTTCTATTTCCTTGAAGAATGAGTTTGGAATTTTGATAGGTATCACATTGAATTTGTAGATAGCCTTGGGAAGTATTGCCATTTTCACGATGTTGATCTTTCCAATCCAGGAGCATAGGAGTTTTTGCCATTTTCTAAGTTCAGGTTTGATATCCTTTTTCAAGCTTTTAAAGTTTTCATCATAGAGGTCCTTCACTTCTTTGGTTAAGTTAATTACTAGGTATTTAATTTTTTGTGGGGCTATTACCAATGGAGTTGCTTTCCCAATTTCAGCCCCACTTTTCTCATTGTTGGCATACAGAACAGCCATTGATTTTTGGAGGTTAATTTTACATCCTGCTACTTTGCCAAAGTTTTGAATCAGCTTGAGTAATTTGGAGTGGAGTCTATGGGACTTTTTATATACAAGATCATGTCATCTGCAAAGAGGGAGAGTTTTATTTTTTCTTTCTCTATTTGGATCCCCTTTATGTTTGCATCTTGTCTTATTGCTGCAGCTAGGCATTCTAATACTAGATTGAAGAGGAGTGGAGAGAGTGGACATCCTTGTCTTATTCCTGAGTTAAGAGGAAATGGCTTTAGTTTTGGTGGCTTCCAATTCTTTGTTGGAGCTTTTTTTAGATCTTTTATAAATTTTTTACTTCCTTACTTTGGTGTTCCGTGTTTATTCTCAAATCACTTAGTTGATTGTTTATGGTTTCCTTGGACTTCGATTCCTTCTGTGTGGCTCCATTCAGCATTCCTTTTGTGGTCTTCCTGAATTTTTTCAGTTGTCTGCTTATGTATTACATGAATTCCTCTATCGATCTTTGTCTGTTCTCATCCCGCTCTCGCAATTCCTGTATTACTCTTTGGTTAGCTTCCTCACGTTCAAGCAATTCCTATAATTCTTTTTAACTGTTCTCAGCCTGCTCATGCAATCCTTATCTATCTCTTTGACTGTTCTCAGCCTGCTTACACAATTCATTTATTTCTCTTTGAGTGTTCTCAACCTGCTCATGCAATTCCTGAATCACTCATTGAGTAGCTTCCTCACACTTAAGAGATTCCTGTTTTGATCTTTGGTTTGCATCCTCTCTCTCCCTATCAGGCTCACACTCAGTCTTTGAAGGTTTTCGATCTTTTCATTCACCATCTTTACCAGTATTGTTTGTACAGCTTTTTGGGAACTCTCCTCTGGATTATTCATTATTTGTTCTGTCACCTGATTACCGTGAGTGGGAGTGGAGATACCTGAACTTGCCATTTTTCCGGATTGTTCTGCCCATTTGGTATGAAAGTAACACCAATTTTGTGCTAGAAAACTATTTTAAGGCAAGCATCACCCAGAGTCCTATAGTTGCACAGTCAAAAGGCTTCAGCTACAATATAGTTTAACAGATAAAATCTATTCAACATCAAACAACTATGGATTAATGGGCTAAGAGCAGCACGGAAGAATTTGGCAAACCAGAAATTATTAGGTTTAGGGAGAAATATGGTGAAAATTAGGATTAAATGGATGGGGAAATGTCAAAGGAGAGGGAAATTAACCAAGTCCAAATCTCAAAGAGGGAAATATGCTGGACAAAATGATAGGAGAGAGAAAAAAAAAGAGACGAGAAAAAATGAAAAAACAAAAGATTAATTTGAAAATTGAAACTTGAAGATTATCTAATTTTAAAGGTGAAATTGAGAGAAGAATGAGGATAGGGTGAGAGGAGGAGTGGGATTGAAAGGACACTTGAAAAACTAAAAATAAAAATTCTTTTTTTATTTTTTTATTGTGAAAATACTGTACAGAGGGGTTACAATTACATGGGCAAGATAATGGGTACATTTCTTATCAAGCATTGTAGCCTCCTCCTTTGTTTCCCATTCCCATCTCTTCCCATCCTCCTCCCACCCCCCCAACCAAACCTTCCACCCACCAAAATTCTAAAGTTCCTTTTTCCACATAATGACTTGTACATCTCATTCTTAAAAAATTATATAGGCATAAAGATATAATACTTATACATCTTGTACATCTCATTCTTGTACATCTCATTCTTAAAAAATTATATAGGCATAAAGATATAATATTGCTACTAAGGAATTTAAGCCTGAGATTATTTGAATTGAGTAATAAATTGCTGTATTAAGTGTGTACAGAATGGTCGATAAGGTGTAATAATTGATGATGGATATATCTGAGGATGAGCAGAACAGCAATTAAGTCACGCACAAAAGGACAAAAGAGAAGAAAAATGAAGAAAATGAGAAAGAAAAAAAAGGACTGAAAGATCAGTAGAGAAAAAAACAGCACACATATATATACACCTAAATAAAAATTTTAAGAGGAAAAATAAAAGATTAATAGAAAACAATTTTAAACAATTAAAAATTAAAAAAATAGGCAAAAAATAGTTCTTTGATTTGTTTTTTTATCGGGGGAGGTGAAGGGGAAGATCCTGTTTCTCACTTTTGTCTGTATCAACTCTCTTGGTTGAGTCTCTGGTCTGCTGTGGTGTTTGGTTTTCCCAAGCTTTGATTGGTTTCTTAAGTCAGTTTGTCTGAGCAGGCAGAAAAATGCTCTGCTTTACCCAGGATTTTGTAATCCTCCTCCCAGGCTAGTTCAGTGGGAGGGAGATCTGCTTTGAGTATCACAAAACAGGAAGATGGCTCTCTCCTCTAGTTGGGAGATGCTGTGATTAGGCTTGGTTCTGGGTAGAGTTGAGGCCTTTCAGCAAACAATAGGTTTTCCTTGGGGGGCTAGCTTCTGAGACACTCACAGAGCCCAGCCTGGAGCCATTGTCAGGGTTTAGGTTTACTGAATTTCATTTAATTGTCTAATATGCTGTAGGGAGGGGCAGTCTCTGGCTCTGTTTACACAGTGAAGAAAGCGACTCCTGAGGGGGTGGAGCTTCTATTGCCTGGGCTTGGTTACTTTCCCCTAGGTGGAGCTGATCATGGCAGGTCAGGTCAGGTTCCTGTGACTAGCTAAATGACTCTTTTGTTTTCTTCCAAGGCCTGAGTTGAAGCTAGCTGCTCAGCCGGGCAGCTAGCTAGATTTCCATCAAGATGGAGATCTTGTTTCTTTGAAGATTTGTTTTTGGGGGATTTAGTTTTTTAAGTTCCAGGTATGTTTTACATATGAAACCCTTGTCTGTTGTATTGCTACTGAAGATCTTCTCCCAATCTGTGGGCTTTCTATTGTTCTTTCAAGCTATGTCTATGCCATGCAGAAGCTCTGCAATTTCATGCAATCCCATTTGTCCAACCTTTCTTTGATTTGTTGTGTTTCTGAGTCTCTATTAAGAAAATTTCAGCCTGTGCCAAGGAGACCTAGGGTTTCTCCAATTCCATCCTGTAATGTTTTCAGAGTGTCTGCTTTGACGCCAAAGTATTTGATCCATTTGGAGTTGATTCTGGTGCAGGGTGATATATAAGGATCTAGCTTTAGTTTTCTACAAGTAGTTAACCAATTTTGTTAGCACAATTTACTGATGAGGCTGTCTTTCTTCTATTCTATTTTTTTTAGCTCCTTTATTAAAGATTAGATGGCTATAGGTCTTTAGGTTCATTTCTAGGTTTTCAATTCTATTCCATTGTTCGAATTTGAAATTTGGTATTGATATTCCTCCAGCACTGTTCTTTCTGTTAAGGATTGTTTTTGCTATTAAGGATCTTTTATTGTAACATATGAATTTTTGGATTGCTTCTTCTATTTCCTTGAGGAATGCGGTTGGAGTATTGATAGGTATTGCACTGAATTTGTAGATAGCCTTGGGAAGTATTGCCATTTTCACGATGTTGATTTTTCCAATCCAGGAACAAGCATGGGAGTTTTGCCACTTCCTAAGTTCTGTTTTGATTTCCTTTTTCAGGTTTTTAAAGTTTTCATCATAGAGGTCCTTCACTTCTTTGGTTAAGTTAATTCCTTGGTATTTTATTTTTTTGTTGCTATTCTGAATGTAATTGTTTTCCTGATTTCAGCAACACTTCTCTCATTTTTGGCATACAGAAAAGCAGTGGGCTAAAGACTTAAAGAGAAACTTCTCTGAAGAGGAAAGAAGGATGGCCAGTAGACACATGAAGAAATATTCAACCTCTCTAGCCAAAAAAGAAATGCAAATCAAAACAACATTGAGATACCACCTCACCCGTTAGCATGGCTATAATCAAGAACTCTAATAACAACAGACGCTGAAGGGGATGTGGACAGAAGGGAACCATACTCCATTGTGGGTGGGAGTGTAAACTTGGTCAACCACTTTGGAAAGTAGTATTGAGGTTCCTCAGAAGTCTCCACATAGAGCAACCCTACGACCCAGCAATCCCACTTTTGGGCATTTACCCAAATGATCACAAACAAGACCACAGTAAAGCTACCAGCATGACTGTGTTTATTGCAGCATTATTTACCACAGCTAGGGTATGGAACCAACCTAGATGCACCTCAGTAGATGAATGGATCTAGGAAATGTGGTATATGTCCATAATGGAATTCTATGCCTCCATCAGAAAGAATGATATTACCCCATTTGTTAGGAAATGGAAAGACTTGGAAAAAATTATATTATGTGAAGTAAGCCAGGCCCAAAGTAACATAGGTCCCATGGTTTCCCATATTTGCAATATCTAGTATATGTCTGAGCCAAGCAGAAAAGGTCAGATAAGTTGGTGTTACAGAAATGAACCCCAAGATAACTACTCAAATGTTTTTTTTTCCTTTCATGCAAATGTTTCTAACATATTTATAAGATGATTTCTTTGTTGTTTTGTATGTCCCTCCCCCATAGTATAACCTATGCTTTCACTGTATTTGATGTTGGTATAATTTGTGGAGGGGAAGTGTAAAAACAAATTGTTTAACTATGCATACAGGTGGACCCATTGCAACAATGAGATGTACAAGTTGTTATGTAAAAAAACGAACTTTACAACTTTGGTAGGTGGTAGGGGGAGCGTTGGGGGGGAGGGGAAGAGTATGGGAAGGCATGGTAAGGGGAAACAAAAGGAGACAACAATGCTTGATAAGAAATGTACTCATTATCTTCCCCATGTAATTGTAACTCCTCTGTATGGTATTCTCACAAAAAAAAAAGATGGAGATCTTCAGTTGTGGCGTTGGAGGGGTGGCCTTCCCTCTTCTGCTCCCTGAGAAGGAGTAAGGATGTCAGGGTTCTACTCACACCCAGAGTCTTGGTTCCTGGGTAGTCTCTGGTCTGCTATCTGCAGGATGAAGATATCTGCTCCTTGTCAGTTCTTGCTGGTATTGTGTAGAATCCACTTGCTCGCTCTATCTGGCACCTTTGTCCGGGACTTTCTGTATTGTAAGTATGACGAGTATGGTTGCCGCCACTGCTGCTTCACCCGTGACTGCTGGCAAGTGCTCAGATCTGTCTCCTTGCCTGCATTTTCCCTCTCTAGCCAAACTCTCTGTACTATGGTGGCACACTTGGTGTAATTCTTTGGCCTAGGATTGTTTACAGGAACACTAAAACTGCTTTCTATGTGAGAGCTTGTTTAGCCTCCAGCTTCTCGTCCATCTTCACGGAACCAACCAGGTTTAATTTTTGGGGGGGGTCTAGTCATGGGGCCTGAACTCTAGGCCTGGGCACTGTCCATCAGCTCTTCAGCTCAAGGCTAGTGCTCTACAACTTGAGCCACATTGCAACTTCTGGTTTTTTTCTTTTTGCTTATGTGGTGCTGAGGATTCGAACCCAGGGCCTCAGGAATGCAAGACAAGCGCTGTACCACTGAGCCACCTTCCCAGCCCCTTAATTTTTATATTATAGATTTTTTCCATAATTTAGGATTTGTGATTATTGTGTCAGGTGATTTTTGTTTTTCTGTTTGTGTTACTTTGCAATAGTGATGTCAGGCTTGTATGAAGAAAAAGAATATGAAATGTATGTTACTACATTGAAAGAAAGAGAACAGACATTTTAACCTATTTGCTACAAGTAAATTAATATTAAGCAAAGGTAATTAATATAATTACTTATTTACTCTTCAGAAGATGAGTAGAGTACTCTGGATATCTTGGAGTAAAAGACTTTAGATTCATTTCAACTGATGCCTTACATTGAACTTACTTGCTAAACTTTCTTCTTCAGAAAGGAAAAAGCTCCATTTCTTTCATATTTGTATTATACAATCATAATAGCTGCATGATAAATTCTTTACCTCTACTTGTTTGAATTCTATTCTTCATCCATTAGGTATCTAGGGCTTTGAATGACCAATTCCTTAATATACCTATATTGCTCATATTGTGATGTAAATCTCTGTAATATTAATATGAATTTATCTCTGATTCTCATCATGAGCTACATTCTCATGAAATTTATGTAGTACCAAACTAGAAACTGATAATTTTACTCTTTTCTATGTTTTAATAAATAAATCCATTCTCTTTAGAAATATGTTTCCATCTTTTATGTTGCTCAAGTAAACATCATGTATTTTTAGTGCTTTTCCTGAAATAAATATAAAGTTTGGAACAGGAAGAAAAACTCTCCCATTATCAATTTGAAGTAAATCCTTGGCGACTATTTTATACAAATAAATTTTAAAAAGCCGAGTGTAAGTTGCTCACGCCTGTAATCTTAGGTACTCAATAGGCTGAGATCAAAGCCATCCTGGGTAGGAGAGTCTGTGAGACGCTTATCTCCAATAAACCACTAGAAAGCCAGAAATGTGCTGTGGCTCAAGCAGTAGTGAGTTCTCATTAAGCTGAAGAGCTGAGGAATAGCGCCCAAGCCCATAGTTCAAGCCCCAAGACCAACAAAATAAATAAATGAATGAATAAAAACTGCAATGCACATGTTTATAAATGCATAATCTAATGGATAAGTCAATTAGACACAAAAACTACCACACCAAGTCTCCATTTACTTAAAGGCACCAAAATATCAGTGTGCATGAACATCACTCAATTTTAGAAAATGACTAGTAAAAACAAAGTTTATATTATATTTGAAATATAAAAAGTGGAATTTAAACCCAGATTTGCTGTGAATATCCTATTTCCAGGAATACATCTATTCAGCAAACAGAGAAGCAAAAAATAAGGGTTTGTCATATAGGATGAAAGATATAGAAGCAGACTCTTTCCTTAAGATGATAAATTACATGCAAAAGTGTGATTTATCCATTTATCTACTGAGGGGCACCTAGGTTGGTTCCATATCTTAGATATGGTAAATAATGGTGCAATAAACATAGCTGTGCTGGTAGCTTTAGTATGGTCTTGGATGTGATCATTTGGGTAAATGCCCAAAAGTGGGATTGCTGGGTCATAGGGGAGCTCTATGTGGAGTTTTTGGAGGAACCTCCATACTGCTTTCCAAAGTGGTTGAACAAGTTTACACTCCCACCAACAATGCAGTAGGGTTTCTTTTTGTCCAAATCCCCTCCAGCATCTATTGTTTTTAGAGTACTTGATTATAGCCATTGTGATTGGGGTTAGGTGGATTGTCAATGTTGTTTTGATTTTCATTTCTTTTATGGCTAGGGATGTTGAGCATTTCTAAATGTGTCTATTGGCCATCCTACATTTCTCTTCAGACAAGTTTCTCTGTAAGTCTTTTTTTATTCTTTTTATTTTTTTATTGTGAAAATACCGTACAGAGGGGTTACAAGTACATGGGCAAGGTAATGAGTACATTTCTTGTCAGGCATTATTGCCTCCTCCTTTGTTTCCAGTTATACAATGGAATTCTATGCCTCCATCAGAAAGAATGCAGTGCCCCATTTGTTAGTACATGGAAAGACTTGGAATAAATTATATTAAGTGAAGTAAGCCAGGCCCAAAGAAACATACGTCCCATGGTTTCCCTTAATTGCAATAACTAGTATATGTCTGAGACAAGCAGAAATGGTCAGATAAGTTGATGTTAGGTGAAATGAACCCCAAGATAAGGACGCAAATGATTTTTATTTCTTGCTAGTTTTTCTAACATTTTTTATAAGATGATTTATTTGTTGCTTTGTATGTACCTCCCCCATGTTATAAGCCCTGATATCTCTGTATTTGATGTTGATATAATTTGTGAAGGGAAAAAACAAATTGTTTAAATAGGGTTACAGGTGGACCTATTACAACAATGAGATGTACAACATGTTATTTTGAAAAACGAACTTTATGACTTTGGTGGGGTGGGGGGTGAGAGGTCGAGGACTGGTGGTAGGGGGGTGTGGAGGTGTGGGAGTGTGGCGGTGGAGAGGGGTAGGGATGGTATGGGGAAACAAAGGAGGAGGCATCAATACTTGATAAGAAACGTACTCACTATCTTGCCCATGTAATTGTAACCCTTCTGTATGATATTTTCACAATAATAAAATAAATAAATAAATAAATCAAAGATGGGAGAAAGAGAAAATTATAGTTTCCAAATGAGCCATGGGTTATTGGTTTATGTGTGTATTATTAGCTAATTAGAAAGTTGACATATGAGGATCACAACTCAAAGCCAGCCTGCGTAGGAAAGTGATTGAGCCGGGTGCTGGTGGCTCATGCCTGTAATCCTAGCTACTCTGGAGGCTGAGATCTGAGGATCGTGGTTCAAAGCCAGCCCGGGCAGGAGAGACCGCGA
Organism: Dipodomys spectabilis; assembly: GCF_019054845.1. Taxonomy (NCBI): domain Eukaryota; kingdom Metazoa; phylum Chordata; class Mammalia; order Rodentia; family Heteromyidae; genus Dipodomys; species Dipodomys spectabilis. The sequence continues at coordinate 1,076,685 of NW_024871079.1, read as the reverse complement.
GACTCCTATCTCCAATAAATCACCAGAAAACCGGAAGTGGCTCAAGTGGTAGAGCGCTTGCCTTGAGCTGAAGAGCTGAGGGACAGCGCCCAGGCCCAGAGTTCAAGCCCCATGACCGACAAAAAAAAAAAAAACGTGATTGAAATTCTTATCTCCAACTACCCAGCAAAAGCTGGAAATCTATTTTCATGATGTCTATTGCTACTAAAATAACAAGGTGGATTTTATTTTTTTGGTTTCTAGATCCAATAAATTTTAGTAATTTGGAATAGTAGGATAAATTCATGGAATTTGACTTGAAGGACAAGTTTGAGGATACTGTATTCAGGGTATTGTGAATTGGCATGAAGCAGCCAATAACATATTATGAATACACATAACCCCCATAACCTTCAGCTAAACAGGCCATAGCCAAGAGAGGAGGTGGGGCACATCCCATCCTCAGCCTTCTTTCTCTGGCACCTGCTTAGCCGATGTCCAGCTCAAACTGGTGGAAGGGAGGCCTGACAGATGGTATGGGAGTCTGGGAGAGGGGGTGGGACCAAATCATCTCAAAACAGAGCTGTCTTGGAATGGCTGCCACAAGGGTCAGAGGTAAAAATGGAAAAACAAAGAATGAAGGACAGGGGTCTTACTTACCTCGTGGGGTCCTCTGAGGATTGCTCTCACAGCTGGGTGCACACTGAGCAGGAAGCTCATATAGTATAGCTGAAGATCCCTCAGGCTTCCCAAGTGGCTGTGACAGGCATAAAACCTGTTGAGAGAGGGAGGCAAGGACTGCATCTCCAGTCCCATGAATGCCAGTGGAAATGGAGAAAACAAGGAAACCTGGAGCTCTACAAGCCATTGCTGGGAGGGGAGGTGGAGCACAGTCCATTCTTCATCCATTAGGTATCTAAGGCTTTAATGATCTATTCCTTAAAATACCTATGTTGCTTATATTGTGATATACATTTCAGTAATATTAATATGAATTTATCCTGAGTCTGTGGCCTTCACAACTGGGTTCAGACCAGTCTGGTACCACTTCTGTGTGTTGTGAGTTGACACACACACACATATACCCTCACCCGATCATGTTCTCACAGGAGGGGTTGAGCCAGGAGGTGGACAGGGAGGGGAAGAGTGGGCGGGACAATAGGGTCTGAAGTGAGTGGGGATAAGGGTGGGCAGGGAGAGGGGAAAAGCTGGGATGAATTAGGCCCCATTTACCTTGATCCAGGGCTGTCCAGTGATGGCTCCTGCGGATGGGCCCACACTGATCATTAAAGTGGTGGTACCCCATGGTGTTGTTGAAAAGGCAGCAACATTAACTCCAGTACCAGCAGATGCAGTGGAACTGAGCAACTAAGCATGCTACAAGGTGGAATGGTGGACAGGGAAAACACTGATTCCCTGATTTCCTTCTCCAGTGACTGTCCTACCTCGGTTCAGTCCAATTACATCGCTTACCTATGTGCATGCCACACACATCCCTTCACTCAGGAGGGGCAGGGATGGGGGGCAGGTGGGAATGGGTGTCAGGGGAAGCAAGGGATGGGGGATGGTGTGGAAAGTAAAGGATTGGGGAGCCCCTAGGGTGAGGAAGCATGGTTTGGGGTGGGCAGGGGAAACAATTGGTTGGGGGAAGGGGAAGCATGGGGTGAGGAAGGGGGTGGTAGGGGGTAGTGAGGAAGAGGGTATGGGTGGAGAACCTAGCAATAGAAAGGAAGAGAAGAAGAAGGGTTCAGCCAACTTAACATTTAAGAACCATGTCCCAGGGATGGCTCCTGCTGGGGGGCAGAGGAGAGAATGGAGTAAAGGGCAATGGAGGGGGGTGAGAGTTGAAAACTCATTTACATTGAATCTGGGTCTTTGGTGATGGCTCCAGCAGTTGACTCCACACTGACCTGTTAATTGGAAGTTGGCTGGCTGGTGAAGCCTAAGAGGCTCTGGAGGACCACGTCCCTGAACAGATGCAGAGGTGGGAAAGGTGGTAGCTTCCTCAGCTCCAATCCCTCCATCAGTTGCTTCATAGAAACCGTGACTACTGAGACCATGACCATGAGGGGATGGGGTGAACTCTAAGCTCCTATCTTCCATCAATGGAGGAGCTACATCCCCTCACCCATGATACTTCTTACACTGAGAGGGGCAGGGCCGGGTTTAGGGTGAGGTTCAGAACAACAGGTGTGGGGAAGAGGAGATTGGTGGGAGTGAGGCCCCATTACCATGGAACTGGGTTTTCTAGGGTTGTCTCTTGCAGCTGGGTCCACATATCCCTAACCCAACGAAAGTTTGTGGGACACTGGAGGGCCAGAGAATGGAGTATGGGTGGCCAGTGTGATGAAGAGCATAGGATGGGGGTGGGCCTGGTGGTGGTGGAAGGGGGAACCTGGCAGGGGATATTGGGGCCCAGCAAGAGTGTATGGGCAAACTTCAGTTGAAACTGAGCTTAGATGGGAGGCTCCCACAGGGGAGCAGAGAAGAAAATAGAAAAGAGAGTGGGTTAGGAGAGGGGGCTCTGTAACATCAAATCACTGTCCTCATGGGATATTTTCTGTGGCTGGGCCCACACTCAGTAGAAGGATGGAGATCCAGGTAGTGAAGCTGAAGATCCCTCAGGAAGATGCAGCACTGGTTGAGGAGATTGAGACAATGTCTGCATCTCCATCCCTGCAACTGCCAGTGAACTCAGGTAAAACAGAGAGCCCTGGGGCTGTCCAGGCCTTAACCAGGCAGGTAGGAGGGGCCGACTCTGACCTGGGCCTTCCTTCTCTGTGGCAGCTATAGCTCATGTTCAGAATATTCTGGCAACTAGCATTGTGTAGTAAGTTCTGGGCAAGTACACATTCCCCATCCCACGCAAGTGTTTCACGGGAGGGTCTGGCCAGGCAGTGAGGAGAAAGGAGTGGGGTCAGAAGGGGTAGGGCTGGAAGGGGTGGGGCCAGAAAGGTGGGGGTGGAGGTAAAAGTTTGGCTGTGAGATGATTGGGTTAGGAGAATGGATGCAGCTATGAGGGGGTATCTGGCCTCAAGAAGCAGTCCAGTCCAAAAAGTGGGAGTAGAGGACATAGCATGGTGGTGGGCTTAGGAAAGACGGGGTGACCATGGGCCAGCAGTGGGGGCGGGAAGTGGGCTGATGAGGGGGAAGTATGGGGCAAGGAGCCTAGCAGAGGGGATCAAGTAGAGGGGTTGGGCACACTTAACTGGAAACAGGGCTGTCAAGTATGTCTCTCTCCATGTATTATAATCAACTGTGCTCTGTCGGGGTTAAGCCTAGCAGGTTAGAGTTCCCATGCCCCACAATTTAGACTAGAAGAAAGGAACTCTACATATTCACCTGGCAGGGGCATAATTCTCTGGCACCTGGGAAGAGGTTTATTGTGAAGACAGGAGGTTAGAATGGGCCACATCTGGGGTTACAGAGTCATATCACCTTTACCCATGAGGCATAGTTAATATATAAATGCGCTCAAACACTAGGTCCTTGTTTTTTCCGCTTCCTTTTCTTTACTTCTTTCTTCTTCTAGTGCTGGGGCTTGAACACAGCTTCTAGGTGCTACAAAAATTCCCTGCCCAAAGGCTTATTGTTCTTCACCTCCTAGTCCTCCATCTTCTTGGTCCCTGTCAGTCCAGGTACCATGGCCAGATGGCCCCTTTCAAGGTAAGTATGTTCCCAACAGCCTTCTCTCTGAAGGAACCAAAAGGAGGATTAAGGGTTTTGTGCTTTTGTGTGTACATTCACATGAATATTTCCTTCAATCAGTGGGACACTTCTAAGTACTCATCCTCTTATTGATCTTCAGCTATAAATCATTTGAAAATGGAGGCACGGGAGCAGGAAGGGAAAAAAATCAAAACAACAAAACAAAAAACATATCCCACAATCACTGGATGACTGAATGAAGGCAAGTAAATTTCAACCTAACAATATTTTACCAAATCTGTTACGTTTGAATGGTGAGAGCTCCATAGAGGGAGATGCCAAAGCAGCCAGGCAGTGTCCATTTCGATATGTACAAGGATGCTGTTATTAATATTTAATCATTTATATTTGCTCATTCATCCAGGAAGGGGAGATCAGTTACTATGGTTCTTTGATTGTGTTAAATCCAGTTACCATGTTATAAAAATAGCAAGCTTCCATAACAAAAAATAAGGTTCTTCTACCCAGCACCAGTTATCTTTAGTTCACTTCCAAGCCATACACATTATAACCATATCCAGAGAATACACGGAAAGGAGGTAAAGAATCAGCATTCTGGTGTATTAGCTGGGACCAATACTTTGCTCAAGTTGAACTGTTTATGCTCTGTGGTATTACTTTCTTCCTATTTTTGGATATATCCATCCATACATTCTGACTGAAGGTATATGTCTATCAATTGAGATATTAGCTTGCAAAGGTTCATTTTAACATACAGCAGCTGTATGTCAATGGAATTGCTCCTTTGTCCCATGTACATCTCTCCAAGTTCTACACAAGATAATGCCTCTGACGATTTTACCTATGTTGTTGCTGGCATTACCAGTCTTCCTTCTCCCAATTCTCCCTCCTGCCTCCCTCAATACCCTGCAGCAAACCACAACCTTTATGGTTTTGTTTCTTCAGTGTTGATTGCCTGAGGTTTTATTGGTCCAGTTCTAACACACTTGGTAGCTATGGCAGGTGAAGGGGGTGGCCTTTCTTCTTCTAACTTTCCTGACACATACCAGGAGAAGCTGTCTGTATTTCAGGAGTTTTACTTGAATTACTTCCCACTTTTTGGGCTTTGCCACCTATCTGATATTGTCTCTTCTTTTGTGTTATTGATGATTGAACTCAGGATGTTTAATTAGCTAGGCAAGTACTCTCACTGAAGTATAACCCAGCCCCAGAACGTCTTTTTAAATTCTCCCTACATCTGAATGTAGGATGGAAAGAAAAGTTTATTCCAGCATATTGGAATGTTTCAGATTTTTAGGTTTTGATTAATCTAGCTATATATAGTCATGGTCTAGAAACAAATATATTGGTAGAACTTGATAAGACAGGCTTTTCCTCACTATACAGCTGTTGCAGGGAAGGGATTTTCCTACAGCATAACCTTGGAAACTTAGTGGTGAGGGCTTCAACGTCAATTCATCAGGGACATGAGTTCAACCCAAGTGAGTTGCTGTGATCTGAAGCCTCCCTTCAGGTTCCTGCTATTCCATCTTGCATACTACATTCCAAACTAGTAATAACCACCATGCTCAGTCTGACTGCTTTGATTTGTTGAAAGGTTGTGAGTGAATGTATGTCATCTTAGACGACTTAATCATTGAGTCATGTGAAGAACTTCAACAAAAAAGAGATCACTCTTCAGTTGCAGTGATGATTTAAGATAAATTTTCATAACAATCACAAAGCCTCCTTTTTTTAGGCCAAACACTTTAACTTGCACCAAAATGATGTTATGGAAAAAATGATCTAATAATCGGGTTTCTAAATCCAACCACAAAGTACTTTTGCTTAAGGAAGAATTAACTGTGCCAGCCAATATATTCCCAGAATTATTATCTGTGTTTCGACCATATTAAAAAAATTTTGTGTTTGTTTTTGTTTTTATGGTCTTGGGGCTTGACCTCTGGACGTAGGCACTGTCCCTCAGCTATTCAGCTTAAGGCTGGTGCTCTACAACTTGAGCCACAGTGCCACTTCTGGTTTTCAGGTGGTTAATTGCAGATAAGAGTCTCATGGACTTTACTGCATGGGCTGGTTTTGAACCGCAATCTGTTCTCTCAGCCTCATGAGTAGCTAGGATTATAGGCATGACCCACTGTTGCTTGGCAACTATGTACAATTTCTAACCATGATTGAAAATGTTGGGAAAACTACAGAATACTTGTAAACAGCAGTAGTTACATGGATATAAATATATGTAATGTACCAAATATTTTTGCATAATTGAAGTCCTTGGGGATCAAATACATAAGAAAACTCATTTGGATCTCTTATTGAACATAGTTTATTAATTTTTCTATTCAGAATTATATATATATATGACACTACAAAACTATAGAAATAATGCTTTAGTATTTATGGGCACAATCCTAAATAAATAGAGAGAGAGAGAGAGAGAGAGAGAGAGAGAGAGAGAGAGAGAGAAACACAAAATCCCGAACATTAAACTTACAGGTTGGAATTCTGTAATTCCAAATTACATATTGTACTGAAAGGGAAATTACAATGAAATTGAAAATTAGACCATTCAGCAAGGATTCGAAAAAATAGTTCTTATGCATTCCTTGTTTGTTATCTTGATGTGTTTTTGACTATTGGGTCATCTGGTTTTCATTAAGATGTAAACAACACTATCTTGTTCTTAAAATCCAAGGGAAAATTACAAGTGTGCAATTGAAAGAGGTATATGTATATTTGGATCAACCTTTATTTGCTTAGTTTTCAAACATTATGTCATGTTCCCAAATAAAAATGGATTTTGCAAATATAAAAATTTGTGTTGATATATTTCTTTTTTTTTAATGTATTTCTTATGACCACATAAGACGTGTTAAGACCCCAAGATAGCGACAAAGGTTGTTTTATTCCCTTGCTATTTTTTCTAACGTATTTATAATGTACCATGTGATTTTTTGTTTCTTTGTATGCTCCTCCCCTACAGTATTACCCATATTTTCACTGTATTTGATGCCAGTGCCCTGGGAGGGGAGGAAAAAAACAAAATGCTTAAATAGTGATTCAGGTTGATCCATTGTAACAATGAGATGTACAAGACACTATGTAGAAAAACGAACTTTACAATTTAGGTGGGGGAGGGAGGAGGAGTGTAGTTGTAGAGGTTGAAGGGAAGGGATGGTAGGGGTAAAACAAAGAAGGAAGCAACAATGCTTGATAGGAAATGTACTCATTTCCTTGCTCATGTAACTGTAACACCTATATACAGTATTTTTACAGTAAAAACGTATTAAAATGTATTTCTTAAAATAAAATATTTTTAGATTCTTATGCATATTTCCAATTAGGCAGTTCAGATGATGTATATATGAATTGCTGTTAGTTAGAATTTTGTGTATATGTGTGGTGGTCACTGGGTTTGAAGTTAGGTCCTGGGTGGTGTCCTCTGTCCCCACCCCCGATTTTTGCTTATTCAAGGTTAGCACCTTCCCACTTGAGTCACATCTTCCAGCTTTTTGGTTTTCAGTTAGAGATAAGAGTTTCTCTCTTTCCTGCTTGAGCTGGTTTTAAACCATGGTCCTCAGATCTCATCCGCTTGAGTAAGTTAGCACTTAAATTTATTGTTTTCCTTTTAGTAATATCTATTTTTATTGTAAAGATACTGTACAGAGAGATTACAGATACATGAGTAAGGTAATGACTACATTTCCTATGGAGCATTTTTACCCCCTCCATTGTTTTTCCCCTACCATCCTTTCCCTATCCACCTTCTTAACTCTTCCATTCCCTCCCCCACGCCCAAAGTTGTAAAGTTCGTTTTCGACTTAGTGTCTTGCACATCTCATTGTTACAATGGGTTAATCGGTATCCATATTTAAGCATTTTGGTTTTTTTTTTCCATTCCCCTCCCCAAATTAGAAAAATGTATATATAAGATGCAGGGCACCAGAATCAACAGAGTGAAAACAGAGGTTATACCATGGGGGAAGAACATACCAAAGAAATAAAAAAATCACATAGTATATTATAAATACCTTTAAAACTATAGCAAGAAAGAAAAAAAAAACACATGTGTCCTATCTTGGGGTTAATTTTGCTTAACATCATCTTATATGGTCATATGTACATAGCTTTTGACTACTTCTGCTTGTCCAAGATATAAACTAGCTATTGCAAATAAGGAAAAAAATGAGATCTATGTTACTTAGCTCCTGGCTTACTTCCCTTAATATAAATTTTCCAAGTCTTTCTATTTTCTAACAAATGGGACAATATCAGTATTTCTGATGGAGGCATAGAATTCCATTATATATAGATATATATGTATGTCTATCACATTGTTTTAATAGATTCATCTACTGAGGAGCAACTGGGTTGGTTCCATATCTTAGCTATGGTAAGTAATGCTGCAATAAACATAGTTTTCCTGGTAGCTTTAGCCACTTACATTTAAGTCAGGTTATCTACTAAGTGTTTCCCTGTCTTCTTTTGTGAAAATACACCTTCCCAACAGCAAAGGTAAAAGAACAAGTTAAAAGTTGTTCTGATACTCCCAATCCAAAGAAGATACATGACATAATTATTTAAATGCTAAGATAAAAAATTTGGAGTTGTTGAATGACTGAGTTTCTTTAGTGACATTTTGGGAAAAGTGAATCAAATATTCAAAGCATTCCTAAAGAGAATAAAGTAGACTTGCTTTTTAAATGAGGAGTAATGAGAAGAACAGTTTTTGTGTCAGTAATGTAGCCTAGTTGAAAGAGTTTGAAGGTACAGATGATCATGTATACTTTCTGTGTAGCAATCACTTAATTCTAAAATTCTTAGTTTTCCTCTGGATTTTCAGTTTGTTCTCCACAGGTGTTTTATTTGAAACATATACCTTGGTACCAGGGGTTTCTGTAGTTATCTTACTTTTACGAAAGTAATTTTAGGTTTTTTTAGCTAGAAAAACTAATAATGATAATCATTCTCTGATATCCTTTACCAAGATCTCCACATTTCATTATATTTGTTTAATATGATATCAGTATATTTATGTGCTATAAAGTTTGGTTTTGCTTTTGGTTTTTGTGCTGGTATTGGGGTTTGAAGTCAATACATTGGTCTGTCACAGATGCCATTCATTAATGGATCATGCCTGTAATTCTGGCTATTAGGAGGCTGAGATATAAGAATCAAGGTTCAAAGTCAGCCTGGGTAGGAAACATTACGATACTCTTGTCTTCATGACTAAAAAGCTAAAAGTGAAGTGTGGTTCAAGTGGTAGAGCACTGGCCTTGAGCAAAAAAACTAAAGAGTAGTACTTAAAGGATAGCTCCCAAGTCCTGGGTTTAAGTACCACTACCAACACACAAACCACACACACACACACACACACACACACACACACACTCACGTTTTCTTTCTCCCCAAGCAAGTGGTTCTGTTTTTATGTGACCCTGAAATCCACTTTGTTTTCTTTTTCATTTAGTTGGTGATTTTTGCACAGGGAGAGCAGAGTAATGGTGTTACCTTAGTCCTGGGTGCCAGTGATTCCGCTGGGATGCCTGAGGTCTGACTTAGTGAGAAATGGGACACTAGGAAAACTCCACAAAGCAAAGGATGGAAACGTGAGAAGATATGCATTCAGGTAATTCTTCAGTCTATCTTCCTCTGTGGGGTGAGTTCTTTTTCTTACCAGGTAAACCTGAACATTGTATGGCTTTGTGTGTGCACCCATATGCGAATAAGGCTTTTGTAAAATGTCAGCCATCACAAACTTGCTCTTTTTTCTTCTCTCACTATTAGCGACTTTGTTGGCAGATTTCATTGTTCTGAGAAAAGTGGAATGTTCTAGATATTTTCATGGGATATTTATAGATGTAGGTCAGAATTTATAGTTCTTTTGCTCTAGTGAATTGAGAAACATCTATGTGAATTTATAGGTAGCCTATAGTTAACTAATTTCTACAATATAGATAATTTTTGGATACGATATCTTTATGGAAAACCAAAGACATCTTTAAGTACTTTGTCTAAATGAAGCAGAAATTGAGAACACTTCAAATTTTTCAGTTTTAATCAGAATCTTGTAGTAATTTGGCATAAAATATTTTTTTGGGGGGTCCGGTCGTGGGGCCTGAACTTCTAGGCCTGAGCACTGTCCCTCAGCTCTTCAGCTCAAGGCTAGTGCTCTACCACTTGAACCACAGTGCCACTTCTGGCTTTTTTCTTCTTTTTGCTTATGTGGTGCTGAGGAATCGAACCCAAGGCCTCAGGCATGCAAGGCAAGCGCTCTACCACTGAGCCACCTTCCCAGCCCCGATATAAAATATTTTTAAGTGCTGCAATCAATTGATTTCACTTGAATGTCCTTTTAGATATAGTGTACGTTTTTCCTTTTGATTAATTAAGAACATTATGTTTAATTCCAACTAAGGTATTGTGAGAAATATCAAGATATGAGATTGTTTCTCCAATAATTAGATTAAATTAGTAGGAAAGCTCCTCTGTTTGCAGTAAAAATTGCAATATGATATATAAAAAGTGTGTGGTCAACACATTTGTGTAGTTGTGTAGTTATAGAATTTTAATAAATTTCTTCAAGCACAAGGAAAAGATTAAGACATGTTAAAGTTTTACACACAGCAAAGAAAATACCAGGTTGTTTTTAACAAATGTTTTCATTTTTCAATGTGTGTGTGTGTGTGTGTGTGTGTGTGTGTGTGTGTGTGTGTGTGTATGTTGGTACTTGGGCTTCAATTTAGGGTATTGTGCCATACCCATTTCCAGTATTTTTTTCTATTTATTGTCAATATGAGTATCATAGACATTGCTGCTTGAGATCCCTTTGAATCTTGATCCTCAGATCTCAGATTCCTATGTAGCTGGGATTACACGTGTGAGCCACCAGCATTCTGAGAGATGTTTTTGTCATGTTGTGTGGCAAGTTACCAGAAATCTAATGTTTACTCACTGAATACCAACTTTTGTAGGCTACAATTTTGGGCTAGTAGTTTGCATGTGGTTTTTGTGTAGCAGTTGCTCAGTTTTTAGCAGGGGGCCACCAAGCTATAGTCTCTTATGAAATGTGTGCACTTATTCCAAACTTAAAGGATGCCTGGTAGGATTTAGGTCCTCTAGCTGTAAGAGTGTGGTTTCTGCTGTCTGGTCACCTATCATACAGCCACTGTTGACAGCTCCTAAATACCCCCATAATTTCTTGACAAGTATATCCTCATTAGTGTTTCATTCACTCTGTTACTGACTTCTAGAAAGGCCTTAATTTGCACTCACTCCTTGGAAGTAACTCATAACCAACTCTTGTGGGAACTAATTATATCTGTAGACTTTAAATTTGTTATCTACCAGAGCATATTGTAGGGTTAGCGGAAAATAAAAGACTTGGCAAGCATCTGGGTGGTTGTGCATTGACTTCCGTAGATTATGAGCTATTTGTTATTAGCTGTGGATTATTCGATGTGTCTTCAATTTCAAACACTGGTAATATTGAGTTGTTGTTTGATTTTAGCTGATCAAGTGTGCAGTTTAAGAAAGTGAAAGATAATTCTTTCGATGGAATAGAAAATAATTTGCCTGTTACAGTGAATGAAAGGCAGTTAAGAGTTAAACAAATCGATTCAAGAGCACTGGCAGTGGCTTCAGAGATGGGACAGAGGTAAACAGGTCAGACATTTTTAAAAGAGAACATGTGGGAATGTAGATTGGTGGTAGAGTGCTTGCCTAGCGTGCATGAAGCCCAGTGTTCAATTACTCAGTACCACATAAAGAGAAAAAGCTGGAAGTGGTGTTGTGGCTCAAGTGAGATGGTGCTAGCCTTGAACAAAAAAGAAGCTCAGCCTTCTTAGTTTATGCCCCAGACCCTTAGTTTATGCCCCAGGACTGCCAAAAAATAAAAAGAGAGAACATGTCAATAATGGATGAGGGTAGGATCCAGAGGCCAAATTCATCACTGAATTTTTCTCCTCTATTTCCAAATCAAGACATCATTCTCAGAGAAAAAATGGGGCAAAAAGATGATCCAGAAAGAACATATGTTATGAAGTAATACTAGAATTTTATAGTGCAACTGTCCTGTAGAGATAATTCATTATGTATAATTGTGTCTTTTTTCTCTTTATTTAATTGTGAAAATACTGTACAGAGGGGTTACAATTACATGGGCAAGATATTGAGTACATTTCTTATCAAGCATTGTAGCCTCCTCCTTTGTTTCCTCTTCCCATCCCTTCCCATCCTCCCCCTGTCCCCCCACCGAATCCTCCGCTCCCCCTCCTCCCCCCACCTAAGTTTTAAAGTTCATTTTTCAACATAACGACTTGTACATCTCATTGTGTCTTGCAATAGCACAAAAGCTCATTGTAATAGTCCAAGTGCTATCTGGAGATTTTGTGTGGGTGCTGGTCCTGAAACTTGATCAGAGCACAGTTGTTATTCCTATTTTTCTTCCTCAAGGCTAGTACTCTATTACTTAAACCACAGCTTCACTTGTGATTTTTTGGTGTTTAAATGAAGATAAGCGTGTCATGGACTTTTCCTGGTTCACCTGGTTTCAAAATATGATCCTCAAATCTCAGCATTCTGAGGAGCTAGGATGACAGCTGTGACTCGCTAACATCCAGAGAAGCAATTTCTTTGGTGTGAAAGGAATTAAGAGTACAGATCATCCAGGAATATTCACCCTCAGTACTAAATAAATCACCATGACCAATTTCCATGAACACATACACACACATGCAACTCAGTGGTCTGTATCATCTTTCCCCAAAAGAATAGTGCCTTCTTAAGTGGCAAAGTTTGCTATTACAGGCCCATAATCCCAGCTACTGAGAGGCAGAGGTATAGGAGGATTGGGTTCTGAGGCTGGCTTGAGTGAAGTTAGCACAAAACCCTATATGGAAAGCAAACTGTAAAAGAAAAAAGGGTTGGAACCCTGGAGGGCTCAAGTGGTAAAATATCGGCCTAGTAAGTGAAAGTCCTTCAGTTTTATACTCAGTTCTATGGAAAAGACATTAAACTATAGCATCTCAGGCCATTTGTCATAATTTAACAAAAACCCGAAGCTTACTTCATAAGGAATACTTCTTATTCCTTACTTCATAAGGAATAAGAGGTCTATATCATTCATAATAGTGTTGGCTGGAAACTCTAAATAGCATGGTAGTGCATGGGACAAGGCCCCTAGGTGCATCACATCATGTAGGATCTCGGAATCATGGCATGTTCTATAATGAGAGTGAGTAAGGGGCTTACAGTGCTTTTTACAACTGCTAACAGTGATCATGTTAGTCCCTTGAGAGTTAATGAGATGGCATTAATACATTTATGACAGAATCCTCTATTAAAGGTTTCACCTCGTGACACTGCTACATTGAGAAGTTAAATTTCAGTGTGAGCTTTGATGATAACAGGCCATTAACAGGCTTCTGGCAGAGACAGGTGAGACCATTGGAAGCTGATGACATTCATACAATTAGACACCATGGACAGCTGCTTGGATTTCATTGATCCTGGTATTTGCTATATTTGGGACCATATCACAGTTAAGATCCATCGAGTCCATGTCTGCTCCATGTGCCAGCTTCAGTTATGCTGACTGTGACAGAAACTGCTGGGCAATAGGGAGAACAAGGATGGAGATGGGCACAAAATTGAGGTTTGGCATTCTTCATGGCACTTAATTAATATTGATTGATTTATGTAAGAAAATCATTAGAAAGCTGAATGTCTACATAGAGCCATGTAATAACTACTGTATGACCCAGAAGGATTCCTTGTATATCAGTCTGTTTACACATAATGCTGACATTAGTCTGAACACAAAAGATAAAAAACAAGTTCTAGCTTACAAATTTAATTTTCATTTAATCTATGGTTATGGACCAGTACTAGGCCTTGAACTTATGGGCCTTCCTCTTACTTCCACACTTCCAACTGGGATCTATATATGTCTTTAATTTTTTATTAATGTTTTTCAAGGATAGATCTTAACACTGACTCTAATTTTTGTCTAAAATAAATTTTGAAAGTTTTCCAGTGAATGAAGTGTTCTATTTCACTTCGTCATTCTATTATCTTGGTATCTTGGTGTTTCTTGGTAGTTAAAGACAGGTTCTCTGCAGCATTTTAAAGGAAATATTTTTACCTAGCCCCAGTCTATAATCCTAGCTTCTTAGGAAGCTGAGATGAGGAGAATATTGTCTTAAAGCAAAGGCAGAGAATTCCATGAAATACCATCTCCAAAATTGTGTATATTTTACATATAAAATATTTTATGATATATTTAATATGTAATATATTTGTGAAATACATATATACTATGCATATATATGTGTGTATGTGTGTGTGTTTGTGTGTGTGTGTATACCTCACAAATTAAGCAGGTTCAGTAACTGAAAGATTCAATAAGTAAATTTGAAAACAACTAAGAACTGCAAGATTTCCTCCCATATCCATCCTTTCTTTAAATATTACGTGGGTTGTAGTCTAAAAAGGTAAATCTTTGACCAAAAAGGAAAACCTTAATTTTTGACCCATCCTAGACCTTTTTTCTCCAAAATTTAAAGTACTAAAAGGCCTATATGAACAATGGGTATTGTCAATGTCATCCAAAATGATGAATGATTGTTAAGTGAAGTGTCCAAGTTTGTAGATAAGGATTCAAAGTGGAATTCCCCAGCGTGAAATTGAAATGAAGACCTGGAACTGTTGTTTTGTTATGAAAGGGCTCTGAACACTTTCTCTGCAAAAAAAAAAAACTTTCTTTGTAATCTGTGAATGTTATTTTTAGGCCTGCACATGGCATTATGTTCTGCAAATAGTGGTACCTATCCTGATAGCAACCCTCCTCCAATCCTGTCTCTCATTTGAGATAGAATTTGTGATTTTATTGTCCAGCTACCTAAAGGGAAGGTCTTTTTCCTCTTACCAGCATCTCTCATTGTTCCTCAGGAAGAAAGAGTAACTAAAGGCAACCATAGATTCATGGTGTGTGATCATGCTGGAACGGGAGTTCTTCTGCAGGAAGCAGAGGAGAATGGAAGGAAGAGTGGCAATTCTCTTCAGTATTGTTGGTTTGCCATCATAGGACAATTGAAATTCAGATGACAGGCAGGAAAACAGGTTCTCCATTGTAGAGGAACAGGAGACGGGCATACTGGAACAATTGAAGGCATTGACTTAATTTTGCTGCTGGCATGCTACTTTAAGTCATTTTTAATAAAAAAAAAATAGATGGCCATGATTTCATTGAATGTCCTGTCCAATATTGATTTGTGGGTATCAAGCAGGCTATAACCCATGTCGCACATGAGTGCAAGAATAATAGGATTCAGCTCATTACATAGTGGCTCATCAAGACATAGGAAATATTCCTCTACTTGGTTGAGCTAGTCTCCATTATTTCTTCTATACTGTGCCTCTGCTTTGGGTCTGCAGTTTACAGTGTCAAGATGTTATTTTGTCCTTTTGGATACAGGTAAATGGAGCAATGTACATGACCTCCAAGACAATTACCTGTATCTGGCTAAAATTCATGTATTCAAATGGGAAACTCGCCATCTCCATAAAATACAAAAGATTCCCAAGCACCAGATGTCTACTTTGCAGACATTGTAGTTTTCATGCAGGAATATTCTTTTGGGGGGTTCCGGTCGTGGGGCCTGAACTCTGGGCCTGAGAGCTGTCCCTCAGCTCTTCAGCTCAAGGCTAGCACTCTACTACTTGAGTTAGAGCACCACTTCCGGCTTTTTTTTCTGCTTATGTGGTGCTAAGGAATCAAACCCAGGGCCTGATGCATGCAAGTCAAGCGCTCTGCCACTAAGCCACCTTCCCAGCACTGCAGGAATATTTTATAAGGACAAAATCAAGGTACCAAATATGTCCTTCAGCAACTGCCCTTGGGTAATCCTTCTGCTCATGCCAAAGTCATTGACCTTCACATTGCATTTGTCATCCAACAGGAGGTTATTTTGTTTAAGGTCTCAGTGTTCATTTCTATCTTCATTAAAGTAATGCACAATACACACAGTCTGCTTGAACAACTTAATTCTTGAATAGGTGGTATGATTTTCACATTTATCTCAGGAGGTCTCTGGGTGGCCAGTTCCATTACCAAGTATTGGTGCTCATCTTTCTCCCTCACTTGGTACGACCTAATCATGTGTGCGTGATGGAAAGTCTTAATAATATCCATCTCAATTTTGATCTGACAATTGTTGAACTCTCCCATCACTACCACTTTGAGGTTTATGAGGTAGTGCTAGGTCAAATTTACATATGGATAGCTACCATAGCAAATGATCTCCTTCATACTGTATTGTTCAGTGAAAACCTCCTCCTTCCATAGCCAACGAGCGCATTCACACTGTATTATTCAATGAAAATCTCTTCCTGTCATAGCCAGTGATCTTCTTCATAAAGTATTGTTCAATTAAGGTCTCCTCCTCTAAAGAGTTTAAGGATAATTCACTGTGTTCTCCCATCTTTCTGCTAGGATAGTAAGTAGTAAATCTACCTAAACTCAGCTAAGAAAATAAAAACCCCAGAGCAATAACCAAAAGGAAATGCCCAAACCCAAACAACACAAAATTCCCACTGCCCCCGCAAAACTACCCCCCCACACACACAAAATTGTCAACGTAGCACTGAGTCAAGCAGGTAACCAGGAACTTCCAGCACTGTAATACACTGCCGAGACTGTTTACACTTGCTGAAATAGACCAATCACAGCTTGGCATGAGCCCACTGGCTCTTTTAGTGTTGAGCCTGGAGGACTATTGCCAAGCTTTCCACAGGGATGTGAGGGTAGAATAGGATGCCACTGCTGCTGCCATGGCAGTGTTGCAAGAAGTGCAAGGGAATCAGCCAATGCCTTGTGTCCTTGGTGGCTGCCAGGTCCTAGTGTTTGCTCCCAGGGGGACATCAGCCATTAGACATTGTCCTTGAGTACAATCCATGTCCTTAGGCCTGCTCCTGCTAGATCCCTGGCCATGTGCAGGAACCAAACATATACCCACCAGTGGCTTCCATTCACCACATGTGTAGGGTTTGGAGCTTGCTCCAACAATCAAAAAACAAAATAGATTCCTACGTATTTCTAGAAGAAAGGGGCACATGACAGAGTGTCCAATTGGAAAAGTTCAGTAAAGTGGATCCAGATATTTTTTAACTTGACAATAATTCAAAGAAGTAATTAAGGCATATGAGATGTCCATATTTGTTTAGTTATAACCCCCTTGCACACCTGCTTAAAATAATATTAAAGTCCTTATTTTTTATGGACTTGAGTTATTGTTAGGACCACACAAAGGTCATTTCTGGTCTTTAAAAAGTTATAAGATCGTTATGCACTTTGGTGTTTTCTTTTTCTTTTTCTTTTTGGTCAGTCGTGGGGCCTGAATTCTGGGCCTGGGCGCGGTCCCTCAGCTCTTCAGCTCAAGGCTAGTGCTCAAGCACTGGAGTCACAGCTGCATTTCCGGCTTTTTTGGTGTTTTCTTAATGAAATACAACATGAGCCCCATAGCTCTTGAGTAGAGCTAAAACAATATCACACTCAACAATAGCATGTGGTTGAAAGAAGGTAGGTAGTATTAGCCTCCTATAAAATGACTATTGCCAAGATGAATCCTCTGTAGAAATAAGTTTTTCCTTTACAGTATTTACTAATACAATACATCCATGTATTAATGATAACACATTACTACTTTAATATAAATTAACCATGTTTTCTATTCAACTCGGTGAATTTTGACAACTATTTAAATATGAAGAGTCCTCTTATACATCAATAAACTGGCACTTTTGTTATTTACATTAAAATGCAAAGAAACTAAGACCAAGAATGTGTTTGGCTTAGGTTAGGTCATGGAAGCTGCTGTTTTCTCACTTAGAAATTAAATCCAGTAGGATGCTACATGGCATTCATAATCTGAAAAGCTGCTCTAACTTTTGGCTTTTAAAGACCTCTTCAATTTACTCAAGATATTCAATGACTTTTTCTTTAAACCTGGAGTGACTGGTGTCAAAAGAATAGTGGTATCGCTTCAGAATCTTCTGATAATGTAGCAAAATGCCCTATGCCATACAGCACCATGGATTGGGTTACTAACATCTATAGGAGTGAGAGAAAATAGAGCATCATCACACCCATGATAGTTTCTTATCAGATAGTTAACAGCAGAAAGCTTGAAATACATAAGGCAGTTTGTTGATGTGTGCAAAGTGAAGGAAAAGGGCTGGAGTAGGGGACTTATATGGTTGAATCCCTGCCTAGCAAATTGGAGGCCCTCAGCTTGAACTCTCTGACTATCAAGTACATCAGTCTTTCCTACAGCTACAGGAAGAGTATTTCCTTTAGGGAAAGAGGTGTATCTGGGTGTTTCAATTCCATTGTGATGCTATAACAAAACTCCTTAAGACCAGGTCCCAATGGCTTAGAGACAGTTATTTGTAGTCAACAGATACTCTGAAGGACAAGATCTAGAACCTAGAAAATTCAAGGTACAGAGAAGTCGGTTTCACCAGGTTTAATGTGCTCAATTGTTGCTGTGTCCTCATACGGTGTAAAGGGTAGAAACTTATTTTAAAGAAAACAATATAGTTGACACACTTCTTTCCACAATCCAGATGAAGTTTAATTTGTTTCAGATCTCTATTTTTTTCTTCTCTCATGGTCCTCCTGTTTATTTGTTGTGCTTTTTAGCTGATTGGCCTTGCATATTTGAACCACCAAACAAATGGAAGTTTGGATTCCAAGTATGTGCCACCAAAATCATCTGCTGCTACTTCTATTTTTGAAGTAAACCACTTACTTGCCCCAAACCCTGTGCGTTATTGTCCTTCCTGTATTATTTTTTTTAAATTTTTGGTCTGTTTTGAATTTTGCATGAGATTTATCAAGGACCCTTCACATATAATAGGCAAATATTCTGAGCCACAACTTCCTTGCAGAGATTTTTTTTTTATTTCTTCATTGGTTGACTTCATGTTAAAGCAACTTACTGAATAGTTATTAGTGTATATCTGTAAACATGTTTGAATTTTTATGAAGACTACCAAGTCATCCTGCTTACAAATTAGTGTTTTCCTTCCATTGTGATCTTCTTCTTCTGCTGCTGCTTCTTCTGCTTCTTCTTCTGCTTCTGCTTCTGCTTCTGCTTCTGCTTCTCCTCCTCCTCCTCCTCCTCCTCCTCCTCCTCCTCTCCTCCTCCTTCTTTCTTCTTCTTTGTGCTTCTTCTTCTTCTTCTTCTTCTTCTTCTTCTTCTTCTTCTTCTTCTTCTTCTTCTTCTTCTTCTTCTTCTTCTTCTTCTTCTTCTTCTTCTTCTTCTTCTTCTTCTTCTGCTTCTTCTTCTTCTTCTGCTTCTGCTTCTGCTTCTGCTTCTGCTTATTCTTCTGCTTCTGCTTCTGCTTCTACTTCTTCCCCGTCTCCCCCTTCTTCTTCCCCTCCTCCTGCTTCTTCTTCCCCTTCCTCCTTCTCCTCCTCCTCCTCCTCCTCCTCCTCCTTCCTCCTCCTCCTCCTCCTCCTCCTCCTTCTCCTCCTCCTCCTCCTCCTCCTCCTCCTCCTCCTCCTCCTCCTCCTCCTCCTCCTCCTCCTCCTCCTCCTCCTCCTCCTCCTCCTCCTCCTCCTCCTTCTTCTTCTTCTTCTTCTTCTTCTTCTTCTTCTTCTTCTTCTTCTTCTTCTTCGTTAAAACATCAAATGTGTCATCCTATTCATCACTGAAAACAAATTTGTCTCTTGATTGAATCAAAAATACGTTAGCTAAATAAAAAAAAACAGTGTATGAGTTTGATAGATATTCTACATACGCTAAAGCTATTTTCCTTCAGTTTTAGAGTTTTCAGTAATATTAAAAATATTAAATACTTTTGTATCATCATCTGTTCAGATGAATATATGGGATTTCTTCGTTACTCAGTGTGATAAATTACATTAGATTTTCTAAATTTTATCTATGTAAGTGGGGTTGCAGCTTGGTGTTAGAATAACTTGATTATCATTGGTGAAGCCGGTGTTATATCTTCAGGAAAACACACACATAGGAAAGAGGGAAAAAGGAAAAATATAAACTTTCCTTCATTTCTGATACATAATCTCTATTGTTTAGGATTTTTTGCCTTTCTCTTCATGAATAAAATTATTATAAATACATTCTCATTTTGTCATGGGGATTATGAAGATAATTAGGAGGTGCTTCTTCTTTTTTAAAATTTCTCTAGTAGTCAAATAAGAGCTACATTGGGTGAGATGGTATATACTAATTATTTCAGCTTCTCAGGAGATGAAAACAGGAAGATCACAAGTAGAAGACTAATCTGAGCTAAACATAGTCTATCCTCGCAAAAAAATAAATAAAAAGAAAAAACAAAATAAAAACTACCAACCAAACAAACTAAAAAACACCATGTGAATAAAAAGGCTTGGGGCATACTCAAGTAGTAAAGGACTTGTTTACAATGGGCAATTTTCCGGGTTTGACACCTACCAATAAGGGAAAAAAGAAGGTATTTTCTTTGACAAAATTGCCCATGAAATATTTGGTTGGAATGGTTTATTTTCCCTTTCATCTTTTTCCTTTTCCTTTCTTTTATTTTTGAGAAGTACTTTTGGTATAACACATGCTATACGAGGTACTCAGGAGGATGATATCTAAGGATCACGGTTCATGACCATCCCAGGCAGGAGAGTCATATATATATATATAATTTGCCACCAAAAATAAGCTACAATCTGTACTTTGGCTCATGCTGTTGAATGGTAGTCTCAAACAGAAATCTTGGAACAACAACTAAGCCCTAAGTTGAAGTCCTATACACACATTTCAAAACACAAAAAAACACAAACTAAAAATGATGGGAAAAGAGAAAACTAAAGTTTCAAAATGAGCATGGGTTTTTGTTCATATGTGTATTCCTAGTTAATCAAGGTTCAAAGCTAGACTGGGCAAGAATGTAAATGCAACTCTTACCCCCATCTACCCAGTGTAGATATGATTGTAGTTGTAAAGCACTGTATTTGGTGGAAAAGCTAAAAAAAAACCTGTTTGCTGACCCAGAGATCAATTCCTGCTGCTAAAAAATTGTAGGAGAAGAGAAGAAAGGCCAGTTGTAAATTTAAACATAAGCCTGGTGCTTGTTGATCATGGCTGTAGGCCTATTCATGAGGCAGAAATATGAGGATCAAGTTTCAAGGCCAGCCCAAGAAGCAAAGTCCAAGAGACTTTGTGTGTATGTGTATGTGCATGTGTGTTGTATGTTTGTGAGTGTGTGTGTATGTGTGATGTGTGTGTTTGTGTCCTAGCATTCTCAGATTTTGGGTGGTTCATTGGAGATAAGAGTGTCATGGATTTCCTGCGCAGGCTGCTTTGAAACATGGTCCTCAGATTTCAGCCACCTGATTCAGCTGTAAGTTGAGCTTTGGCTTAAGTGGCAGAACTGGGCAAATATTTTCTGGGATTGCACCTAAACCCTGAGTTCAAGCCTCAGGACATGCACAGAAGAAATAAAGAAGAGTAGAAGTAACCAAGGAAGAGTGAGTGACAAAGTCTTAAATAAATCAAGCATTTGTGGCTGATACATGTTTTACTAGTTATTCAAGTGGCTTATATCTGAGGATGATGGTTCATGGCCAGCTCTGGCAGAAGTGTCCATGAAAATCTTGTCTGTAATTAATCACTTCCCCCCACCAAAAAGGGCCCAAAAGTTATGGTATGTCTCATGTAATAATGGGTAACCTTGAATAAAAACTTCTGAGACAGAATATGAGCCCCAATTTTTAGGCCCAGGAACAGCACACACATGTAAAAAAAATAAAAAGTAAACAACAGTAGGTAGAGGTAAGCATATATTAAAGTTTTAAAATGACACAAGGGTTGTTGGTCCTGTGTATAATCCTTACTACATAAGAGACTGACATCTGAGGATTGTGGTATCAAGTCAGCATGGGCAGGAATGTGCTTGAGATGCTTACCCCAGCTAACTAGCACAAAGCCCTGAACAGCAACTGAGGTGGTAAAGCAGCAGCTTTTAGTTAAAAAGCTAAGAAATAATTCCCAGAGCCAGAGGTCAAGCTGCATGACCTCTAAAACTTACAAATAAAAACAATAAATAAAAAGTACAGTGGAAGAAGAGAAACTGAAATATGAGGATCACAGTTTAAAGTTAACGCAAGCAAGAAAATCCATGAGACTTTCTCTGTGTGTTTGCATCTGCGTGCCATCTTGTGGCTTGTGTGTGCCATCCTTGAACTTGTGCTGCTTTGTTCAAGGGTAGAGCTCTACCATTCCCAGCTAATCAGTGGTTAGTTGGAGGTCATTTTCTCATTGACTTTCCTTCCCAGGCTGGCTTGATTTATGCTAGGCTTTTTATCAGACTCTTATCTCCAACTAATTGTCAAAAAGAAAAGAAAAGAAACTGGGAATGGAGTTATGGCACAAGTGGCAGAACTGGGCAATCAATTTCTGGGACAACAACCAGGCCCTGAGTTCAATCCCCAGGACAATCACAGAAGAATTAAAGAAAAGAGGGAAGAAGTGCAGAATGAAGATCCAATGACAGAGGTTTAAATAAATCAAGCATTGGTTGCTCACTGATGATCTATCAGCTACTCAGGAGGATGAAATCTTAGGATCACAGTTGAAGGCAAGCCCAGGTAGGAGAATCTATGAGACTCTCATGTCTCATTTGTCTCCAAAAATATGCCAATAGCTGTGCTCTGGCACATATGGTAGAGTTCTAGCCTTAAACAGAAAGCTCTGGGACAGCACACATGCCCTGGTGCTGATGCCCTAGCACAGACACTTACAAAAATAAAGAAAAAAGTGCACAAATTATAAAAGATGAGAGAAAGTGAAAATATTGGTTTCAAAGTGAGCCATGGGTTGTTGGTTTATGTGTATATTCATAGCTACTCAGAAAGATGAAATATGTGGATCACAGCTCAAAGCCAGCCTGGACAGAAAAGTCATTGAAATTCTTTTCCCCAACTACCCAGCAAAAGGTGGAAATGAAGGTGTGAGAGTAGTTATAAACTACTGAAATTTGGTGAAAATCCTGGGAAACAGTTCCCTGGTCCATAATTCAGCCCAAAGTCGACCAAAAACAAAACTGAGAGAAGAAATAACCATTTCAGATTTAAAAATAAGCCTGGGGCTAGTGGTTCCTGCTTATTATTTTAACTATTCAGAAAGCTGAAGTCTGAAGATACATTTTAAGGCCAGTCCAAATAGGAAAGTCCATGGAGCTTTTATACTGTGAATGCCAAACTGTGGCTTTAATTTGTGTAGCAGCTCTATCACTCCTACAGTCTTTGTAGTTAGTTGATTAGAAAAGTCTCATGCACTTTCCTGTCCAGGATGGCTTCAACTTCAATCCTCAGATTTCAGCCTCCTGTGTCTTGCTGGGCTTTACATGAGATTCTTATTTCCAATTAATCACCAAAAGGATGAAAAATAAAACCTGGTGATTGAGCTGTGGCTCCAATGGCAGAAATGAGAAAATAATTTCTGGGACAGCACTCAGACCTTGATATAAACTTCAGGTCCAACACACAAAAAGGAATAAAATAAATGTAGAGAAGTTAGAAGAGCCAATTTCAGAGTTTAAAATGATCCAAGCATAAGTGGCACACACCTATGATGGTAGCCACTCAGGAAGCTAAAATGTGAGGATCACAGTAGAAAACCAGCCCAGGTAGGAGAATTCATTGACTCAACTCTAAGTAGCTACTTAAAACAAAAACTAATAGCCACAAGTTGTGCAGTGGCTCATGCCTTGGTGTGCTAATCTTGAATAAAATCTTCTGGGACTGTACATGGGCTGATTTTTAGACCTAGGACCAGCATACACAAGGAAATAAAAATTACAAATAAAAAGGTGAAGGAATGGCTGGAAATGTGGCTTAGTGACAGAGTGCTTGCCTACCATGTTTGAATCCCTGGGTTTGTTTCCTCAGTACCTCATAAATAAAAAAAGGCTGGAAGTGGCATTGTGGTCAAGTAGTAGAGTTCTCACCTTGAGTATCAGAAGTTCAGGGGCAGTGTCCAATGCCTGAGTTCAAGCCCCAGGATTAGTAAAAAGAAGAAAAACTGTGAGAAAATCTAATTACAGTTTCAAAATGAGCCATGAGTGAATTTTTGGTCAATATGTATAATCCTATGACTCAGAACGCTGAAATCTGAAGGTTGTTGTTCATAGCCAGCGTGGACAGCAAAGTACATAAGTCTGCAACTAAACAGCAAAAAACGCCAGAAATAAAGCTGTGGTTGTAGTTGTAAAGCACCAGCCTTAAACAAAAAACCTATTGAAACAATGCCCTGGCTCAGAGATCCAGCCTCAGGATCACAATGATAAAATTAAATGGTTGGAAGTAAAGAACCCAAGACTGTTGGCTCATGTCTGTAATTCTAGAAATGCAGGAGGCTGAAATATAAGATCCTGTGTAAAGGCAATCCCAATGAAAAAATTCCAGGAGACTGTTTTGTGTGTGGTGGCCACAGTGGGGATAGGTTTTTGTTGATTGATTGGAGATAAGAATTTCATGGATTTTCCTGCTCAGGCTGCTTTCAAACCATGATGGACAGATTTCAGCCTCCTGAATCAGGCCAGGCCTGGCATGAGTTCAAGCTCCAGGAACAACACACACAAAAACAACGAAATAAATGAAAAGAAGGGTAGAAGAGATGAAGTAACAGAGGTTTCGATGAGCCAATCATTGGTGGCTCATATTTGTAATTCTAGATACTAAGGCTGAAATTTGAGGATACTGTTTAAAGCTCAGCTCAGGTATAGGTGTTCATAAGATGTGTGTGTGTGTGTGTGTGTGTGTGTGTGTGTGTGTGTGTGTGTGTGTGTGTGTGTGTTTGTGCCAGTCCTGGTGCTTGAACTTGCACTATTTTGCTCAATGATTGACTACTCTCAGAATTTAGTGGTTAATTGGAGAAAAGAGTGTCATGGACTTTCCTCAATTTCCAGCCTCCTGATTCTGGCCTAACTCTACATGATTCTTTTCTCTACAATTAACCTCCCCCCAAAAGCCAAATATTATGTTTGGTCCCATATATGCTGTGAGACAATATCTGAGCTTCAATTTCTACTCCCAGGACAAGCAAAAATGAAAAAAAAGAAAAAAGGTAGGAGCAAGCACATATTAAAGTTTTAAAATGACCCAAATGTTGCTGGTCATATGTGTAGTCCTTACTACACAAGAGACTGACAACTGAGGATTGCAGAGACAAGTCAACCTGGGAAGGAACATGCTTGAGATTCTTATCCCCAGCTAAACAGCACAAATCCTTAAGCTGTAAAAATCCTTGAGTGTAAAAGCTAACATATAGGCCCCAGAGTCAGAGGTCAAGCCACAGGACCAATAAAATTTTCAAAGGAGAGAGGATGGTGAGAGGCTGAAATCTGAGAATCTTGGTTCAAAGCTAGCCCATGCAACCCTATAACCATGGGAACAGGTTGTCATCCATGTCAGCAGTTGTACCTGTCACCATACTCTGTAAAACACAAAATACCTCCATGAATTAGACACAAAATAAGGAGTTCACCGAATGCAAGATGCTGTGCACACATGTGTGTAAATATAGATCCTATTTTGAAGTAAGCCAGGCCCAAAGAAACATAGGTCCCATGGTTTCCCTTATTTGCAATATCTAGTATAGGTATGAGTCAAGCGGAAAAAGTCATCGATTGTGATGCTAGGAAAACAAACCCTCAAATATGTATTTTAATGTTTTTGTTTCTTTCATGCATGTGTTTCTAACGCATTTATAAGATTATTTCTTTGTTGCTTTGTATGTCCCTCCCCCACATTGTAACCCCCGCTTTCACTATATTTGATGTCAGTATAACATGTGGAGGAGACGGGGACAAACAAGTCGTTTAAGGATTCAGGTGGACCTGTTGCAACAATGAGAAGTACAAAATGTCATGTCAAAACCAGCTTTACAATGTCGTTGGGGGGGAGGGGTGGTATAATTGGGTGGGGGGGGGGGGAGGCTGGGAAGGGAGGTGAAGGGTAAACAAAGGAGGAGGCTGCAATGCTTGGTAAGAAATGTATGCATTATCCTGCCCATGTAATTGTAACCCCTCTGTACAGTATGTTCTCAAATAAAATAAAATTAAATTTAAAAAAAAAAAGAAAAAAGAAAAAAGAAAAAAGCCAGAAGTGGCACTGTGGCTCAAGTGGTAGAGCGCTAGCCTTGAGCTGAAGAGCTGAGGGACAGTATCCAGGCCCAGAGTTCACGCCCCACGACTGGACCCAAAAAAAAATAAAAAATAAAAAATTTAAAAAGCTAAAAAAAAAAAATATATATATATAGATCCTATTTTTAAATAATGAATTTATGACTATCATGGCCCACCCTGGGGACCAATGTCAGATCCTGGGAATGGCCTAACTGCTTAGTTGCTCACAGGCTGGTGTGTTCACCTTGAACTGTTTGCCAATTGCTCCTGCTATGCCCTGAGTTCAGATCCCAGCACTACCAACAATTGGATCATGAAGTGAGAAGACGAATGTGAAACTTTTTTCCCTTTTCTCTGAGAGTCCTGGGTGTCAGGCATGACAGAGAACACATCTACAAATCTAGATGCCATGTGATAGGATGTCATCAATGTAATAAATGGAATGGGTGTCATAATAGTAAAAATCAATGGTAAATAAATGAATAAGACAAAAATACAAGGAACAACCACACCAAACGTGTATGGACTGAACATCCATAGGTAAGTACAAATACAGTCTTTACAATGTATATAAATAGTATGTTTTCCAGGGCTGGGGCTTCAATTCAGGTCTAGAGTTCAGGCCTGACTTTCTTATCTTCAAGTATTGGGAGCTTCCCCTTATTCCATAATGCTGTAAATTTACCCAGAACCTGAGTTCAAATCCAAAGCCTGACAGAATAAACGGGGTGAATTTGCTCTGCAGGGGGCTTGAACTCAGGTTGTGACAACTCTGCCTCAGCTTTGATCATCCTATGCTGGGGTGTAGCCACTGGACCCACAGTTGATCCTGGGATCCTAGACTCCCAGGCCTTGTGTGAAAAAAAATGCACAGAAAAAATGCGGTAAGATGGTCTTTTTACATTTTCTTCCTTTGCACGGTGACCCTCCTGGGTCTGAATGACACTGCTGCAAAGGGTACTTCACCTTGCATTGCTGAAGATTGGTGGACTATTGAGGAAGCCATAGGCCCACGTGGCAAGGTAGGCCCTGATTTCGAATCCCCGTCCTGAAACCAACCAGTGGCAGGAGATACTGAGACTCGTTCCCATCCAACAATGGAATGTTATCAATATCACCGTTGAATGAGTTGATCGTGAATGATGCTCAGGAGACTGAGCATGATTTCAGGAGACTGATTTTATTTAGTATTTATGAAGCCTTAAAAGAATAGTATTACTTACAGGAATGCGATGATTTCAGGACACTGATTGATTTACTTATTAGTTTGTTAAGTATGAAAACAATCACATTAATTACATGGAGGCATAATAAATACCTAAGAATTAGTAGGAATGTAGTCTATGTAACAGTATAATAGATAGACATCTCTAGAACTCTATAAAGATATATTTTTATTAGCATACTACCATCTGCGTGCCAATCTGTTCTTGTTTTGTCAACCCCTGGGGCTTGATCTCAGGTGCTGGGAACTGCGTGTCAGCTCATTTTGCCCCAGAATGGCATGCAGACACTCACCCATCCATGAACTGGGCCTTGTAGGCTGTGAATTCAGATGCCAGCACTCCCAAAAATGAATTGTGGAGTAAGAAGCTGATGGTGACACATGTTTTCCTTTTCTGTGAAAGTCCTGGGTGTCAGGTATGAAGTGAAAAACATATGCAGACCTATATCCTATGTAATCAATGTAATCACTCTTCTATGTCTCATAATAGACAAAAAAAATAAACAGTCAAGACATGAATAAAACAAAAAGTAAGGTGAATAACTACACTGAACGCAATATGTAGTCAACATATGTATATAAAGATAAATCATATATTTAAGATGTACACAAATAGGATGTTTTCTAGTTGTGGAGATTGATTTCAGGCCTAAGGAACAGACTTGAATTTCTTGACTTCAAAGAGGCAAGTTTCCCCTTCCCACACTGTGCAACAGTGTTACCAGACCATGAGCTCAAATCCCAGGCCTGGCAGAAAAAATGACACCTTTATGCTATGTGATGCCCAGTTCTTAGGTATTCCATTATGCCTCCGTTTAATGAACGTAATTGTTTAAATGCATCATAAAGTATTAATTAGAATTGATCAGTGTTCTATAATTGTGTGTAATTTTACCCTAGAATCATTCAAGAACTGCCCATTTAATCATGACATACATCACATTCCATTGGTAATCATATGAATAGGAATGAGTTTCTTCGGATCTCCTGCGATTTGGAAGTTGCAGGACCAGGATTCAAACTGTGGGCTCCAGCTCCCACCTGTACAACCCGACGATAGGGAACTCAAAGGTCTGTCCAAGAACATCAGCAAGACCAATGATTAGGCATGCTCCAGTGGGTCTCAGCAGTCCTCCTTGATACTTACAAGGCTGTGATAGGAGGATCATGGTCAAAGTCATCCTAGGCAGGAAAGTCGTTGAGACCCCTGTCCAATTACAGCGCCAACAAAGCCAGAAGTAGAGCCGTATGGCTCCAGTGGTAAAGGGCTAGCCTTGAGCAAAAGCAGCTCATGGACTGTGTCCAGATCCTGAGTTCAAGGACCGGGACTGGCAACATACAGACATACCCAACAATCTGTGCAGCCATCTGGCTAAAGCAGATCATCATCTTTTCCCCAACTGGATTGGACAGAGTTTCCTGGGAAAGGAGCTGCTGTCATCTTGACTCCATCCATTTGCCTGCATCACAGGATTCCGGCCACACCCCTATTCCGTCATGGTTCTTTTTGACCAATGGGATACAAGAATGGTGGGCACGCCCACATTCCATGTTGCCTGGTAGCACCTGGATACTCTCTGTTGGTTGACACCACTAGCAAGAGTTGAGGAAGGTAGAGGTGGCTGAGTGGTGAGCAAGAGACTCGAGGCCTAGGAGGAGAGGCCTTGCTCAGCCCCACCACATGCCTGGCTGGGCCCCAGCCCCCTACCCTCTTTCCCTCTGGAGCAGCGTTTCAAACCTGGTGCTGCTGGTTCGGACATGAGGTGCCTCTTGGAGTCCTCAAGTAATGTTGCATCACCACCCGGTTTGCAGCCCTGACCTGGTCCTGGCCCCCCTGTTCTCTGCTCCAGGCCTGAGTGTCCACCAAGGCTCTGCCATCATTGCTCGCCCCACCTGGAGCAGCCACCAACAGCTTCTCCTAGCAGCACATGTGAGTGGCTGCCTCACAGGACCTCACCCTGCGACCCCATTTCCCTCCCCCCACAGACCTAGACCTGCGCCTCCCCCATGCCCAACAGTCCAGCCAGGACTCTGCCACAAATGCATCCCAGGGGTGAAGGTGTGTGTTGGCCCGACAATCCAACCCCCATCCATAGTGGCCAGTGTCCCAGGAAACAGGGAGATACAGGGTTGAATGAGGAGTGGGCACTACAGAGCTCCTGGCCTGGAGCTGTGGGAGCCACACAGCAGCACATCTCCACCCTTTCTCTCCCTGGTGGGAACCTGGTGGCTTTAGTCTGAGTTGGGGAGAAGCATGTCCACACCTGCCTTCTGGAGTCTTTTCCTATTTTCTGGGGGTCGGGGTGTTGAATGCAGAAGATAGGCCCCGCTTGCTGTGTGAGCCCTTGTCTTCTGTGCTCAGTCACCCTTTCACCTGAAGAGGGTCCCAGAAAAGCTCAGTAGGGAGGTGAGGTTGCTGGGAGTCATAGCAAAAGGTGAATATCTGGGAGCAGCATCCTCTCCCCACACATACACCCAGACTGTCCTCTCCTCCTCCAGCTGGCAACAGTTCTTATGGAGTGATCACATTTCCCAGCTCTGCCAGGTTCTGCTGGTACTCCTGGTCCATCTGGTCTCTAACAAACTCAGGAGAGGCACTGCTCTGAGTGTGTGTGTGTGTGTGTGTGTGTGTGTGTGTGTGTGTGTGTGTGTGTGTGACAGAGAGAAAAAAAACAGAGACCCAGAGACAGAGACACAGAGACAGAGAGACACAGAGAGACACAGAGAGGAGAGACAGAGAGACAGAGAGACACAGAGAGAATGACACAGAGAGACAGAGAGAGATCATCTTTCTCCTTGTATAGACTGACTGTGCTCAGGTGAGTGATCAGTTGGTAAATTGCAGGTGCTGCATGGACGAGTCTTCTGTCACCGGTCTGGATGTGTGTGTGTGTGTGTGTGTGTGTGTGTGTGTATGTATGTAGAAGTGGGTTGTAACAAGGAGGCTGGATGCTTTGGTAACTTCTACCTGCTATTTTTGGGGAGTGCATGGGGTTTGCAGCTGAGTTCTGGGTGCCTGGAAGGGTGAGATGCTTGAAGGGGACTCAGCACTGTTTAATTACAAGAACAAGGGATCTCTGTGGCCTGGAGTTGTGTACTCCCTTGGGCCTGGTTGGTGGCTTGCCAAGGGGACAAAGATCATGGCCAGCACTTAGTAAGGATATGAGCCCTGCTAGTATGGAGAGCAACAGTGTAGGTCAGACTCTAGGTCTTCTCATCAGGATGTCTAATGGGAGAGGCCAACCCTATTTTAAGTCTTCAGCTGTGATCTTCAGATCTAAGCCTCCTGATTAGTAGGATTATAGGCATGAGCCTCTGGCACTGGGCCTTTGGTTCTTTTTGGTATATTAGAGTTTGACCTCAAGGCCTTAGGCTTGCCAGTCAGGTCTTCTACCATGAGAGCCAAGCTTTTCTGTCTTGGGCATTTCCGAGATGGAGACTTAATATGTGCTCAGGCTGGGCTGGATGGAGGTCCTCCTATCTGTGGCAGGCATGCGCCACCAGGCCTGGTCCTCTGTAGTTGGGATGGTAGACATGTGGAGCCATGCTCAGTCATTGGTTTATATGGATTGTCCCTAACTCAGTCCACGGCAGCCAATTCATGACCACAGGTGAAGCTCTGGGTTGGGCCTCGAACATAGGCCCTCAATCTCCTCACGGGACAGTTGTCAGGAAACAAGGGATTAATATAGAGGAATCTCTGGAGCAGGGCCAGGCACAGAGGGAGCTTCTGTCAGATACGGTTCTCAGCAATTCTGTGAGCATATGACAGAAAGTTACCTGGAAAGGGCTCAGATCGTGCAACAGGCTTGTGATTATAAAACAAAACATGGCTGTCTTTCTTCATTACCCTACCCACCTGAGGAAGGGGATCCTTTACTGTATTCAGTTTTGCCGCTGGCGAAAACGAGGCATGGAGAATCCAGGTGACCTACTCATGACATCCTGCTAACAGGAAGCTCAGCCTAACTTCTCTGCCATGCTCCCTAGGACAGTGGGTGCTATTCAGTCCACTTCTTGTGGTGCGAAGTCCACTTCTTGTCAGTCGTGGGGCTTGAACTCTGGGCCTGGGCGCTGTCCCAGAGCTCCTCAGCTCAAGGCTAGCATTTTACCACTTGAGTTACAACACCACTTCTGGTTTTCTGGTGGTTCTTTGGAAATAAGAGTTTCACAGATGTTCCTGTCCGGGCTGGCTATGAACCATGATCCTCATATCTCAGCCTCCTGTGTAGTTAAGGTTATAGTCCTGACCCATCGGCACCTGGCTTAAGTGTAATTCTGACCTTCTCTCTCTCTCTCTTTCTCTTTCTCTGTCTCTGTCTCTGTCTCTGTCTTTGTTTCTGTATTTCTCTCTCTCTCTTTCTCTCTCTCTCTCTCTCTCTCTCTCTCTCTCACACACACACACACACACACACACAGAGGAACTTATTGAATGGGTGCTGGAAGAGGTGGTCCAGCGTCCCCATGTGGCTGGAACCAAGTTGGCCTTCTCATTCTGGAGGTGGGCTGTGGGTTAGGAGCTCTCTCGCTCAGTCTGTTGTACCAGCTTCATGAGGTAAGCCCCTCTGTGCCATGGCTAGACCATAAGGTTATTCATTTTCCATCTAGCCTTATTGGACTTAGTATTGTGTTCTACGTCCTTTTCTGGCAAAAATTTCTGGCCAAAATTATGATACAAATTTATGGAATGAAAATGTAATACCATCTTAAGAAAGTTATTTAGGGCTCTGGGAATGTGGCTTCATGGTACACTGATTGCCTAGCATGCATGAAACCCTGGGTTAAATTCCTCAGTACCACATAAACAGAAAAAGAAACACTGGAAGTGATGCTGTGCCTCAAGTGGTAGTGTTAGCCTTGAGAGAAAAAACAACCTGAGGAATAATTCCCTATCCCTGAGTTTAAGCTCCAGGCCTGGCAAAACAAAAACAACAACAAACATTTAGTTAATAAATGCAAAATAAAGAGCCCATACTTGGAATATATAATTGCTCTTTCCATACTGATACCTGACAATAGTCGCTAATTCATGTATTTTACCTATATTAGGATACTGTGTTATAAAAAAAAGTTTTGTTCATTAGGTAACGGAAATTAATACCAGGAATGTGCTTAGATGTCAGGTGAAGATTAATTCTGGAAATTCAAGGATTCCAGACTTTTGAGTGGTCACTGCTAATCACAATGAGAAGGGTAGTCTAAGTGAGATTTGGAAAACTTTTTGGCCAGTTATGGCAAAGGCTAATTAACAGTTGTGATAGAAGAGAAAGAGTAACTCCAGATGGAAGGAATTAATGATAGTAACTAAGGTATAGCAGAAACCATTCCAGGGAACCATTTTTGGTTATTGAAGAACTAGTTATCAATTAGGCTTATTCTTCATTGTCTTTAGCATTCTAAATCTCTAAGGTAGTTCTTAATCTCTGTGTGATAAATGTATCTCCTTCTATGCTGTTCTTTCATACCTGATTTTCCTTGCTCTCTAAAAATCTCAGTCTTTCTCTATTTCTCTATGAACACTTCCTGATACTAAATACACCTACACAGATGGAAGAGGATGCTAATGTAAGGGTCCCATAGCTCATGAGTCATTAATGTAACAAAATGGAAAAGGAGGACATATTTATTGCTACCTCAATTATTCTGAAAAGTTGCAATGTCACATCATTTGATTCAGATTTCCATTCTTTGTCTACTTAGTGTCATTTACTGCACTAAATGCAAATATGAGCTGGGTGCTGGTGGCTCATGCCTGTAATCCTTGCTACTTAGGAGGTTGAGACCAGAAGATTGTGGTTCAAGCCAACCTGTTAAGGAAAGTACATCAGACCCTTATCTTCAATTAACCACCAGAAACCCAGAAGTGGTGCTGTAGCTAAAGTGGTAGAGTGCTCAACTTGAGCTGAAGAGCTGAGGACAGCGTCCAGGGTCCAAGTTCAAGTCCCACAACCAACAAAAAGTGCAAATAAGACTTTAACTTAGTTGTACTGGTAGCTTTAGTGTGGTCTTGTTTGTAAACATTAGGGTAAATGCCCAAAAGTGGGATTGCTGGGTCATAGGGGAGAGAAGTACAAGTTGTCAGGTCCAAAACGAGCTTTACAATGTTAGTGCGGGGGGGGGGGGGGAGGGAAGGGGGGGGAAGGGGGGGAAGGAGAAGGATTGGGATTAGGGGGGGAGGGGGGAGGCTGGGAAGGGATGTGAAGGGTAAACAAAGGATGAGGCTGCAATGCTTGGTAAGAAATGTACGCATTATCCTGCCTATGTAACTGTAACTCCTCTGAACAGTATGTTCACAAATTAAATTAAATTAAATTAAAAAAAAAAGAAATATCTTAATGTGCTCATGACTCATTAAAAAATCAGCTAGAATTAAAAAAAAAAAGACTTTAACTTTCCCCCAAAGTATTGATGAAGTCAATAGTAATCCTCCCAAACAGAGAAAATTATTCCAAAATGATTCAGTGCACCTACTTTTGCTGAGTTATTTAAGTTATGGCTTATTTGCTGGACATAATCTCTTCTTTTAAAATTGTCAAATATTATCTTTATAATAAACTTCATCTAATATTTCTTGGTTCAAAAGAGAAGTCCATAGAGTTGATGTCACTTGACTTTCTTACTGTCTTAGTTCAAAGCCAACCCAGGAAGAAGGAGACTCTTTCAAACTTTTATCCATAATTAAACACCAAATAAGTGGAGTTTTGGCTAAAGCAGTAGAGTACTAGCTTTGTGGGCAGGTGGCAGGAAAGACAATTGTACAGGGGCAGGGTCCAGCCTCTGAGTTCAAGCCCCAGAACCAGCACCAACTAAACAAGCAAACAAAACAAAATCCAGGTATTTCTTTGGGACCCTCCTTATAGGAGTACTGGTCTGAGAAGAGGCTGATTTTGCTGATCATACTCAATGGATCCTCCTGTTTTGTAACACTTATTGCTATGGAAAACTCAGGACCAGACTAAAGGAATTGATAACTGACTCCTGCAACAAGAGAATCATTTCAGGAGTGAAACATGCATCCATAAGACGCTTTAAAACCTCCATATCTTTGTTTCTTTGCAGTAGAACACTTTTAAAACAAAGTTATTTCCTTTAGTTCTATGCTGGCCTTCAAATGGCACATTGTTTCCTTTTTAAATACTTTCAACTAGAAGTTTACAGACAAGTTTTATATGAGTAAAGAACACTCAAAAAAGTCAGGGACACAGTTTCCTTCAAGCCTTGTATTCTTTTCTTGTACAGTATAAGGAAAGCACAAGTTAACTTGAACTTTGTCATTCCTTTATGTTCAATTCCTCTCCTGGGATCAGTTTCCACATCCAGTATCAGTAACTTCCACTTACTTCCAGTAACAATCTATGGTGCTGCTCCAGATAAAATGAATGTTTTCTGGCTTCATTGAAATAGCACAAGGACACCTTTCCTCTCCTGGGATCAGTTTCCACATCCAGTATCAGTAACTTCCACTTACTTCCAGTAACAATCTATGGTGCTGCTCCAGATAAAATGAATGTTTTCTGGCTTCATTGAAATAGCACAAGGACACCTTTGAACATGAGGTAACACGTGTTTCAGAGACAACTTAGTAAACAGAAAATATTAAATTTATGTTGCTTATGAATACATTATCCATGAGTACATTGAGTTCAAACTTCTTTAGTCCTCTGTAAATTAAGGTGAATTTTAAATGGGAAGAAGGTTCTCAGGTCATTTTTTCTGAATATATGTGCTGTGCATTAATTTCCCAAGTGTATATGATTTAACAGTAAGAGAAACAATAGCAATAATAGAAAGAGAAATTCTGTGTTGAAGTATAAGGGTTCAATACAATATAGGAGACTCTACAAATAAGGCAAAATTGAAACAATAAAGCCAAGTCCAGTATGTAGATTTATGGGAGTGATATAGAGAAAGCATTACTCCTAAGTGGAATATGAAGCATGAGGTCACTCTCTTTCTAAATCATGCTTGCTAATCACGTAAATTGGTAAAAAGTAGAATGGAAGAATGATTCTGTTTCCAATGTAAGTCAGATATAAGAGTATGGACTTAACTGGAAAAAGAGTCCATCTTGAGAGAACAGGGATAATATTAGCAATGAACCTAAGATCACATTTCTTTTCTTTCCTTTTCTTATATTCTTTTTTTGTGTTGTTTTTCGTGGCGCTTGAACTCTGGGACTGGGCGCTGTCCCTCTGATACTCAACTCAAGGCTAATGCTCTACCACTTGAGCTACAGTGCCACTTCCAGTTTTCTAGTAGTTACTTGAGAAAAGAGTCTCCAGGATTTTCCTACCCAGGTTGGCTTTAATCCCCAATCCTCAGATCTTATCATCACTCAGCTTGTGATCACATTTCTAACAGTGTACACTCAGGATATATAATGTGTACGTTCATCTATCTTTATATGAATTCTTGAGTTAAAAATATGGATTACAGCTTAGTCTTTATACTTGCAAAAATGTTTCTAGTTTAAAAGTTGATACTCCCGGAAAGATAATACCTAAGAATGTAAAGCAGTCTGGGAAGTTCAGTTTGCATCCAGCCTGGGCAGACCAGGCTTTGAGACACTATCTATAATTAACCAGCCAAAAGGTGGAATACCAATCATGAGCAAGATTACTGAATAAGAGCTTGAGGCTTTTGCGTACATAGATATAAACATGCACATACACACAGAGGCACTTATATGTGCACACATGAATACACAAATGAGAAAATTCTCAGAATATGTAGAAAAGTTAGAAAACAATGGAAAATATGTCGTGAGTAAGACTAGAATCAAGTGATAATTTTTAATATTAGAAAGCCCTCCAGTGAACTTTGTTCAAGAAAGTTGAGACTATTACAAAGGTAGGGACCAGAGATAGTAAGAGAGTCAAGTATTCATTATTAATGGGATGAGATCCATGGAAGAAGGAATCAGAGACCCCTGCAGGTGCATCTGAAAATTTTCATATCCTGTGTCAAATGTTAGAACATCTTTGAAAATAGTATATAAACATTCTGAGCAGTCTAGTGGATAAGATTATAAGAGAAGTTCAGATTTGCTAGTCTGTTTCTAGATTAAATAAACCAACAAACTATGACAGGGCAATGTGATACACGTCTGGAATTCTAGCACTTAGACTAAGACAGGAGATTAGAGAGTGGAGTTACATAGGCATACCTTCCATAGACCAGGTAGTATAATTTTGTCTCAATAAAGCAAGCCAAACAACAAGAAAGGAATACACAGTTCAATTTTGAGCTAATTTCGTCATTATGTTTCAAGAAGTCAAGTTTCCTATTGAAATGCAACTCATATATAGTCTTCAGTTGTGTTTTAAATGCTCTCTTCATTACAGAACATTCCTAGATGCAAAATGGTTCATGATTCCCATCCAAAAATTTGCATAAGTAAGTAAGCATCATTATGTTGGATTCCAAAGAAATGATGAAGGATTACAAAAGCTTAAGCCTGGAGAAATAGCAAAGTTCATCTAATGTAGGACTTTGTAGACCTTGCTAAATTATAATTTAGATTAAAAATACATATTTTGATTTTGTTTGTAATTTGATATTCTATAGGATACTACAAAATTCTTTTTAAAGAGAAGGTTTAATTGACATTCACAAATGATTCTGACATTTTATTTTCTTAGAATATACTTTCAAGAGAGTTATAATTAGAACTTAGTTAACAGATAATTCGAACATTCATGTATAATATGATAATGTGAATAATTTAGACAGAGTTGCCAGCAAATAGATGATATTAATTTATAAATTTAGAAAAACTGCAATTATTGAGGGTTTCGTATAATATGGTATGAAGAGAGTAATTGTGTGACATCTTCTTTCTTCTACATATATGTAACACAGGAAGTAATTTCCTTAGTTACGTGCCTCTGTATACATTGAGAAAAATGCTAGGTTTGGGGTTTGTTTTCATTTTTGTTTTTGTTTCATTGGTTTGTCCTAGAGCTTGAACTCTGGGCTTGGACACTCTCTGAGCCTGGTTATGCTCAAGGCTCATGCCCTACCACATCAACCTCAGTGGCACTTGTGTCTGGCTTTTTCTGAGAAGTTTATTGGAGATAAGATTCCAAGAAACGTTCCTGCCTGGGTGGGCTTTAACCATAATTTTCTTATCTTAGCATCCTGAATATCTATGATAGTTTAAGAAAGTATAAATATAAATAATATTTGCAAGTGTTCTGATCTCAAGAATACCACTAGGGAAAAATGATGCGGCTCATTTTATTGTGTTGTTCTTTCCATAACAAGGAGGGCATCGCATTAGCAGAGGTGTAGTATTTTTTCACAATAGAAATAAGCTATTCATGATGTGAATGAAGGAATTTTAAGGTGCAGCTTACAAGTTGGAAACTGTTGGGGTAGAATGACATTATGGTATAAATCTTGGGATTGATGGTCATAGAAATAATAGCTTACTGTGATAAACAATTGCTTATTCTTGAAGAATTAATTATTACAAATGCTTCATAGTTGTATCCTCTACCGGAATGTGGCTATTTTTCTGTTGGTTTCTCAATCTGTAACACCCCATTGGAAACTGCATCTATTGCAGAATTTCATACATGCAAACAGGTACTGTTTTGAATCTCTCAGGTATGGAAGTTGAGAATTTAAAAATGAGAAGTTATTAGTCGTAGGAATTTTGAAGAACACATATATTCTGTCTTCTTAACAACTTATTTACTTTTTAAAGTTATGGGTTTCCATAGAATTAAGCTGTTTTCAGTTTTAGTATGAGAAAGTACTAAATTTATTCTTTTTTCAAAATATTGGGAAGTATATTGTGAAAATTTTGTTTAGTTGGGTTACATTCAAGTTGATGGCCCTCTGATAAAGAAGGGGTAATTAATTCAAATTAGATGCCAAATAGTATTGGTTTTTAAGAAGTTACTACATAAATAATAATATTTATTATACCAAGACAGTGAAATTATATTTTATGCAGCTTATTTTTAAAATTTTATTATCAAAGTGATGTACAGTGAGGTTACAGTAATTGTAAGGTAGTGAATACATAACTTTTCAAACTTGTTACTCCTCCCTCATTTTTCTCACAGTTTTCCTTTACCCCTTCACCTCTCACAAGTTGTAATATACATTTCCAACATATTGTCGTGTGAGTATTGCTATTACATTGGTTTTTCCCCTTGTCCTTTGTCTCACCATTTTGTTGTTCCTCTTCCCTTCCCTAATTAAGGTAAATGTATACAGACTACAAAATCAAATATAGCAGGGATAAACTATATGGGAAAACTCAATGAAAACAGAAATCACATAGTACATCAAAAACAACAACCACAAATGAAAAAATCTGTTTCCATATCTTGGAGTTCATTTTGCTCAGCATATGCTTATATGGTCATATATACGCATAACAAAGTGAATAGAAAATAATAGTTGCATGAACACTATATCATGAGAACAACATGTTAACTTTTTGATGGTTAAGGTAGAATCAGGATAGGTGAATTTGCAGTTCTGATAAAGGAATTTCAAAGGAGTTTTAAAGTTATGACAGGTAAATTTTAATCGTTCATAATTCTTAACAGCCCAGCCAATTAAGAAAATTTAAAATTGCCTGGGAGAATAGGCTTTCATGCAAAGAAATCCATGGAGACTTAGTAGAGAGGGTGCAATG
The DNA here is from genome assembly GCF_019054845.1 of Dipodomys spectabilis. Classification (NCBI taxonomy): domain Eukaryota; kingdom Metazoa; phylum Chordata; class Mammalia; order Rodentia; family Heteromyidae; genus Dipodomys; species Dipodomys spectabilis. Next base: position 1,037,974 of record NW_024871079.1, on the reverse strand, counting down.
TGGGTGAAGATGGCTCTTTTTCAGACTAAACAAACAAACCTCAGAAACCCTGCTGTAAATCCTGAAGGTTCCCTTGAGAATTGTCCTAACACAGGAAATATACTCTCACTGTGTGAGACAAGGTTTTAGTGGAATTTGAATTCAAAGTTCTTAAAAAAAAATAAGACATAAAAATATGTGAATTAACCTTTAATTACCACACAGTAATTCTCTGAAAAACATAATTTGGGCCAAATATTTAGGAAGAAATTGCCCTCCACAATGAAAGAAGGTATTGGGTTTACACTTTTCTGTTTGTAATACTTTCCACAATGTCTTTGCACGTGAAGCAGTGAAACACAGAAAAAAAATCTGATTGGTTACTTCAAACCAATTATTTCACATTTCTAAGTGGCTCACAAAAAATAATATCCTTATTCACATGAGATAGTGAAGATTTCTCTTATTACATAAGCAAAAAGTTTTGGGTTCAGAAAAAAATTGAGCAGGGCTGGGAAGGTGGCTCAGTGGTAGAGCCCTTGCCTTGCATGCATGAGGCCCTGGGTTTGATTCCCCAGCACCGCATAAGCAAAAAGAAAAATAAGCCAGATGTTGTGCTGTGGTTCAAGTGGTAGAGCACTAGTCTTGAGCTGAAGAGCTGAGGGACAGCACCCAGGTCCAGAGTTCAGGCCCCACGACTGGACCCCCTGCCCCTAAAAATGCAACAACAACAACAACAAAGAAAAGAATTGAGCAAATGGAAAAGGTAAGAAAACAGTGTTCTTAGAAGCCCTAGCTGAGCATACTGCTTTTAGCAGTTGAGTGAGGCCAAAACTTTTTGATATACATTGTGTTAATATTTTTGCTACCTAAAGTGATTTTACAGAGCTGATATAGCTCACTACAATACAGAACAGATTGAATGAAGACATGAAAATAAATTCCAGGCAGTTCAGGGAAGATGGTGGAGGAGAAGCTGGAGGCTAAACAAGCTCTCACATAGAAAGCAGTTTTAGAGTTCCAGTGAACAGTGTGCCTTCACAGGACAGAGAGTTAGGTCAGAGAGAGAAAATACAGGCAAGGAGACAGCCCTGAGCAATTGCCAGCAGCCGCAGCGGGTGGTGGCAGAGGTGGGGGCGGCAACTGCAGGCACTATACCTGATTCACAGAGAGTCCGGAAAGAAGGAACCAGACGCGGCGGGTGAGCGGATTCTACTCAACACCAGCAAGAACTGACAAGAAGCAGAAATCTTCATCATGCACTTCGCAGACCAGAGACGACCCAGGAACCAGGACTCAGCATGAGTAGAAGCATGATGTCCTCACTCTGCTCAGGAAACAAAGGAAGGAAGGCCACCCCTCCCCCCTAGTAACGGAGATCTCCATCTTGGATACCGACAAAGCTCGGAGGAGCTGCTAGTTCCAACTCAGGCCTTGGAAGAAATCTAGAGTCATCTAGCAGGTCACAAGAGCCTCACCTGACCTGCCAGTCTCAGCTACACCCAGGGAAAAGTCACCCAGCTCAGGCACCAGCCCCAGGAGTGGCTTTCTTCACCCGGTAATCAGAGCCAGAGGCTGCCCCTCCCTTTAGCATCCTCGACAATCAATTGAAATTCAGTAAACATAAACCCTGAGAGTGGCTCTAGGCTGGACTCTGTGAGTTTCTCACAAACCAGCCCCCGAGAAAAGCTACTGTTTGCTGAAAGGCCTCAACTCTACCCAGAACCTAGCCCCATCACAGCATCTCCAAACTCGAGGAAAAAGCCATCTCCCTCTTTTGTGGGTACTCAAAGCAGATCTTCCTCCCACTGAACTAACCTGGGAGGAGGATCGCAATACATTGGAGAAAGCAGAGCATTTTTCTGCCTGTTCAACGAAACTGACTTAAGGAAACAACCAAGCCACAGGAACACAAGCAGACCAGAGACTCCAACAAGAGGCTGGTTATGGACACAAGGGACATACAGGATTTTTCCCACCCCTCCCCCCAAAAAATCAAACAACTTTTTTGTTGTTGTTGTACCTTTTATAAAAAAATTTTTTTCGAAAAACATTTTTAATCATTAATTTTTACATTTTTTAAAAAAAAATGTGTTCTCGTATTTTTTTTCCTCTAAGAATTTTATTTTAGGGGTATAAGTGTGTGTGCGTTTTTCTTTCTTTTTTTCCCTTGTTTTTTTTAATTTTGTTTTTGTTTAGCTCTACTGAACTTCTGATCTTTTTTCTTTCTTTCTTATCCTTTTCACCTTTTCTTCTCTTTCGTTCTTCTTTATGTGACTTAATTGCTGTTCTGCACATCCTCAGGTAAACCCTTAGTTGATTATTAGACCTTATCCCCCATTGTGTTCACACTTAATCCACAAATTTATTACTCAATTCAAAACCTCTTAGACTTAAATTCCTTAATAGCAGTACTACCCTTTGATACCTATAAAATATTTTAAGTATTTTTATTTTCAAGTTTTTCACATCTCCTTTATATCCCTCCCCTTGTGTCATTATATTCATGTTCTTCTCTGAATAGTTTGTTTTAAATTCTCTATAATATTTCAAATTTTTACTTTTCCATTTTTTCTGGTCTCTTTTTTCCCTTTCTCTTTCTTCTTCTTTTTCTCTCTCTCTACTTTCATCCTATCCAACCTATTTCCTGCTTTGAGATTAGGATTTAGTTAACACTCCCTGTATCTTTCCACATCACTCTATTTCTATTTTTTACCCACATCTTTTCCTAAACTGAATAATTTCTGGTTTACCAAATTCTTCTTTGCAGTTCATAGCCCATTAATATATAGTTGTTTGATGTTGAATAGAGGTATCTGTTGAACTAGATTGTATCTGCAGACTATTGACTGTGCAAATACACACTTTGGTTGATGCTTGCCTTAAGATATTGTTCTAGCATAAAACTGGTGATAATTTCATCCCAAATGAGCAGAGTGAGCGGAAAAAACACAAGAAAAATGAAAGTCCGGGTATCTCAACTCCCACTCATGATAATCAGGGAACAGAAGAGATAATGAATAATCCAGAGGAGAGTTCCCAAATAGCTCTACAAACACTGCTGGCAAACATCATAAATGAAAAGACTGAAAACATAAAAAGGACTCTGTATGAGCGTGATAGGGAGAGAGGAGGCAATACAAAGGTTTATACAGGAATATCATAAGCGTGAGGAAGCTACTCAAAAACTGATACAGGATTTGCGTGAGCAGCTTGAGAATACTCAAAGAGAAAGGCAGGAATGGCTGAGAACACTCAAAGAGAACTACAGGAATGGCATGAACGGGAGGAAGTTAAGCAAAGAGTAATACAGGAATTGAGAGAGCAGGATGAGAATACACAAAGATCACTAAAGGCATTCATGGAATCCATTACCAAAGAGCTGAAGGAAGTCAGGGAGACCGCAAAGGCAATGCTGAATGGAACCCAACAGAAGGAATGGGAGTCCAAGGAAACCATAACAAATCAACTAAGTGATTTGAGAATAAACACTGAACACCAAATTAAGGAAGTAAAGAAGTTCATACAAGATCTAAAACAAAGCTTCAACAAAGAATTTGAAGCCACCAATGCTACCAACTAGAAGGAAAAGAAATAAAAAACAAAGTAGAAAGTCTTGACAGCAGGTTAGACCATGCAGAAGATCGAATCTCGAGGATTGAAGACAGCCTTACATATTATAGAGAAAGAACATACAACGATCCAAGACAAGTCCAAGAAATATGAGAGATATATCCAAAACTTGGAAGACACGATCAGAAGGCCTAATCTAAGGATAATGGGTGTAGAGGAGCACCTAGAAACAGAAGTTAATGGACTAGGAAATTTGTTTAACAGGATCCTAGCAGAGAACTTCCCAAACATGCAAAAAGATAGGCCTATTCAGATACAAGAACCATTAGAACCCCAGATATACCAGACCAGATTAGGACATCCCACAATCACATTATAATCTGCAAAGGATCAATTTAGACCAAGGAAAAGATCCTTAAAGCTGTCAAGGGAAAAACATTAATGACCTATAAAGGGAAACCAATTAGAATCACCTCAGATTTCTCAGCAGAGACAATCAAAGCAAGAAGAGCCTGGAATGATGTATGCCATGCCCTAAAAACAAACCACTATCAACCAAGAATACTGTACCAAGCTAAACTCTCCTTCATAACTGAAGGCCAAATAAAAACCTTCCATAGGAAAGAAAAATTGAAACAATATATCTCCACCAAACCAGCCCTACAAAAGCTTCTTAGAGATGTCCGACACATAGAAAACCAACAAGACCAAAATAAAGGAAAAGAAACTGCACCCAAACTGAGAATCAAAGAACCATAGGAAGAACCCAGCTTTCGCAGCTCCCCAGAAGGTGGATAACATGGCAGGAACTCCCAAATACCTCTCAGTCCTATCTCTTAACATTAACAGATTTAACTCTCCAATTATGCGACATAGTCTGTCTAGTTGGATTAAAAAACAAGACCCTTCTATATGCTGCCTTCAGGAGTCACATATTGCCCATAAAAACAAACACATTTTCAATGTTAAAGGCTGAAAAAAAATCTACCAAGCAAACGGCCCCCATAAACAGGCGGGAGTTGAAATCCTAGTATCAGATAAAATAGACTTCCGATTAATATTTGTGAGAAGAGATAACGAAGGTTGTTACATACTAATTAATGGATCTCTCCTTCAGGAGGATATTACAATTCTAAATATCTATTCGCAAAACAACAGGGCACCCAAATTTATCCAAGAAACACTACTTTCCCTCAAATCCCACATAGACCCAAAGACATTAATTGTTGGGGATTTTAACACACCACTCTCCCCACTAGATAGATCAATTCGGCAAAAACTCCACAGAGAAACCTCAGATCTAAACAACTGCATAGATCAAGTAGATTTAACAGACATCTACCGAATATTTCACCCAACATCATCAGAATACACGTTTTTCTCAGCAGCATATGGAACATTTTTTAAAATAGATCACATTTTAGGCCACAAAGCAAACTTGTCAAAATTCAGAAACATTGAAGTTATATCTTTCATTCTTTAAGACCACAAGGGAATAAAATTAGAACTCAACACCAAAAGCCACCAAAGAAAGTCTGGTAACACATGGAGGCTGAACAACACACTGATGAATCACGAGTGGGTCAAGGAAGAGATTAGAAAGTAAATTCAAATGTTCAGGCTATTCAACAAAAATGAGCACACAAATTACCATCTCCTCTGGGACACAGCAAAGGCAGTACTCAGAGGCAAGTTTATAGCCCTGAGTTCCTACATCAACAAATTGGAGAGATCTGAAACCAACAATTTAATGAGACATCTGAACCTCCTTGAAAAAGAGCAGCAAGATAAACCCCAATCCAGTAGATGGAAAAAAAATAATTAAAATTAAATCATAATTAAATGAATTAGAATCCAAAAAAAAAAAACTATAGAAAGAATCAACAAAACAAAGAGTTGGTTCTTCAAAAAAATTAAAAAAAATTGACAGGCTCCTAGCACATCTTATCAGAAAAAGAAGAGAACACACCCAAATAAACAAACTCAGAGATGAGAATGGAAACATCACCACAGAAACAACAAGATTCACAACATTTTAAGGGAATACTTCTCAAAACTTTATGCTAATAAGTTTGAGAACTTGGCAGAAATGGACCTTTTCCTAGCAAATATTGACATGCCAAAACTAAACCAAGATGAATTAAACCATCTTAACAGGCCCATATCAAGCATTGAAATAGAAACAGCAATAACAGACCTCCCAGCTAAGAAAAGTCCAGGACCAGATGGTTTTACAGCAGAATTCTACAAGGCCTTCAAAGCACAGCTCACACCAATACTCCTCCAATTCTTCAATGAAATTGAAAGAGAAAGTTCATTACCGAACATATTCTATGAAGCCATCATAACCCTCATCCCAAAACCTGGCAGGGACTCATCAAAGAAAGAGAACTATAGACCCATTTCTTTTTTTTATTGTGAAAATACTATACAGAGGGGTTACAGTTACATGGACAAGATAGTGAGTACATTTCTTATCGAGCATTGTAGCCTCCTCCTTTGTTTACCCTTCCCATCCCTTCCCATCCTCCCTCCTCTCCCACTCAATCCTCCCCCACCAAGTTGTAAACTTCGTTTTTGACATGACAACTTGTACTTCTCATTGTTGCAACAGGTCCACCTGTATCCTTATTTAAACGACTTGTTTTTCCACTTCCCCTCCACAAATTATACGGACATCAAATACAGTGAAAGCATGGGTTATACTGTGGGGGAGGAACATACAAAGCAACAAAGAAATAATCTTATAATTGCGTTAGAAACAAATGCATGAAACAAAAAAAAATATTTAAAATACATATCTTAGGGATCATTTTCCTAACATCACCTTATCTGACCTTTTCTGCTTGATTCAGACACATACTAGTTATTGCGAATAATGGAAACCATGGGACCTATGTTCCTTTAGGCCTGGCTTACTTCACTTAATATAATTTTTTCCAAGTCTTTCCATTTCCTAACAAATGGGGCAATGTCATTCTTTCTGATGGAGGCATAGAATTCCATTGTGTATATATTGGACATTTCCTTGATCCATTCATCTACTGAAGGGCATTGGAGTTAGTACCATATCTTACCTATGGTAAATAATGCTGCAATAAACATAGTTGTGCAGGCAGGTTTAGTATGGTCTTGTTTGTGATCATTTGGTTAAATGCCCCAAAATGAGATTGCTGGGTAATATTGGAGCTCTATGTGGAGTCTTTTGAGGAATCTCCCTACTATTTTCCAAAGTGGTTGAACAAGTATACACTCCCACCAACAATGCAGTAAAGTTCCCTTCTGTCCACATCCCCTCGAGCATCTGTTGTTATTAGAGTTTCTTTATTTTAGTCATTCTAACTGGATTGAGGTGGTTTCTCAATGTTTTGATTTGCATTTCTTTTATGGCTAGGGTGGTTGAGCATTTCTTCATGTATCTATTGGACATCCTTCCTTCCTCTTCAGAGAAGTTTCTCTTTAAGTCTTTAGCCCACTTATTTATTGGGCAGTTGTTTCTTTGAAGATTTGTTGTTGGGGGATTTAATTTTTTGAGTTCAAGTAATATTTTAAATATGAGACCCTTGTCTGTAGTATGGCTAGTGAAGATCTTCTCCCAATCCGTGGGCTTTCTGTTGATCATGCTAGCTATGTCCTTTGCCATGCAGAAGCTCTGAATTTCATGTAATCCCATTTGTCCAAACATTCTTTGATTTGTTGTGTTTCTGGGTCTCTAGTAAGAAAATTTCGGCCTGTGCCAAGGAGACCTAAGGTTTCTCCTATTCCATCCTATAATGTTTTCAGAGTGTCTGCTTTGACTCTGAGGTCTTTGATCAATTTGATTCTGGAGTTGATTCTGGTGCAGGGTGATATATAAGGATCTAGCTTTAGTTTTCTACAAATAGTTAACCAATTTTGCCAACACCATTTACTGAAGAGGCTGTCTTTCTTCCATTCAATTTTTTTTAGCTCCCTTATCGTAGATTAACTCCCTATAGATTTGTGGGTTCATTTCTGGGTTGTTAATTCTATTCCATTGGTCCTGAGGTCTGTTCTTGTGCCAGTACCAAGCCGTCTTGATTACTATGGCTTTTTAGTAGAGTTTGAAATTTGGCAGTGATATTCATCAAGCACTGTTCTTTCTGTTAAGGATTGTTTTTGCTATTCGAGATCTTTTATTGTTCCATATGAATTTTTGGATTGCCTTTTCTAATTCCTTGAAGAATGTGGTTGGAATATTGTGATAGGTATGGCATTGAATTTGTAGATAGCCTTGAGAAGTATTGCCGTTTTCATGATGTTGATTCTTCCAATCCAGGAGCATGGGAGGTTTTCCAAACAGGATATTTCTTTAAAGAATATATGTAAATTAATAGTCAATACAAGGAGCATATGAATTAAGCTCCTCTGTAGTATGTAAATAAAAATAAAACTCATTCGTATGACCATAATATAAAAAGATGACACAAAATATAGTAATGCATTTGTGGATAAATTGATATACTCCACATAGCAGAATGATTTGCATAATACTGCAATCATTTTAGCAATCAAGTTTTCAAGTCTTCAAGAGGTCAATGAGAATTGTATAGGATCTACATTACACTTCTATGTATGTATTAAAGAGAAGTATAAAACTCGTTTTAACAGGGAATGTAGTTCATTGACTGCACTTGAATAGTATGTGTGAGACCCTGGAAATAATCCCCAAAAACAAATTTTTAAAACTCACACTATAGAAGATGTATCCTGGACAAATTCTTGTAACTGAATTTTATATCTATTTTAATGTCTGTTCTAAAATTTATAACAATTCTATTTGAACAAATGCAAGTTTGTGAAAATTAGGCTTGGAAAATCTATGATTGTACAATTCACTTCCAAAGCACTAAAATGTATACAATGAAAGGAGATAATATATTGCATGTGAATTTCATGTCACACAAAAAAACTATTGTTAAAAATACTTCACAAAAATCACAAAATACCTAAAAAGATGTTTTTGGTGTTGTCTAAAAATTCTTTGTAAACTACAGCTTTTAAAACAAAGATATATTTTGTTTACTTTTTGTTTTTTTGGTCTGTTTTCCTGAGTTTATGCAAAGATAACTCAATCCAAAAGTGTATGTGATAGCTGGAATATCTAGGAATTGTGCATCACTTATAAGTAATTGATAGCCTTTTCTGGTAGAAACTTTTAGCAAATGACAGAACCTAAATCTATGCATCTGCATTTTATGAAAGCCATATGTTACTTGCTGAATCCAATTGCTTTTCTCTATTTTGCTAGGATAGAAAGTATTTTCAAGATAAGAGCCAATCGCAGTGAAAAGAAACAAAATACATAATCATTTATATTTGTGAAAATAACACACAAAATAAAACAATTCCACTTAAGTGACTCTAGTATTAGTACCTATGAAGATGTTCCTGAATGCCAATATCCATTGAATTTTTGGAATTTAAATTTCTACCAACATATGAAAACTAGAACAAGAAAACAAATATAGTCTTAGAGCAAACCAGCCTTGCAATAATTTTCTTAATGGTTTTGAAATTACAAAAGAATTGATTCCATTAAGAAAATGATCCTTTCCTATAGAAATCATTTAAAAATGTTTATCACTTATTATAATTCAAATACTAAACAAGAGTAATTTTATATAATCAGTACAAATATCGTTTTATTACTATCGTAAAATAGAATAACAGACCAGTCCCAGTATATTATCATTAGTCTTAATTCCTAAGCATTACATAAATATCTTAAACAAAATCTAAATAGTCATTTCTTTAACATAGATATAAATAGTGTATACTTTTCATTAGATTTTTCCAGGGGCATGTATTCATGATTCTAAGAAATGTTCACAGCAGTTAAAAGGTGCTTTTGTGAAATTAATTTGATATATTTTGTTGTTGTTGTTGTTTGTTGTTGTTGTTGTTGTTTGCAAGGCCTGGACATTATCCCTAAGCCTTTTTATGCTCAAAGCCAACTCTACCACTTGAGGCACAGAGCTAATTCCTGTGTTTAGTAGTTAATTGGAGATAAGAATATAACAAGTACTTTTCTGTCTGGTCTAGTTTTGAGCAGAATTCTAAGATCTCATTACCAAGAATAGCTTGAATTATAGGCGTGAGTCACTGGCACTTGGTTTGATGTATTTTTTAATTTTACTTATGTTTTAATATTTTTGTTTCTCTATAATGTACATCATTCTACACATAAATTTAGATATATGTATATATTTCTGATGACAATCTTTAAAAACGTATGTCTTTATACACATTATATATATGTGTGTGTGTATATATATATATATATATATATATATATATATACATATATATATATTTCTGAAGACAGACTCCTTCTAAAACTTTTATGCTACTATTTTTTGACCTTTTTCATTTCAAAGATATACAGTCTATTGTATAGTAAGGAAAACCCTCAATATTACAATTTATGCCATATTTCAGATTGGGAAGCTTTGTCTGTATGAATAAGTTTATTTCTTTTGTTTCTGCTTTCCTATTCATAATTCTGTTTCTCATAGTATTGTTTTAAGGACTTTTTCTTTATCCCAATTTGGGGCTTGGACATAACTCATGTTCAGTTTGCTAACAGTAGTCAGTCTACCATTTGAACCATGCCTCCAGCCCAGAAATTTTTGTAGTTAATTGGAGATAGAACCTCATGAATTTTCCTACCAGCCTGAAAACCATTATCGCCCAAGTCTCCTCTTTCTTAATCACTAGTATTATAGAGGTGAGTCATGAACCCCAAGAGTCAATGACTTTTCAGGTCTTATAGATTCCACATGTTTACTAGTAATTGTAATAATAAAATATACAAGATTGGGTAGCGTTAACACAGTAAATACATTGCTTCTGTGTTGGTTGTACTAAAACTCCAAGATCAGAGTTGGCTTCTTCTAAGTCCTCTTTCCTTAGCCTTCTGCTTCTCTTGGAGGAGACTTCAACTTAAATGCTACCTTTGAGATTCTGTTTCCAAATGCAGTCACTTTCTAATGCAATGGGTTTTTGATCGTTAGTGTGATTTCAGTGGGACATTATCGAACACATAACATATTACTTAATGGATAGGAGAAAATATCTAATAGGAAATTATTTGGTTTGGGCATGGAAGTTATGCTATATTTAAAAAATAGCAAAAGAGAGAAAGGTTTTATTAGAGCTTGTAAAATGAGGATGAACTCTTGACCTCAGACATGCCAAATTCTTACCCTGTCACACACTTAAATGCTTAGTGGTACTGGAAGATTTTACCCAAAAGCCTATACTTGTGAAACAGCATCTCTACTACTGCCATATCAGCAGATTGTAATTTGATTGCTTATTTTGAGGTAGTATCACTATACCTGGGCCTACTTGGACAGTGGTCCTCCTAACACAAACAAAACACATTGCACCCAGCAAATGGTTAGCGTTTCTGAAACATTTTTTTTGGCTGGGCTTGCCTGGAACTGCAATTCTCTAATCTCTGTTTTCTAAGTAGATAATATTGCAGGTTTTAGCCACTTTATCCACCAAAATTATACAATTTCAAGATATCTTGATATTGCCTGTCTTTGTGCTTAACATATATAGCTATCCTTAATTTTCTCCATCTTTTGTTTAGTACTCTGAGTGGAAATTTTGTAACCCCTCTGTACAGTGTGTTCACAAAAAAAATTAAATTAAAAAAATTTTTAAAAAATTCTGTATATCAATTTTATAATAAAAAATGCATGAACAAAGAAAAGAAAGAAAACATTGACTTTCTTGATATACATGGCTTTGTTTGTATGGAATCCCATCACAATCCAAAAAATCTCCCAAAAGTTTATGTCAAGAATCATGGAAAAGAAGGCTTCAGGTTGGAAAAAACAAAACAAAACAAAATACTGATCCTTAACTTATAATTGCACTATATAGTATTAGTCAATGCTTTCTAAAGTATGAGAAGAGAAGGAAGGCAGAAATGTGAAAGATGTCAGGTCTCTGTAGAATTTCTGTAGTTGTCACTTCATGTTATCTTTCTTCCTTAAAGCATGCTTTATTAAAACCCTCTGGGTGGATATTGGTTGGACTGATTGGTAACCTTCCCCCGGAAATGAAGCTGATTTTAGACTGCCAATGATTTGGTAAATAAAAGAATGATGAGAATAAGCACAGATATTGTCACAAAATAAGCCGACAAAGTTCAATTGCTGAACAGCAAAACAAAGCAGTTTCAAGTCCGATGATCCACGTTGGGACATATATTGATAGATACATATGTATACATATACACACATACATGAAAAAGTAAATATCCAGTAGAATATAGAGAAACTTGGTGTGACAAGTACTAAACTGTATCAAACTGGTTGCAGTAAAGGTACAGTAAAGCATCAATAGTTTAGCATAGATTTTGCATAGATTTGTAAAAGATGAAAATTTTTCCTTCATTTTATACTTTACAAATGTCCTTAGTATGTTTTAAGTTTTTTTATATTGTAGTTGGAGCATCTATACAATGCTGAGAATTGGGATTACATAAAGTATGCAACATGAATAGGCCAGCCTGAATAGATAAGTTCATTAGATTCTTATTTCCATTTAACTACCAGGAGAAATGGAATTCAGTTCAGATTTTATGTAGAGCACTGGCCTTGAACACAAAAGCACCATTCACGTTGTGAGTTTAAGCCCTAGGATCTACAGAAACAAAAACACAAAATACAACTTGGAGTTAGATATTTTATAATGAAGCATTTTTTATATGCTCTACCTTGTTAGAAAGACTAGATTTCTGTGTTAGCTTTATAACCTACCATAATAAGTGATATTGTCCATTTAGTAAGCAGAAAGGCTTACTCTGATTTATAAGTTTGAAGGTTTCAGTGTATGTTCAGTTGGTTTTATTGCTTTGGTGGCCTGTGACAAGACAATGTCAAGGTGGGGAGTATGTCAAAAAGAAATGTTTCTGACCTAGAATGATTAATGGATAAAAGAACAAAGTAGATGAGAGTCCATGTTCTCATAGGTTTCACTCTGAAGAACTTAATCTCCAAAAGAACTATTCAGGTATTCTCCACAGTCTGGGAGGAAATGTAAAGTCAATTTTGTTTAACATATAGGTCTTTCTGGGGCATTCTAAATTTAAATAGCAACACCTTCACCAATGATAATGACTTGTCCAGGGGTGGAAGCAACTAGATATTGCTATAAATTCTAATCAGATATTAGCAGACTAAATATTTTATGGAATTCCTATTAAAACATTTTCTTGCAGGCTGACTGGGTCTTCATACTACACATGTGTATATCTGTGTGTATGTGTGTGTGTGTTTGAATAAACTAATATAGCAATGTAGCAGATAAAATTATTAGTATGGCCTTTTTCTTCTCATACCATGAAAGCCTGCCACAAATCCAATCAAATCCCATCCAAGATTCAAACATTAATGCTGTCCCAAAAGTTCTGTACACAAACCCATGTACATCCACTTCATTTAAGATGGCATTGGTATATGAGAATTTTAAGTCTTCCAATTACATTGTCACCAAGGAAACAACGTACAATATTTCCTTTAAAAATATCTAGATTGTAGAACACTTTAGCCAGAAAATTAAAGGAGTATACTTTATAGGATTTAATTTAAATATTTGATCACTGAAATGGATATTCAATATCCACAACTTAGAGCTCTTTTAAAATACATAATTGCAAACCTCATCTATTACCATCTTCCGTGAAGACAGTCCTTGCTGAAAACGAACCAAATGTGGTAAACCAATTAAAATGTACGCCATTGTCAAATGCTGTTGTTTAAAGCATGGAAGTGACAGAGCAATTAATGCCAGTGAACAGCCGGTTCTAAGGAGTATGAAAAGTGATTACTTTATACTCTAGGTGGAAAACTCCACAGATGTTTCAGATTGTGCTTCGTTCTAGGAATTTGTGAGATATATTTTGGAAAGCACAATGAATGAAAGCATGTTGTTTTATAAAGATTTGCTGGCTGAGAAACCAGGGAAAGAAAACTTATTGAAGTGTTTCAAATGAGAATACAGACAATAGGGTGGGTAAGATGTGATAATCAGCTTTAAATACAGACTGAAGCAAACCAAAGAATGGGATTTTTTTTCCCCATAACAAATGCTTTCTCGGTATATTGAGCTATACACTATAATGAAAAGTCAGGAAAAAAACACTGTCACCTGTTGAATTTCTTTCTTAAGAGAATCTTAAATGACAAAGATGAAGAAATTTAAGTATGTTATTAAAACATTATCAAGTATTACTTTAATTTTTGATTAAAAGTTAAAACAAACTGACAATTAGTCCATTAAGATCTATGTTTCCTGTCATATTTTGTTTTCTATTTGTTCCTCTTTTTTGGGTGGTGATATTTTTTTTTCAAAAATGCAACCTAGTCTTAATCATTACCCACAAAATTTATGCTGTCATAGAATCAGAGAGTTTTATTTATTAAATTAAGACTATAATAGGCTCATTTTATGTCAACACAAAATATGAACACCAAAATCATTTTTCACTAAAAAAAAAACTCATAAAAAATCATGAGGACTTGGGGGAAGATGGAGGGGAGATGGAGGGTAAATAAGCTCTTGCACAGTAAATAGTTTTAGTGTTCCAGTGAACAGTCCTAGGCCAGAGAGTCACACCAAGTGTGCCATCACAGTACAGAGAGTTTGACCAGAGAGGGAAAATCCAGGCAAGATGACAGATCTGAGCACTTGCCAGTAGCCACAGCTACGGTGGCAGTAGGGACAGTGCCAGTGGCTGTAGTCACCATACCTACAGAAAGAGTCCATGACACAGGCCCCAGACATGGCCTGTGAGCGGATTCTACTCAACTCCAGCAAGAATTGACAAAGAGCAGATCTCTTCATCCTGCAGATCACAGACCAGAGACTACCCAGGAACCAACACTCTAGCATGAGTAGAATCCTGACATCCTCACTCCTTCTCAGGGGGCAGAGAAGAGAAGCCATCCTTTCCCCACCACCAGAGATCTCCATCTAGGACTCTTACCTATGTAGGGCTGAGCAGCTAACTCCAACTCATTCCTTGGAAGAAAACAAAGGAGTCATTTGGCAAGTCACAGGAAGTAGATATAACCTGCCAGGCTCAGCTCCACCCAGGGGAATGTCACCCCCACCCAGCCAGTGGTAGCTCTGTCCTTGGAGGAGTGATTTCCTTCACAGGGCAAACAGAGCCAGAAGCTGCCCCTCCCTACAGCAGTCTAGACAAACATTTGAAACACAGGAAACATAAATCCTGAGAATGGGCTTCCCGAGTGTTTCAGGAGTTGCCCCTCAGGGAAAAGCTACTGTTTCTGTAAGGCCTCAACTACCCAGAACCTAGCCTCATCACAACATCTCCACACTGGAGGAAACAGCCATCTCCCTCATTTGTGATACTCAAAGCAGATCTCCCGCCCATGGAACTAGCCTGGGAGGAGGATCACAAAATCCTGGGTAAAGCAGAGCATTTTTCTGCCTGCCCCAAAAAAGTGACTTAAGAAATCAATCAAGCAAAACGAAAACTAAACACCACAAGCACACCAGAGACTCCACCAAGAGACTGGTTATGGACACAGGGGAAATACAGGATCTTCCCATTCCCTCCCCCCAAAAGAACCCAAAAATCAAATCAAAAAACTCTTTTTTTAATCTTTTTTTCAATTTTAATTTTTTAAAAAGTGTTTGATGTTAATTTTTTCTCATAATTTTTATTTTTGGTGTGTGTGTGTGTGTGTGTGTGTGTGTGTGTGTGTGTGTTTAAACTCTTTTGACCTTTTGGTCCTTTATATTGTTTTCATTTTTTTCTCTCTTTCTTTCTTTATTGTTTGACTTAATTGCTGTTCTGCTCATCCCCCGATACATACCTGCGGTCGATAATTAGATGCTATTCTTCATTCTTTACATAATTAATCCAGAAATTTATTTATTACTCGATTCAAAACGTCTTAGGCTGAATTCTTTAACAGCAGTATTATTTCTTTACACCAATATAATTTTCAAGTAACTAACTTTAATTTTTTTTTATTTTTTAGTTTTCCATGTTTCCTTTCTATCCCTCCTTTCATCTCATCCTATCCTTTTCTTCTCTCAATATCATTTCTTTAAACTTACATAATTTTTAAGTGTTTCACTTCTTAAATTTAAATTTTTGTTTATCAATTTCTTATTTATTTTTTAAAAAATCTCTCTCTTATCATTCTGTCCAATCCATTTCCCGCTCAGACATAAGGACTTGGTTAAATTCACTCTTCTCTTACCTCTCCACATCCCTCTCATCCTATTTTTCTCTGCATTTCTCCCTAAACCTAATAATTTCTGGTGTGTCAAATCATTTTTGCTTTTATTAGCCCATTAGTCCATGGTTGTTTGCAGTTGAATAGATTGTATCTGATGAACTAGATTGTATCTGTAGCCATTTTGACTGTGCAACTACAGGACTAAGGTTGATGCTTGCCTTAAAATAGTGTTCTAGCGCAAAATTGGTTTTACTTTCATACCAAATGGGCAGAACAAGTGGAAAAACACAAGAAAAATGGCAATTCTGGGTATATGAATTCTCAATCATGATAATCAGGTGACAGAATATTTAATGAATAATCCAGAGGAGAGTTCCCAAAAATCTCTACAAACACTAGTGGTAAACATGGTGAATGAATAGATTGAAAATTTGGAAAGGACTCAGTGTGAGCATGATAGAGAGCAAGAGGGGGTAAACCAAAGATTAATACAGGAATCTTGTGAGCATGAGGAAGCTACTCAAAGATTAATACGGCAATTGCATGAGCAGATTGAGAACAGTCAAAGAGAGATATAGTAATCGCATGAGAAGGCTGAGATTAGTCAAAGAGAAAGACAGGAATTGCATGATTGTGAGGAAGCTAATCAAAGAGTTAATACAGGACTTGCGAGAGAGGGTAAGAATAGACCAAGATCAATAAAGGCATTCATGGAATCCATGAACAGACACCTGAATGAATTCAGGGAGACCACAAAGGGAATTCTCAATAGAGCCCAAGAAAAGGACTGGGAGTCCAAGTAAACCAAATACTGAACACCAAATTAAGGAAGTAAAGTTCATACAAGACCTAAAACAAAGCTCCAACAAATATTTGGAGCCATCAAAGCCAAACAATTAGAAGGAAAAGAAATTTTAAAAAACCAAGCAGAAAATCTTGACAGTCGGTTAGACCATGCAGAAGATTGAATCTCGGGGATTGAAGACAGCCTAGATATTCTAGAGAAAGAATGTATAACTATCCAAGACAAATCCTAGAAATATGATAGATCTATTCAACATTTGGAAGGCACCAAATCTGAGGATAATGGGTGTAGAGGACCACCTAGAGACAGAAGTTAATGGTTTAAGAAATTTATTTAACAGAATCTTAGTAGAGAACTTCACAAACATGCAAAAATTAGGACTATTGAGATATAAGAAGCTTTTAGAACCACCAAACCAGACTTACAAAAGGTACTTAAAGATGTCCTACACATAGAAAACCGACAAGACCACAATAAATGCCAAGAAACAGCATCTAAGGGAATAAAATTAGAACTGAACACCAAAAAGCCACCAAAGAAAGTCCTGTAACACACGGAGGCTGAACAACACACTGTTGAGTCACCAGTGGGTCATGGAAGAGATTAGAAAGGAAATGCAAATGTTCATGATATACAAAAAAAAAAACCACATAAATTACCAGCTCCTCTGGGACACAGGAAATGCAGTACTCAGAGGCAATTTTATACCTCTGAGTTCCTACATCAACAAATTAAAGAAATCTGAAACCAACAATTTAATGAGACATATGCCCCCCCCTTGAAAAAGAGCATCAAAATAAGCCCCAATCCAGTAGATGGAAAAAAATAACTAAAATTAAATCAGAATTAAATGAATTAGAATCCAAAAAAGCCATAGAAAGAATCAACAAAACAAAACTTTGGTTCTTCGAAAAAATTAACAAAAATTGACAGACGCCTAACAAATCTTATCAGAAAAAGAAGAGTACATGGAATTAAACAAACTCAGAGATGAGAATGGAAACATCACCACAGAAACAACCAAGATCCAGAACATTATAAGGGAAAACTTCTCAAACATTTATGCTAATTAGTTTGAGAACCTGGTAGAAATGGACCTCTACCTAGCAAATATTGATATGCCAAAACTAAACGAAGATGAATTAAACCAACAGGCCCATATCAAGCATTGAAATACAAACAGCAATAAGAGAACTCCCATCTAAGAAAAACCCAGGACAAGATGGATTTACAGTGAAATTCCACAAGGCCTTCAAAGCAAAGCTCACACCAATACTCCTCCAATTCCTCAATGAAATTGAAAGAGAAAGTGCACTATCGAACTCATTCCATGAAGCCATCATAACCCTCATCCCAAAACCAGGCAGGGACTCATCAAAGAAACAGAACTATAGACCCATTTCTTGATAGACATTGATGCAAAATTTCTCAACAAAATTTTGACCAATCGACTTCAACAATTCATACAAAAAATCATACACCACGATCACACAGAATTCATTTCAGGGTTGCAAAGCTGATTCAACATACGCAAATCAATTAATATAATTTACAACAACAACAAGACCAAGGATAAGAACCCCATGGTTATCTAAATAGATTCAGAAAAAAGCATTTGACAAGTTCCAAAACCCGTTTATGATGAAGGCTCTGGAAAAATTAGGAATCCAGGGAACATTCCTCAATACAATAACGGCTGTATATGACAAACATACAGCCAGTTTTATACTTAATGGTGAAAAACTAAAGCCATTTCCTCTTAGGAAAGAGACAAGGATGTCCAATCTCTCCACTTCTCTTCAATGTAATATTAGAATGTGTATCAACAGCAATAAGACAAGATGCAAACATTAAAGGATCCAAATATGGAAAGATGAAGTAAAACTCCATCTTTTTAGATGACATGATCTTATATTTAAAGAATCCCACAGAATCCATTGCCAAATTACTTATGCTGATTCAAAACTTTGGCAAAGTAGCATGGTATAAAATTAACCCTCAAAAATAAATAGCTTTACTGTATGCCAACAACGAGAAAAGCATGGCTGAAATAAGTAAAGCAACTCCATTCGTAATAGCCCCACAAAAATTAAAATATCTAGGAATTAGTTTAACCAAAGAAATGAAAAATCTCTATGATGAAAACTTAGAAAACCTGAAAAAGGAAATCCAAACTGAACTTAGAAAGTGGTAAAAACCTCCCATG
The DNA here is from genome assembly GCF_019054845.1 of Dipodomys spectabilis. Taxonomy (NCBI): domain Eukaryota; kingdom Metazoa; phylum Chordata; class Mammalia; order Rodentia; family Heteromyidae; genus Dipodomys; species Dipodomys spectabilis. Next base: position 1,019,157 of record NW_024871079.1, on the reverse strand, counting down.
ATCCTGGATTGGAAGGATCAACATCATGAATATGGCAATACTTCCTAAGGCGATGTAAAAATTCAATGTGATACCTGTGAATATTCTGACCTCATTCTTGAAGAAAATAGAAGAGGCAATCCAAAAATTCATATGGAACAATAAAAGACCCTGAATAACAAAAACAATCCTCAACAGAAACAACAGTGCTGGAGGAATATGAATAGCAAATTTCAAAATCAACTACAAAGCCATAGTAATCAAAACAGCTTGGTGTTGGCACCAGAACAGATCTCAGGACCAATGGAATAGAATTGAAAACCCAGAAATTAACCCACTGACATATAGCCATCTAAACTTCGCTAAGGGTGCTAGAAAAATTAGAATGGAAGAAAGACAGCTTCTTCAGTAAGTGGCTGGCAAAATTGCTTAATCACTTGTAGAAAACTAAAGCTAAATCCTTATATATCACCCTGGACCAGAATCAATTCCAAATGGAACAAAGACCTGGAGTCACAGCAGACACCCTAGGTCTCCTTGGCACAGGCTGAAATTTTCTTAATCGAGACCCAGAAACACAACAAATCAAAGAAACTTTGGACAAATAGGATTACATGAAATTGCAGAGCTTCTGCATGGCAAAGGACATAGATAGCAAGATCAATAAAAATCCCACCGATAGGGAGAAGATCTTCACTAGCCATACAACAAACAAGGGTTTCATATCTAAAATATACCTGGAACTCACAAAAGCAAATCCAATAACAAATCCTCAAAGAAAGAAACAACTGCCCAATAAATAAGTGGGCTAAAGACTTACAGAGAAACTTCTCTGAAGAGGAAGGAAGGATGGTCAATAGACATATGAAGAAATGCTCAACTTCCCTAACCATAAAAGAAATTCAAATCTAAACAACATTGAGATACCACCTCACTCCAGTCAGAATGGCTATAATCAAGAACTCTAATAACAACAGAAGCTGGAGGGGATGTGGACAGAAGGGTACCTTGCTGCATTGTTGGTGGGCGTATAAACTTGTTCAACCACTTTGGAAAGTAGTATGGAGGTTCATCAAAAGACTCCACATAGTGCTCCCCTATTTCCCAGCTATCCCACTTTTGGGCATTTACCCAAATGCTCACAAACATGATCATACTAAAGCTTCCAGCGCAACTATGTTTATTGCAACAGTATTTACCATAGCTAAGATATGGAACCAACCCAGATGGCCCTCAGGAGATGAATGGATCAAGAAAATATGGTATATATACACAATGGAATTCTATACCTCCATCAGAAAGAATGACATTGCCCCATTTGTTAGGAAATGGAAAGACTTGGAAAAAATTATATGAAGTGAAGTAAGCCAGGCCCAAAGAAATATAGGTCCCATGGTTTCCCTTATTTGCAAGAACTAGTATATTTGTGAGACAAGCAGAAACAATCAGATAAGTTGTGTTAGGCAAAATGAACCCCATGATAAGGACTCAAATGGTTTTTTTCTCTCTTGCTATTGTTTCTAGCATATTTATAAGATGATTTCTTTGTTGCTTTGTAAGTCCTTCCCCCATGGTATATCCCCTATTTTCACTGTATTTGATGTTGTTATAATTTGTGGAGGAGTAGGGAAAAACAAATTCTTTAAATAGGGATACAGGTGGACCCATTGCAACAGATGTACAACACGTTATGTTAGCGCATGCATGGGTTGGTTAGGGGGGGAGATGGGAAGGTATGGTAAGGGGAAACAAAGCAGGAGGCAACAATGCTTGATAAGAAATGTAATCATTACCGTGCTCATGTAATTGTAACCCCTCTGTATGTATTTTCACAATAAAAAATCATGAAATAATAAAGTAAAAATTAATGTCAATTTTTTGTTATTGTTGTTGGTCATGGGGTTTTAACTCTGGGCCTGGGCGATGTCTCTCAGCTCTTCAGTTCATTGATACCACTGTACCACTTGAGCCACAGTGTCGTTTCTACTTTACAAGTGGGTTATTGGAGATAAGAGTCTCACAGACATTTCTGCCCAGGCTGGTTTTGAACCACTATCCTCAATCTCAGACTCCTGAGTAACTACGATTAGAGGCATGAACCACCAAAGCCCAAACCACGTCAATTTGTAAAAAGCCAGCTTATTGTAACTTCTGTTTTTTTCCAATAAACAATCTTACTTTTTAGCATTAGTTTATAACTATGAGTTATTTTTAGATGTAACTGAAATTTTTAATAGAATCAAACGTATTTTTTAATATTGCTCAGTATCTCACAAAATCCCTTGTAATTGACTTTCCCTAAAGTCAATTATTACATACTACATTACTCACTATTATTACACTCTGTATTACATATAGTGTGAAGCAAAAATAGTTTGGACCATTTCATTTAAATTATTAGATGGTATTTTAGCATTATAAATTCGCATCTGTGATTTTAAAAGAAGGAAAGAAGATTTTAGAGTTAAAATCAAATGTAAATGCGTAGTGTATCCTAATTAAAGCAAAATTTATGAGTTCATACAGACAAAATTATTTTCATTCCACTAAAGGCTTTGAAGTAATACTATTGGAAATAATGAGGTAAGAGGAGGAAGAATTCAAATCATGTCAAAAAATGTCTGTTATTGTGCTACCCCCTCCACTAACAAGACCTCCCTGGTCCCAGATGCCACAAAACTTCAAGTATCTCTCTTAGAACACTATTTGGAAAAGTTCTAAATCACTGATTATTTATGTACTTTCTGTTATATGAAACAAAATATAGACACAAAACAATTGAAATAAAATGCACACATATGTTGAAGTCACCACAGCTGGAAAAAAACCAAAAAAGCAGAACTCCCCCAGGAACAAAAACCTGTTATGTCTGGTTGTTTTTAAGCACAAAAACCTCAAATACATGTTACCCTTGAGTAGATCCATAAAGATAACTGTGTCTCAGAAGTACGGTTGTGTTAATTTGTAATTAAATTCATCTAGATGAACCTAATATAGCAAATCACGTGAATGGATCAAATTGTTTAAAACAAATGTGACTGTATGTGGAGTGAGAGCTGCACATATTTAAACGAATAAAATAACAAAAATCATCACATACTTAAAAAATTCAGAAATGCAACCAATAAGTCCAATAGTATCCATATTGAGATCTAAATCCTACTGATTTAACAAGAACAAAATATGCAAATAATAGAATCTGAGCCGTGTACTTGAGTGTACATAATTTTAAACTACTCCAAATTACACTTTGTAGAAGACTGAATGTGGGCTATCTGAAGGAAAACATCAACCCATGGTATAAATGACATTAAAAATTTCATTAAAAGAAAGAAGTAGTTTCTGGAAAATACTATTTTAAAAAGTAGTGGTCAAAATCTTTCTAGTACTGACAAAATTGCATACCTATTTAGTTATATCCAAAAATGACACAATATACTCAAGCTGATTTGAAACTTTGAGAAAGTAGCGGGATACAACTTTAACATAATTATGGATGTGACTCTAGCATGGAATTAATTTCCTCTTTGATCTGACAAAAATATAACAAAGAACAGAACTTCAACTAAATATCAAGACCTAACTAAACATATAACAAGAAAAGTCATCATGCAAGCTGTTTTGCAACTGGGATAAAAGAAATATTATATACCGATTCTGTATTTATTGTAAATGTTGTTTTGTTTCATATATTATTTCCTTTAGCTTGCATTTTTAAAACATTGTGTTAATGATGTATAACTTGGTAACTAATTTTGGATTCCTCCTTCAAATTAGTTTTGAAAAAAATAACTTACTTCAGTTTCTAACCCATGAAATGATGTTAATTACAAAACAACTGCTAATAACCACTGTTTATAATACACAAAATATCATAAGCATGACACCAGCAAGCATTGATTAACATTTGATATCATGGTCTCATGACTGATGAAGCCTATCTGCCTGAGTATAGCTGTACCGATATTCCTCAGCCTAAATTTAGCCACTGTTAAAAAATGTTTATATCTTTATTTGTCACCCATTGTAGATTAAACCTGAGTATAAAGCCTAAGGAAAATGATAAGGTGAGAATATAGCTTTTCTAGATATGAAGTAAAGAAAATGCAGCATAGAGTAACTCACTGGTTTAAAGTCAACCTATTTCTCCAAAACATTCTAAGCATTTCCTTACAATGTGTATTATTCTCAAGAAGGGAATGGGGAATGCGAGAAGAGGACAAACCTAGCATTATCTTCAAATACACATAAGTTGGATTTTCCTCTTTATTTTGCTATAAGCATTTTTGATAAAAACTGTTTGAATCATTGATTTCCATGTCAGGTATAATATATCCTATTTGCATATTCCAAAGTACATTCAGAAAATGCTATATAGCAATTAAGTCCGAGCAGAAAAAATGGCATTTCTAACTATGTGACGCCCAATTATTAGCTATTTCATTATGCCCCAATTTAATGAATGTTATTGTTTAAATCTTTATAAAGTATTAATTAAAATCGATCAATGTCCTATAAAATAATTGTATATAATTTTATCCTAGAATCATTCAAGAACTGCCCATTCAATCATGACATACATCACAATACATTGGTATTCATATGGATAGGAATGAGTTTCTTAGGATATCCTGCCTGCCATTTGGAGGTGGCAGGACCAGGATTCAAACTGTGGGCTCCAGCTCCCATTACTTCAACCCAAGGATAGGAACTTACCGGTCTGTCCAAGAACATCAGCAAGACCAATGATTAGGCAGGCACCAGTGGTTCTCAGCAGTCCTCCTTGATACTTACAAGGCTGTGATAGGAGGATCGTGGTCAAAGTCACCCTAAGTAGGGAAATCCTTGAGACCCCCTGTCCAACTTCATTGTCAACAAAGCCAGAAATAGAGCCATATGACTCCAGTGGTAGAGGGTTAACCTTGAGCAAAAGCAGCTCATGGACTGTGCCCAGATACTGATTTCAAAGTCCAGGACAGGCAGCAAACAGACATACACAACAATCTGTGCAGACATCCCGCTAAAGCCGGTCACCCTCTTTTCCCCAACTGAATTGGACAGAGTTCCCTGGGAAAGGGGCTGGGGGAGCCACTGTCATCTTGCCTCGACCCATTCTGCGTGCATCACACGATTCCGGCCACATTATTTCATGGTTCTTTCTGACCAATGGGATACAAGAATTGTATTCCATGATGCCTGGGAGATGAACTAGGCTCTGTTAGCACACTTGGAGGCTGAGATCCACAGAGGGAAAATCATGCCACAGGAGCGGAGGGTCTTCTGCAGGCACCCGGGGCCACCAGGCAGCTCAGTGCCAGACTGAGTTGGAGCCACAGACCCTTCATCCCATGAGCTGCCACCACAGCATGCATGGGGATGGGAAGCGGGACATATGTGCCTCTGAGAAGAAAATCTGCTTCATCCATGACCTGCCTGATGAGGTGGACTTCCAGAGTCCAGCAGGTGAGCACCACCATTGATGCAGCCAGCTGTCAGCACACATGTGAATCATCGAGGAGTCCCTTGTGGTATGTAAAGTGCAGATGTTGGTCCTGCATATGCTGTGTTGGGAGAATGCTGAGTGCATGCACTGGCTGTCCCAGGAGAAGATGGAGAAGAGGACAGTGCTGCAGGAGCTGCTATTGCTCCTCGCAGGGGAAGGCACAGACAGCAGTCTCCAGATGCCAGCACAGGCTGAGCCCCCCACCACCAACACTGCTTCAGAAGCCTCAGGGCCCATGCTGGGTGAAATGAGGGAGGGGCAGAAAGATTTTGAAGAATTGCAACTTGAAGACAGCATGGAAAATGCCAGAGGAGAGGTCAGGGTTCCCGACCCCAGAGTGGACTCTCCCCCAAGGAGCATGTCCTGCCACAGATGCCCCACATCCAGATATGCCCACAGCTCCCAGGCTCAGGGGATGAGTGCTCCCTCACTTACTTCTATAGACCGATGTGGATGATGACTTTCTATGTGACATACTGACTCTCAAAACCTTGGCAGCCACCAGAAGTAGATGGCCAGGTGGCCTTCCCTGAGGCCTCCATCTGCCGGGTGATGAGAAGGTTAAACTGGGGGTTGGGTAAGGCCGAGGATGCCAGGAGTTGGCCCAAACTCAAGGGACATCTAATGGCTCATTGGTGGCCAGGAAAGAGGCCTATGTTATGCTTATCACATAGAATAAATTGTTTTCAAAACAAAAAAAAAAGCCTCCAACAAAGATTTGTTCTTAAAGTCTTGAGGCTTGAACTGAGGACTTGGCCACTGTCCCTGAGCTCTTTTTGATCAAGGCAGGCGCTCTACCACTTGAGCCCCACCACCCCTTCCACCCGTTTCTGTGTTGAATAGAACCCAGGGCTTCAGGCATGCTAGGCGACCACTCTACCACTGAGCCACATTCTCAGCTATGATGATTCTCCCCCTTCCCAAACCCATATGGCCATTCCTCAGATAAATAGTAAGTAGGGTCTAGAATGAATATGAAGCACAAGTCTGGTTCACACCAAAATACTCCCCTGCCCCCTCTTCCCACACCCTTAGTTGAAGTTTCTCTTCTACCATTGAAGGATGAAAGAGGGAGAGGGGAGTCCCAAGAGAGTACAAACAATAGTGGCCCCCTGAGTCCCACATCCTCCCCCACATAAGTGGTCCTCCAGATTGCAATCTTACCTGACTCAATGTGGAGTCTACACTGTCTCCCCACCACTGCAAGGCTCAGGATAAAATAAAGGTCAGCCCTGGCCTCAGCCCACACTCAGGGTGGAAGCTTCTAGTCACAGACCCACTTCCACCTCTGACTGCTCCGAGTTAGGCCGGACCCACCACTCACTACTACATTGGCAGTAATGACCTCATGGATGGATTGCAGGAAGAAGGTCTATGGCAAAGAGTAGAAGCAGCAGGGTGAGCAGGGCAGAAAGAGTGGGGAGATTGCTCGGGGATCTTCCTTGTAGCCTTCCCATACAGCCAGAGTCATGCTGACCCAAAGCACAGACCAAGCCAAGGGGTGAGATGAGATGGAGGAGCATGGGACTAAAGGAGGTACTGCTTTGTCTTGGAGCACTTGGAAATTCCAATTATATTTGGCCCATGCCAATCTCAAAGCCAACACGCAATGCCTCTCCTTGTTGTTGGCTGTGAGCACTGTCCCTGAGCTCTTTTTCTCAAGGCTGGCACTCTACCACTTGAGCCACAGGGCCACTTTTGTTTTCTGATGGTTCATCAAGGATAAGAGGTTCGCACACTGTACTGCTCAGACTGGCTTGGCACCATGATCCTCCAGGTCTCAGCTTCCTGAATAGCTAGAATGACAATCATGAGCCACCAGTGCCCAGTATGTGATGCCTTTTGAAGGCATCTTGGCGAGTCTGTAAAGGAGCCCCAAAGCGCCTGGATAGACTATGACCCAATCAAGGAGCTGGAATAGGGGAAGGCTGACCTTCTAGCCATTCTGTTTCCCCAAAATTAAAGATGCCAGATGGTGTTGTATGCATCAAACACCTAGGCCAGCAGCCACCAGGCTTAGTGGGGAAAAAGTTGAGAATACCCAAAGATTGAAATGTAGAAATCTCTGATTTTTGCATGCATGTGGTGTGTGTGTGTGTGTGTGTGTGTGTGTGTGTGTGTCTGTGTGTGTGTATGTGTCTGTGTGTCTGTGTGTGTGTTTGTGTGAACTCAGGGCCTAGGCTCTATCCCTGAGTTTTCTTGCTCAAGGCTAGTGCTCTGCCACTTGAGCCACAGTCCCACTTGCTTTTCGATGGTTAATTGTAGGTAAGAGTCTCAAGGACTTTCCTGCCCAGGGTGGCTTTGAAGCATGATGGGAGGCCCAGGGAAGCAAGAGTAAACACAACTCTCTGGTACAATCCTCATGGAGGGCCACTCCTGCCTCCTGGTGGCCAGATGCGAAACATGCGGCCCTGTGCCATCATCCTCTAGAGTTCAATTTGAGGAAGTGACCAGGGCCAAGCTGACTTTTGCTCACCCTGATTGCTGATGCCAGAGCAGGTTTTATCCACCCTAGGCCAAGACAGCTCCAGGAGGCCCGGCTTACCAGGGACACAAGGAAGGGAGAGGTCAGCGCCAGGCTGTGCTAAGAGCCTTTGCCCACGGATACCCCAACTTGGTCTTACTTATTACCATAAGACCTGTCAAAGAACAACCCCCAAAGAAGAAAATTGGAGCAGTGCCTCCAAGTGGTAGAGCTCTAGCATTGAACCAAAGAGCTCAGGGAATGGACCCCTAAACTTTGAGTTCAAGACCCCCAGCTGGCCTTCCCCCATAAAACACAGGTTGGCTAAATGTGAACTACTAGGATTTGTGGTGTTTCTGAAGAATGTTGATACTGAAGAAAGTACCCTAATTCTAATGACAGCTGAACTTGTGACATACAGCTATGTGGTGAGTCATTCAGAAGGCACTATTTGCTGGGTCCTTCCCACATGGGGGTTTTGTGCTGAGTGCTCAAAAAGGTGCTGTTTGCTGAGTCATCCCAAAGGGTGCTATGTACTGAGTCCATGAGAAGTGTGGGCCGACCTGGGTTTTTCAAAGGGTGCTGTGTGCTGAGTCCATTACACAAAGTACTGTATGCCGAGTCCTTCAAAAAGTATGGTGTGCTAATTCATCCTAAAGGGTCCTGCTATGTGCTGAGCCCTTCAGAAGAGAGGAATGAGGTAAGTTTTTTGAATGTGTGTGCCGAGTCCTTTACACAGGGTGCTCTGTACTGTCCTTTAAATGGTGCTGTGTGCTGAGTGCTTCCACAGTTTGGTATGTGCTGAGTCCTTCAAAATTTTTCTGTGTGCTGAGTTTTTCGAAGGGTGCTGTGCACTGGGTGTTTTACACAGGGTGCTTCATACTCAGCCCTTCAAAGAGTGCTGTGTGTGGAGTCTTAACACAGGGTGTGATGAGTCTCTGGGAAAGAGTGCTACATGCAGAGTTTTTCAAAGCATGCCGTGCACTAAGGCCTTTACACTGCGGGCTATGGACTCCCTCGTTCAAACGATGCTGTGTGCTGAGTATTCTACCCAGTGTACTACATGCTGAGTCCTTCAAAGGGAGCTGTGTGCTGAGTCCTTTACACAGGGTGCTTTGTGCTATTTTTGGAAGTGGGCTGTGTGCTGAGTCATCCCAAAGGGTGCTATATTCTGAGTCCTTGAGAGGTAGTTATCCCCAACAATCACACACACACACAAACACAAACACACATACACACGAGTGTCACCATGCACCTGTTTGGAGTGTAGTGGAGGGGGATGGAGGAGAGTCTACCCCAGCGGTGGGGCTGAGGGGAGATTCGATCCCCCGGGCCGGTAGTGGGGTTGGGGGGGGGAGTGCTGAGCTGAAGTAAGGCTGCAATTGCCAGGGTCTGGAAGCCTCAGGGCCCAGTCAGGCTGCTGTGGCCAGGGGTGAGGGGCGGGGCCCAGGGGAGGAGGGGACAGGACCCAGGGACCCACTTTGGTGGCAGCAATGGCCAGGGGCCCAAGGGGACAAGGGCGTGTGCACAGCAGGAGTGGGGTGGCCCAGGAGAGGAGTATGGGGCTGAGAGAGAGCAGAGAGAAGAGTGAGCATGAGCACAAGCAACAGTGGAAATGGCTTCAGTGGCTGGCGGCTGCCTAGATCATAGTGTGGGTCCTGCTGGGAACATAAAGCATGTGGAACATTCATGGCAGGCACATTGCTACGCACAGTCCCACAGAAGCGCAGCAGCTATGGCGGCCCTGAGTCTGAGGTCCTGGTTAGGGGAGCACAGCACAGGCATTGGCTGCTGAGGCAGAGGCAGTGGCCACGGGGAAGAGGCCGTTGAGACAGCGGCAGTGGCTGAGGAGAAAGAGCAGAGGCTTCCCACAGCCCTGCCACGAGCCAGCAGATGTCCCTGCCCCCTCCCAGCAGCCCTGCGTCTCAAACATGGCGCTGCCGGCTGTGACCAGCGGAGCCTCTTGCAGTCACCCGGAAGAGAGGCCCACCCCTGGCCGACTTGTGGCCTGACTTAGTCGCAGCCCCGGGTCCTCAGACTCTGGGTGCGCACCTGGAGTTGCAGACTACAGCTTCTCCCAGCAGCACACATGTGTGGCTGCCCTGCGGGCCCACACCCCAGGACCCCTGCACCCTGCAACCTCCCCTACTCTGCACCTTCCCCCCCACTCCCACTGACCAGGACCCGCGCCTCTGGCCTACCCTCTCTTGTCCCACCTGCACCTCCCCCGTGCCCTACAATCCTCCCTGGCTCTGCCACAAATGCACCATAGGGGTGGGGGGTGGAGGTGAATGTCGACCCGAGGATCCTACCCCATCCATAGCGGCCAGTGTCCCAGGAAAAGGGGAGCTGCAGGGATGGGTGAGGAGGGGCCAACACAGAGCCCCTGTCTTGGAGCAGTTGGATCCACACAGCAGCACATCTGCACCCTTTCTCTCCTTGGTGGAAACTTGGTGGCTTTAGTCAGAGGTGGGGAGAAGCACCTCCACACCTGCTTTCTAGGGTCTTCTCCTTTTTACTGGGGAGGGGTGTGTTGGATGCAGAAGATAGGCCCCCCCTTTGTGAGCCCTTCTCTTCCGTGCTCAGTCACCCTTTCACCTGAGGACGTTCCCAGAAAAGCCCACTAGAGAGGTGAGAGCACTGTGGTCAGCTAGAAGGTGGATATTTGGGAGAAAAATGCACCCCCTCTCACAAACATACACTCGGCCTGTACCTCCAACCCCAGCTGTCAACAGTTCTGACTGGGTGATCACATTTCCCAGCTCTGCCAACCTCTGCTAGTGCTCCCAGTACATGTGGTCTCCTCATCTTCCCCAAGAATCTGCCAAGTCACCCAGAAGTATCTAGGCTGGAAGTAGGGAGTCCATCCAATTATATAGCCTTTAGGACCCCATCAAAGTCCCCAACAATGCCCCCACCCCAGGTCAGACACTTTTCTGTAGGCACCATGACCCCTGCTTTGTTTCCTGTCCAGGCTCTGAGAAGCCACCTGTCTCCAGACTCCACCCAGTGTCCTGGCCTAGGGTTTTGGTGAATGGGGAGTCAAGGCTGGTTGTTCCCAGGGGAAAGGGTCTGGCCCTGAAGAAAGGGGGAGGCAGGGTGGTTCTGCAAATTAGAGTATTATTTCCTTTGGGTGGGAGCGCCTGGTTCTGACAAGGGAACCCCCATACTTGAGCTGGTACATCATCCAGATGAGAAACCAACAAACCCAGGAGAGGCACTGCTCTGAGTCTGTGTGAGAGAGAGAGAGAGAGAAAGAGAGAGAGAGAGAGAGAAAGAAAGAGAAAGAGAGAGTTCGTCTTTCTCATTCTACAGCCTGACTGTGCTCAGGTGAATGATCAGTTGGCAAATTGCTGGTGCTGCATGGATGAGTCTTCTGTCACTGGTTTGGATTTGTGTGTGTTTGTGTTTCTGTGTGTGTGTGTGTGTGTGTGTGTGTGTGTGTGTGTGTGTGTGTGTTGGGAGAGCAGGGAGATAAGAACAATGAAAATATATTTAAGTCACCCTGTCTAAAAAGAGCAAAAGCATTTTATTTGTTGTTCTTTATTCATTAATGCCCAGTACAAGCCCAGTCACATTTTTTGTTTTCTCTTTCACTGTTTCATGGCTCTGTTAGGAAAAGTTTCAGTAGATGTTCCTTTCCACCTCTTTCTTCTGCTTTCTTGCATCCCACAGTAGCTGCTGGGCCTACATGGGTCTCCTCTAGGAGGCCTGTGTGAACCACACACCAGAGTGGACACCTGCCCTTCTGTCTTCAGCCAGAAGGCACGTGAGGCTACTGTGACCACAGCCGCACTCTTCCAGACAGACAGTCTGCTCTTGTGTGTATAGTGGGAGATAATTCAAGGTTGGGAATGAGTCTGCCAAACATAAACAGGGAATGAGATAGGGGGGAATAGGGCAGGGGCTGTGACAAACGATGTGACAGGATAAGAGGGTTCATCACAACGAGGATGAGAGGGGAATCTTATCCAGGGTATTGACAGTGTCCGTGGGCATCTGGGCAGGGGACTCCGGGCCCCCAATGGTGGCATGGATTCCCTCCTGGGGCAGTGCACTGGTGGGCACTCCTCCCTGAAGTCCTGCAAAGTCCAATCTGTGTCCTTCCTGGGCTGTTTCCAGCTGGTCATTGGTAGGCAAGTGTTTTCTCCCTGCTGGAGTCTGCTTGGGATCAGGACATGGCAGTTAGCTAAGGCTCTGTAAATGCCATTTTCTGTAACCTGTTGTAGGCTGTCTGCAAGGAAAAGGGGTCTACTGACTTTGGAACCCATTAAGTTTGATTGGGACAAGTGAAATGCCAGGTTTTCAGAGATTTTTCTTGAAGCTGGCAATTTCTACTAATGGCTGGGATTCTGGGTCAAATTAGATGGACCATTTCAGCCACCAAACAATGACATTCAAAGCAGCACAGTCAGAGTTCCCAAGCCAGATGGTCTGCTATGAATGTGGTGCCTTGACTGCCTTTCTCCGGCAGCTGCTGATTCTCCTCCGGCTTTCTCTAGGGTGATCACCACAGGCAAGGATGTCATGGGGAGCAGAGATTGTGACCTCGCCATCCACAGCCTGCCAGCTGTGAGCAGAGACAATTCCCAGCACCTGTACTGGACTCTGGGAGATTGAGAGACCCAGGACGCCTCAGGGATCCTTTCTCTGCAACATGAAACATGGGGGCTGGATGTGGTGGACCATCCTGTCTGACCCCAGGGAGTGGAGAGGAGGCCCCTTGAGCCGGGCGTTCACCTCAAGGCAACCTTAATCACAGCTAAGTGGGGAATTGAGTGCCACAGAGCTGGTTAGTGGCTGGACAGAGATCCTTGAGAAGATAGTTATCTCAGAGGCCCCTTAGAAACAAAACAGTTAAGTGCGGTGGCACCAGGAGGGTGGGAAGGGGGAGGAGGGAGAACTGTGGGAGAGCTACATCAGGCTTTACCTCCACCCAGGTTGCTTACCTGAATTGGATGGGACTTTTCTGTAGTATTGTCGTAGGCAGATGCTCATTTATTTATCCAACAAACTGTTACAGTGAGTGCCAGGTCGGGATGGGGGGGGATGGGTCATAGATGATGAAAGGTTCCAGTGCTGGTTCCACAGCACATGAAGAAATCTTGGTTTGAGCTGGCTGCTGGTGCTTCACACCTGTCATCCTAACTACTTAAGAGGCTGAGATGGGAGGATTGAAGCTTCAGTCCCAGGTAGGAAAGCCTGTAAGACTCTTATCTCTAACTAACTACCAAAAAGAAAACGCCAGAAGTGGATGAGTGGCTCAAACTGTAGACTGTTGGCTTTGAGTTAAAAAGGCTCAGGGACAGCACCCAGGTTCTGAGTTCAAGAGGAGGAGTGACACAAAGAAAAGAAAGAAAAAGAGAGGAGGGAAGGATGCAGGGAGAAAAGGAGGAAAGGAAGAAAGAAGGGAGCATGCAAGCCTTGGTTTTGAGTCCCTGGATCAAGGGAGCCAACCATTCACAATCTCCGTGGGAACAGTTTCAGAGCCTAAAGCCAGTATGTGGGACCAAGCCACTGACTCCTTCATGACATCAGCAACTTCATGCCATCCATGATCTGTGAGGTGGCTGACTGCAGAGGGAAACAGCCTCAGGTAGACCCTAGGGCACAGGGTGGGTCACTGAGTTTCAATCTCTCCTGGCATACCAAGTTTATTTTCTGGTCAGATAAGAAGAAAGTGTCCAAGGGCTAGGGAGGTATAGGATGAGGGAGTGTCAAGAGGGGGGTGGCAAGGGATAAGCAGGAAGTTGAGAGGTAGGAAAATCCCAGATCAGGTGTGTCAGGCCATTGGAACCATGACCTCATTGACAATCTAGACCATCAGTGATACAGACTTCGACCCAGCCACATGGCTATTAAAAGTCCTGGCACTCTGGGTTCACCATTGACAACCTGGCTGTTGTCCGCTGCAGGATGCCTGTGCAGTATATCCTTGGGGACATGGACTTTTGCTGGCTCAATCTGAAGATGACACCCCCAGTGTTCATTCCTTGACCAGAGACAGAGGTAAGCATGCCACTGGCACAGGACAGCCAGGGAATGAGGGCGGGAGTCAGACCCGTGTTGCCCAGAGACTTCCTCTAGGCGACTCTAGGGCCCCATGACTGCCATTCTCAGAGGTAGAGGTGGGTCTCTTTGCTGGCTCAGCCTTTAGTCTAGATGGCAGATATGGGATTCAGAGAAGGCTGACTGAAGGTCGAGGCTGGTGGGAAAACCAGAGCCACTGGGCTCTGAGCAGGGTTGTTTTTTGAGGATACTCACAACCCAGGAACATTCCTGGGATGGATTGGCCCTTTTCTCCTTCCTGAAAGAGAGGGACCTAGAGCTCTCCAGTCTCTATCCCTTGGCTGAGAAATCCATACATTCCCATATCCTGTGGTTGGATAACTAGACCTCACCTGACTGCCCAGTGTCGAGGCAGGACAGTGAGAGATGTTGAGTCCTTGATGAGGTCACGGGATCCTCAGTATGAGATTGTACTTGAACGTCCTGACTTGGTGCATGGTTAGTCCCATCTAAGACTGCCATGATATAGGACATAGAATCTAGAGAATCAGAGGAGGATAGGGTCTATTCTGTGAGTCTTGAGTATTATGTGTGAGCTTTGAGCTCCTGTATGCTCACCTGCTTCCCTTTCTTGGGTGGGTCTATGCTAGAAAAAGCTTAGAACTAGGGCCTGTGTCACATCCCTTGTTTTATGCTCAAAGCTAGCACTCTACCATTTGAGTCACAGCTCCACTTGCAACGTTTTTGGGTGTTTAATTGGAGATAAGAGTTCTCAATGACTTTGCTGCCAAGTGGGGCGTCCAACTGCAGTCCTCAGATCTCCGTCTCCTGAGAGGATAGGATGACAGCCATGAAAAAGCATCTTTGGTCGGGTGCCAGTGGCTCATGGCTGTCATCCTAAGTACTCAGAAGCTGAGGTCTTAGGATCACGGTTCAAAGCCAGCTTGGGAAGGAGAGACCCTCAGACTCTTCTCTCCAATAAAGCACCAGAAAACCCGAAGTGGTGCTGTGCCTCAAGTAGTAGAGTGCTGGACTTGAGCTGAAGATCTCAGGGAAGCACCTAGGCCCAGAGTTCAATCTCCACAACCAACAAAAAGAAAGTAATGCATCTTTGCCTGCAAAGGATGGTGGAGGTATGTTTGTGTGTGTGGGGGGGAGGGATGGGAGACACCTAGCGCGCCGCTCAGTCTACATTTTAAATGGATTGCACCAAACTCTTAGTCCATGGCAGCCCATTCTTGACCACAGGTGAAGCTCTGGGTTGTATATCGACCATCAGACCTCAGTCATCTCACGGGACAATTGTGAGGAAACAAGGGATTAATAAAGAGGGATCTCTCGAGCAGGACCAGCACAGAGGGAGCATCTGTCAGATACGGTTCTCAACAATTCTGTGAGCATATGACAGGAAGTTACCCAGAAAAAGCTCAGATGGGGTCTGTTATTAATCATGCAACAGGTGTGGGATTATGAAACAAAACATGGCTGTTTTTCATAATTACCCTATTCCCATGAGGAAGGGGATCCTTCAATGCATTCAGTTTTGCAGCTGGGGAAAATGAGGCATGGAATAGCCAGGTGACCTACTCATGACCTCCAGCTGACAGGAAGCTTGGCCTGACTTCTCTGCCATGCTTCCTAGGACAGTGGGTGTTATTCAGTCCACTTCTTGTGTTGGGAAATCCACTTCTTGTCATTCGTAGGGCTTGAATTTTGAGCATGGATGCTGTCCCCGAGCTCCTTAGATCAAGGCTAGCAGTCTGCCACATGACACAGCATCACTTACAGTTTTCTGTTGGTTCTTAGAGGATAAGATTCTCACAGACATTCCTGCCAAGGCCCGCTATGAACCATGATCTTCACATCTCAGCCTCCTGTGTAGTTAGGATTATATGCTTGAGTCACCAGCACCTGTCTTAAGTGTAATTCTGTCCCTCTCTTCCTCTCTCCCTCTGTCTCTCTCTGTGTGTGTCTCTCTCTCCCTTTCACTCTCTCTCTCTCCCTTTTGCTCTCTCTCTCCCTCTCTCTCCCTCTCTCTTTCTCTCTCTCTTAGGAATTGGTTGAATGGGTGCTGGAGGAGGTGGTCCAGCATCCCCATGTGCCTGGAACCCAAGGTGGCCCTCTCATTCTGGAGGTGGGCTGTGGGTCAGGAGCTGTTTCATTCAGCCTGTTGAACCAGCTTTATGAGGTAAGCCCCTCTGTACCCCGGCTAGACCGTGATGGTTATTCATTGTCCATCCCATGAGTCCTTCCCCACATCCCTCTGCTACACCGTTGAAGGAAAGTGGATGAGGAGGTGTCGCCTTGTCCCCCTGCCTAGCACAATCCCATGCCTCTGACCCATACCCCCACCTATCTGGCTAGACTCTGGCTATAAGACCATGAAAACACTCCGTGTCTACTACCCTTTGCTGCAGAGTTTCATTTCGGTGAGGGGGGGGTACAGAGGAAAGACCCCAGACCTGATAGCTCCCAGGGGACATTTGTTCTTGTGACAGCCAAGTCATTGCTGTGGATAAGGAAGAAGCCACCATCAGATTGACCCAGAACAATGCTCAAAGATAGGTAGGCTGTTGAATTATCAAACCCACTCTTGTCTGCTTCCTACTCCCAACAAGGAGGTGCAGTGTGGTTGGCCCGGCACTGGGCCTAAGGGATTATAAATGGATGGTGGCAGTCAGGAGCTCATGGCTCCCACCCATCATCTTGGCTGTTCAGGAGGCTGAGGTCTGATGGTCATGACTCAGAGCCAACCCAGGCAGGAAAGTCAGTGAGATTCTTATCTCCCATAAAATATCTCCCTCCCCAAACCCACACACAAGCCAGAGGTGGTGCTGTGGTCAAGTGGTAGAGCCTCAGGCTTGAACAAAAGAAGCTCAGGGATAATACCCAGGCCCTGAATTCTAGCCCTAGGACCAACACAATCATAAAATAAATTTACAGTATACACCTTTTATATGACTACCAAGAAAGATGGATTCTGTCTTCTTGCTGGTACTTGTAGCCAAAGGTAAGGGGCTCCCCTTGATGTTCCCCTAAACCTCTCCTTCTTTTCTTTATCTGTCCAGGCTTCAGTTGCAGGACAGAATTTGAATCATCCTTCTGGATGTGACCTTAGGTACCCTCTCTCACCCACCTTCCTTGTGGTCAGGATTCTGAATGCACTCCCTGCTGGAAGGATGAGGCACCGCAGAGTTGAGGGTAGGTATCCCAGACACTCACACACACACACACACACACACACACACACACACACACACAAACACCCTTAAGCCAATTCAGACTAGCCTTTTCCAAAGACACTTTATCTCCTTGGATTGACTGACTTAGGAGAGGACTTTGATCGCCTGTAACTGATTATTTTAACTTGGGCTTGCTAGTTGACAGTTAATAAATAGGAGCAAATAAAAGCATTTGGTGCCCGTCACCTGGGGCTCAGGCTCATGCCTGTCATCCTGGCTACTCAGGAGTCTGAGATCTGAGGATCACAGTTTGAAGCCAGTCATAAGCTGGAAAGCCCATGAGACTCTACTCTCCATGGAACCACGAAAGAGCAAGAAGTGGAGCTGTGGCTCAAGTGGTAGAGCACCAGCCTTGAACAATAAAACTCAGAGAGAAAGCTCCCAGATCCTCAGTTCAAGCCCACACAAAGAAATGGCCCCATCTTGTTGCCCACAGATTGCCCGGGCCTTGAGCCCCCTCTCATGGAGTGTTATACAATACTTGTCCCTGGGTGGTATATCAGGGCTGTCAGAAATCCGGTGCTGGAATCCAGGTCTTCCCTTTCGTGCACTCTCAACCCACACTGAATGGAAGGCAGAGCATGACAAGGCCAGCAACCTGCACAGTGGAGACTCACCAGCTCTGCCTAGGTGATCGGAATGGGCTTCTTGGAGGCAGAACTTGAAAAGGGGGTCTTGCTTAACAAGGAGGATCTGACAGGAAGCACAGAGATCAAAGGTGCTGAATATGATGGACAACATGTTTAGCCAGGGATGCTGGTGAGAGACTCAGTGTGGATGTGTGAGCCTTGGTATAGATATGCGAGATTGTCCCGAGACAGGCCTGAGGGGTCGCAGAAAAAAAGCTATCCAAGGCTGGGACTGTGTCTTAGAGGTAGAGCGCTCATCTAGCACACAGGAAAGCATGGGTTCGATTCCTAGGTCCTGCGTACACAGAAAAGGCTGGAAGTGGCACTGTGGCTCAGGTGAAAGAGCGCTCCCTTGGAGACAAAGAAAGTGGGTGACAGCGCCAGGGCCCCGAGGTCAGGCCCCAGGGCTGTCACTATAAAACAGTTCTCCCAGGGACCTTGGTGACAGGTGGTTGACTATGCCCTAAAGCTCTTAGTAGATCAATCCATGCTTTCTGTCTCCATTGACAGAGGGGAGTTGGACACTCCTTCTGCCCTCGGCAACCCTGGATCCAGTTATCAGAAACCTTCCCAAAGTCTTCCACTGGGACATAGAGCAGCTGGCCCCAGAAATCCTCAGATATTGGTTGGGTTGGGCAGGAGGATATAGGGCAGGCCCCAGAACTCCTAGTGGGTCTGATCTGCCCTGGATGACAGGCAGAGGAATCCAGGCAATCCAGAGGAAGCAGATGGGAGCTTAGAGACGGCTACTGGTATGAAGCGGGCCCTTTAATTCCCATGGCCCCACCCAGATTCTGAGCCTTCCTTTGCTCTCCCTGATGGAGATGGAGGGGTGTCTAGGTGGTAGCATCTAGAGGAGGACTAGGTGGAAATTCTGAAGGACTAGATACCTTACACCATGAGCTGGTGTCTCACTCCTGTCATCCCACACCTGCCATCCTGGCTGCTCAGGAGCCTGAGATCCAGAGGATATCTTTTCCCAGCACAGGCAAGAAAGTCCTACAAGAGCTTCATCTCCAATCTCCAACCGGAAGTGGCACTGTGGCTCAAGTGGTAGAGCACTGGCCTGGAGGAAAATTAGTCATCAGGGACAGTACCCAAGCCCTGAGTTCAAGCCCCTCAACCAAAAAAAAAAAAAAAAAAAAAAAAAAAACAAGAAAGAAAGATACCCCTTCCTTGCTTGCAAGGGATGGTGAAGTAGTGGGGTTGCTGGGGTTGGGAGACCAGATGCTGGCCTCACTGTACAGACATTTCTAAGAATTCTCCAGGTTTGCCCCAGTGTGAAGCCATAGCAGGGTGGGTGGTGCCTTACCAAGAACTCCAGAGGTCATGGCCTGTGGCAGGCAGGGAGTGGGTGAATGGGAGCAGGAGTGGGATGGTAGTGTCAATTATATGCTCTCCATCCATGGAAGAATGGTTTTGGATGCTGGTGACAAAGTCTGAATTGAAGGGTTGCATGTGGTTTGTGGCCTGATGAGTTGGGTTTCCCCTGTGTCTAAGAAGGTGGCTGAAGCCGGTCACTGCCAGTGGCTTATAACTGTCATCGTTGCTACTCAGGAGGCTGAGATCTGAGGATCGCGGTTCAAAGCCAGCTTGCACAAGAAAATCTGTGAGACTTTATCTCCAGTGAACCACCCGAAAGCCAGAAGTGGTGCTGTACCTCCAGTGGTAGAGCGCCCACCTTCAGCTGAAGAGCTGAGGGACTGCGTGCAGGTCTAGAATTCAAACCCCATGACCTACAACCAATAATAAGGTAGCTGAGTTTTGGTGTGTACAGTTAGGAAATGCCAAGATGTGTTATGAGCCATTCCAGATGTGTGAGATGTCCTGAGATTTGTCTACACTTGGTCTGAGGATGGTAGTGACATCTTCTTGGGGGTGGGATGTTCAGGGTGCTCAGAGACTGTTAAGACCTTGGGTTAACATTTTGCGATCGTGGTCTCAGCACTGATGAGGCTTATCTGCAAGAGTATAGTTGTACATAAATTCCTCAGCCTAAATTTAGCCACTGTTCAAAAATGTATATATCTTTATCTGTCACCCATCAGAGCTTAAACATGAGTATAAAGTCTAAGGAAAATGATACGGTAAGAATTTTGCTTTTTTGTATATAATGTAAATAAAAATGCAGCATAGAGTAACTCATTGGTCTAAAGTCAACCTATTTCTGTAAAACATTTAAAGCATTTCCTTACAATGTGTATTATTCTCAAGAAGGGAATGGGGAATGTGAGAAGAGGACTAAACAGGTATTGTCTTCAAATATACATACTTTGGATTTACCTCTTTATTTTGTTATAGGCATTTTTGATAAAAACTGTTTGAATAATTGATTTCCTGGTCAGATATTATATATCTTAGTTGCATAAACCAAACTACATTCAGAAAATGGTCTATACTAATTAAGTAAAGGAAACATATTCAATAAATAGCAAAAAGTATATAGCTATGGGGTAATATTTTGAAGAGCACATTGGAAATATTCTAATGTAATAATTAAGTTGAACAATTTCACATTGACAGTAGTTAACTGGAATAATTTAAATGAACAAAACCTATTTCTCCTTTTACTTTATCAGGGAAATATCTGAGCAAAAAATGGAAATTAACATATGAATCTATAACAACTGGAATTAAATTTTGCCTTTTTATTAGCAAATATTAATTTCACAAGGTATTTTATTGTGTTATACACATACGTCCATATAATGTAGCTTGCTAAATTTTATTCCTTTTATTAATTTCATTAGCCTATTTTTATAGTTATGTTTTATTATGTCATCATACTAACTTATGAAATATTTGAACATATTTACTCCACAGTATTTCTCTTCATCTCCTCTTACTTTTTTCCAAATTTAATCAGTTCCATCTGTTACACCTGGGTTATTCATTTTATTTTCTGGGTCTAGAGTCTGCATATGAGAAATCTAGTATTTGTTTTTCACAGTATGGCTTATTGCTTTAATATGAATGTTTCCAGTTCTATTTTCTTGAAGATAATATGATTTCATAATTATGTGTGGCTAAATAGTACCTCATTGTGTATATATATATATATATATATATATTACAATTTCTTTCTTCAATGAGTGATTAAGGAACATGTAGGTTAATTCTGTAGTTATTTATTTTTTATGTGGGAGAAGGAAGGATGTAAATAATGATGCTTGGAATGAGAAACATGCTCTTTAGGCAGGCACTCTAATATTTGAAACATCCTCTCAGCTGCTCTTTCATCAGTATTTCAATAGTGTATTAAATTTAAAAAATAAAATTTAATTACTTTTGCAAAGGTGTTTTTTTAGTATCATATTATTTTTTATTACAATGTTACATTTACTATGTCATGTGAGGATGAAAATCTAGGCATGTTTGTATATGTAGCTGACTCGAAGGAAACAATGTATACGAGATACAGGATTCAAATAAAAGTTTGAGACCTATAAGTTGCTAAATTGATGTATATGTCCAGTTTGTGGTGTGTGGATTCAAGATCACATTTTGGTAGGTTTCATACCAAGTAAGTAGGTGTTTCTAATCCAAAATTGTAAGGAATAAAATAATCATTGTCTTGGTACTCCAGACATTGTAATAAATGGAAAAAATGATTGAAAGTATGATGGATCAGTAATAAGCCTTTAGACACACTACATTTTCCCCAAAATCTTCAGATGTACTCTTTGGACATTAATTACAAATATATTTATAAACATATAGATATAATATGATCTTATATATAAATATATGTATATATTATAAATATATCATATATATATATATTTTAAATGTATATCATAAATATTGATTTATATTTAAATGTAATTCATCTCATCATTTATACTTTTTTTTTTGGTCAGTCTTGGGACTTGAACTCTGGGCTTGGGTGCTGTCCCTGTGCTCTTCAGCTCAAGGTAAGAGCTCTACCACTTGAGACATAGCTCCACTTACAGTTTTCCGGTGGTTTATTGGAGATAAGAATCTTATGGAATTTCCTGCCTGGGCTGGCATTGAACTATGACCCTCAGATCTCAGCCTCCTGAGTAGCTAAGATTATAGGCATGAGCCACGGGCTCCCGGCTATATTTACATCTGAGAATTGTTAGTGGAACAAAGGGTACAGAAACTATTATTCTTATTGAGACATGACTTCACACTGGCAGGTATAATTATAAGAAAAACGATAAATATTCACAGTGGCACAAAAATCCCTTAGTTGCCTAGCAAGACAGCATGTTTTTCCAGACACTGCATGTGGTGTGAGCGGTTTGCAGCCCAAGCGACTGTAGAAGATATTGGACCCTAAACAAAACTGACAATTGCATGAACCCAGTCCTCTATGACAGATTTAGCCAGGCCTATCTTGCAGATTCTTGTTAGGGACATGATGAAAAATTTATAGTTTAGTTGTGGTTACAGAACTCTTTTACACATGTCACTCAGCCATTAACTATATTTAACATATTTCCTTTTACTCTAACTTATATTTTCATGGCTAAGGAAACTGCTTTTTGTTTGCAAAAACTTGGCTCTTCACAACATAGACATGGGTTTTTCATCCTTTTGAAATTACCGTCTGCATAGTGTTCTATGAGATGAGCTTCTCTTTGCAATATCATCAGAATAAACTTACTCTGATTCAAACTTGGACAACAGCTACCTTGTTCTCTCTCCTAGAAAACCAACTGTATAGACTTCTTTATGTGTAAACAGACCCTCATTTACTTGCAAAAGTCTGTCAGTGAGTCAAACCTAAATCACCCAAGTGAGGTGAATTCCTCTCTCATGGTTCCTTTACATTAAAAATGGTAAGAACTGTTCAGCAATGCACATACTTTTTAATGTGAAGTGTGACTCCTATTTTCCACAATGTGAATCAAGCAGAGGAATCAGTTTAAGATGTGAAAGAGACTTACAAAGAGTCTTGGACTTTGAAATTTTCCCGGGGTATGAATTTTTGGAGAAATATCCCTTTTCAAAGACAAAGGACTCAGTTTTTTTTATATTGTGCTGGTACTGGGATTTGAACTTATGGCCTTGAGCTCTATCTGGGCTTTAATTCTCAATGTTTGCTCTATACCACCTGAGCCACACCTTCACTTCTTCCTTTTACCACAAGTGGAGAAAAGAATGTCTTAGGTTTATCTACTTAAAATAGCTTGGAATTGCAATTGTCAAATTTGAACCTACTGTGTATCTAGGTGTAAGCCACTGGTGCTGTGCTAGAACTCACTTCTTAAGAATAAATAATCACAAAAAGAGGAGAAATAAATATTTGTTCAATTATTTATGTGTGGTCTGATAAACCAAATCACTTGCTACTGGAAAAGAAAAGGAGAGAAGATAGAGATTGATATGGAGGAAAGAGAGACAAAGAAAGAAGGAATGGAAGGGTAAATGAGTGAAGGGGAGTAAAGGGGAGGATATGAGAAGAGAGGGCAGCTGAGTAGAATTGTCTACTGCTCACTAAGGTATTGTTGGACAATCAGTACCTTTGCATTTATGTAGCCAAAGCTTTATATTTTTGGTAGTAAGCTGAGATATAAGATACCAATTTACAGGTAGTAACCTGTTAGTGTGCTTCCTCCTGCACCAAGGAAGCCACAGTTCAGTTACTGTTACAGAGAAGGCAAGAGTAAGCAGTTTAAGTTATACTGAGAAACAATAATTGACATGCCAGGAATGCTCCCTTGTATGGTGAAGTCAAGCATCACTCTTGTTCCCTGCTCCAGTCTTCCTCTCAACAATAATAGCAGAAACAGAAGAGGAAGGAGATATCTGAATAATGATCATTTCTCTGTTTACCCTCATCCCTTGGCCTCTCAAACAATAAAGCCAAAGGAGACTTAACCTGAACTAGTGGGGAAAATGGGGGGAAAAGTGCAGTCTAACATATTGTGAAACTTTTAAAATAATTGGGGCAGGATTTCAAATACTGAAATAAAACTTTTTAAATTATTAATAAAAAGTTACTAGAAATTTATTGAAAATTTAGGGCTCACTACATAGTGGAATCTGCATAATTAAAACTGACTCATGCTCCTATCATCAGAAATTGAAGATCGTCCTTAAACATAGACTGCTGAAGTGATAAGCATGGAAATTCATGATGGATAGCATAATGCTAAGAGCATGGAAATTATTTCCTTTCCATCTTCAGTATGTAGAGAAGAAAAAACCTCTATAGGATGGCTCTGAAGGTGCAATTCTAAATTTAGGACAGAAGGTGAATAGTAAAAGAGACCTATCTCAGCCATTCAGAGATTAAAAATGTGGAGAAATATACTCATTTATGTGGTCAAACATGGAAGAGAGGATGTGGCAAGCCCATAGCCAAAGGCCAAAGGTAGAGATATTTAACAAAATACCATGAAGTTGAAACAAGTCTAAAAAGGGGATCTTGGCTTAAAGGGAGTAGGGCAGAAGGCTGGAGAGTGAAATGGCGGACTAATACAGTCATAACACTCAATGTACATATGTGAGACTATAAGTAGGAAATTTGAAGGGATAGGTGGGTTTGGGGTAAGGGAAGGAAGAAAAATGGAAAATTTGACAATGATCCAGATGCACTGAACATTGAAATGCACATACACTCTATTCAACACTGACATGAGGAAGTGAAACCCCTTTGCACAACTTGCTACAGATAAAATTTTTTTAAGTTTTAATATTAAGAGACCAGAAGCATAAACTTTTAGAGGTAAATAAGAGGATAGTATTGACATATTGTTGAGGCTTGTATTCCTTTCAATATACAAAATTTAATAAGTATCAAGTCTGCTGCAAATTGCTTAAACCGTAGAGAATCAAATTCCAATATTCCTTCACTTCCAATAAAAATAAATCTTAGAGACCTTTAGGTTTCTCAGTTGTCTCTAAATATCTTAATGTAATGCATTGGAACTAATTTCATTCTATATTTAAGTTTAAATTTTAAATACTAAATGCTTTTAAAATCTTCTCACTTATGCACAGGTATGGATAGATAACTGATGTGGGCAGAATCAGAATTATTCAGAAGGTTACAAATGGATGCTTACCTGGTTTTCTCTCTGCTGGGTCATAGAAGACAGACTGTCCTAATTGGAAAAAGTTAGCCTTCCCAGATTTTCTACATATAAACACTCCATCAACATTTTGTTATTAGAGGATTATTCAAGATTAGCTATATGTTGATTGATAATGACAGAGCATGACAGAAAGGAGAGGGAAAACCATCTACACTTCAGTGAGGTTCTGACTTGTGCTTCACAAAGTGTTATGAAAGCTCTCCATGAGAAATCTAGCAGCTGAATTTCTAAAAAGTCCTTGGATTGTTACACTTTCTGATAATGTCTCAATTCAAGTACTTCTCCTTAGAGTTCCATACTATTCAATGATGCTGTATTAGCTCCTTGTTACAATTTGCAGACCGGTCTTGGTGATGAAATTTGTGCTTTTCAAAATTGCTCTCCCAATTCCATCCACAAACTGCAGACAAAATTTATCTGAAAAAAATTGTATCTGTTGATAGTGCATATAATTTTATGTTTCATTACAAAGATAGAATGTAGTAAAAATTTTCATAGCAATTACTCTGCACTAGCTTGTGGTCAGATTCTAAAGTAAATAATATACTGTGTTCATGTAGAGAATTTGAGTATCCAAAGTTTTCATAGCCTCTGGTCCTAAAACCAATACCTTACTGATATTGAGTGACAAATACAAATTCCTATAGGTACAGAAGTTTTCCTTGTATCTTTTTAACATATATTTTTATTGTAAATATACTGTACATAGGGGTTACAGTTACCTAAGTAAGGTAATGAGTACATTTCTTCTTGAGCATTGTTACCCCATCATTTGTTTTTCCTCTACCATAGTTTTCCTTCACACATCCCCAACTTCCCCATTCACCCCCACTCTGATAGACTGTGTTGTACATCTCATTGTTAAAATGGGTCAACCTGTATCCTTTCCTTGCATCTTAAATGAAGAAGTGATGGCTTGATTTTTGCTGATTCTACTTGTGTTGACACACCTAAAATCACTTGCCAAGGCCAAGAGCACATAAATGAAACGCCAGCATTTTTTTTCACTTGGTATAATTGTGTTCTACACATTTGTTGACAGGTTACAAATTATTCTCAAACTTTAAAACATTAAAAATATTTTCTTAAACAACTGGTTTTTCCCCATCTCCTCCACAAGTTATATTGACATCAAATATAGTGAAAGCAGGGGTTATACTGTGGGGGAGGGACATACAAAGCAACAAAGAGGGGGGGAGGGGGGAGGCTGGGAAGGGATGTGAAGGGTAAACCAAAGGAGGAGGCTGCAATGCTTGGTAAGAAATGTACGCATTATCCTGCCCATGTAATTGTAATCCCTCTGTACAGTATGTTCACAAATAAAATTAAATTAAATTAAAAAAATATTTTCTTTTTTTCCTTATTTTCTTAGCCAGGAAATCAGCAAGACCTCAGTCAGCATTTCTCACATAAGACTTTTCACATGGGTTGGTTAAATGTATATGTAGAATCCAGTCTTCTGAGGATTCCCTCATCTGCTTAGGAATTGATGCTGGCTGTTGGAAAAGAGTTCAAGTAAGGATGCCATTTAAAGCTTTATAACTTTATTCTTTACCAGGGTATTCTCCTGCTGCTTTGGTTGTTGAGAGTGTCTACAAGAACAAGCATTCTGTGGGGAGCAAGGAAACACCATATGACCTTTACTTACTGAGATTTCTGAGTGATTTGCTATCACTTGCACCACATTTTGCAAATCGAATCTGTCAAAAACTACCAATTTTAAGAGATAAGAGGAGTGGTAAAAGAATTCTGAGAGACAAATACATCTTCAACATATTTGGTTCCAAGCATTCCACTCAAGGCATATTCAACAACTATTGAAACTTGTGTTGTCTGTAACTATGTGTCTTTCTCCATGTGTGCATGTATACATGTGTATATGTATACGTGTACTTGTGTGTATAGTAACATACATTTGTACATATATAAGGGCATAAAAACATATATATCCATATATAAATAAATATGCAGATATAAATATGTGTATATATATATATATATATATATATATATATATCAGTTGTTCAGTGACTTAACCTATACTTCCAGCACATTGTCATTCTCACAAAGTGTACATGATAAATTGCTCCTAGGATCTGTGCTCTATGATGGGCATCCTTTGTACTCACTTCTCACATTCCTTTGTTTTTCATCCCTGTGAGCAACTTCGGTCTACTTTCCATAGGATAGCTTTGTTTTCATTATATGTAGTTACTAACTGATAATAAAAGAAAAAGGTTGTTTGTAAAAGAAAAAGAAATTCTTTTTGGGTCCAGTTGTGGGGCCTGAACTCTGGGCCTGGGTGCTGTCCCTCAGATCTTCAGCTCAAGGCTAGCACTCTACCACTTGAGCCCCAGCGCCACTTCCGGCTTTTTTCTTTTTGCTTATGTGGTGCTGAGGAATCGAACCCAGGGCCTCAGGCATGCAAGGCAAGCACTCTACCACTGAGCCACTATCCCAGCCCCAAGAAAAAGAACTTTTAGGTCACAGGTCACAGTATCTTATCCATCCCAACAATTTTTATGAGATAAAATTTATAATAGTAATAAAATGAAAAGGAATTCCTAGATTTGCTGTTTTGCCATTTTGAATGGCAAAGAATAATATCATGTAACTGTTATAACTCTTAAAGAATGCAAGGGTAACTGATGGTCGCTATCATGTTACCACAAAACCAGTGGATACTGAAGGAATAGTAAACCAGCCGAAATCCTAAGTACCAGACATGGAGCATGAAAGAGAAAGAGAGGAAATGGGAGAGATTGAAAGAGAGAGAAATATCATAATACTGGAAGTGCATAACAGGTAAACAAGAGCTGTATGAGAATATTCATACTGCTATCTTTAAACTCTACATGTACATTTGAAGGCATTTGATGTATGATAACCCATCAACATGAAATATAAAGTTATTTTGATAAAAATAAAAATAACTCAGAAGAAATTATAAATGCAAAAACAATTTTCACAGAAGCAAACTCTCAGAGATATTTCATGACTTTGAAAAGGATAAAGTGGCTGAAGTTAGTATAAATTTAGAAGTTCAATTCACAAAAATATAAAAATATATTTATATATTTCCTTATATAACCCAAAGCAGAAAGCAAATGTTGTTTAGATGGTTTTTTTTTAAAACACAGTCTCTCAGGTGCTGGGAAGGTGGCTCAGTGGTAGAGTGCTTGCCTTGCATGCATAAGGCCCAGGGTTTGATTCCTCAGCACCCATAAGCAAAAAAGATGGAAGTGGTGCAATGGTTCAAGTGGAAGCGCTAGCCTTGAGCTGAGTGACAGCACCCAGGCCCCAGAGTTCATGCCCCATCACCAACAAAATCAAAATACAAAACAAAACAAAACACAGTCTGTCACGTTTTGTGGCCTCAACTCTGTAATACCACTGCTTCAGCCTAGGGCTAAGATATTAGGTGTGAACATTTATCAACACTCCTGATTCAGACTCTATTTTTTAATACATATTTTGTTCTTAATTTTCCTCTTTGTAAATTAACATGCACCTATAAAAATTGGTTTGGCCATCCAAGTAACCTTCTCAAAGCACCTCCTAATGATGACTTACAAAAGGTTGTACAAGGGCTGGGAAGGTGGCTCAGTGGTATAACGTTTGCCTTGAATGCCTGAGGCCCTGGGTTCGATTCCTCAGCACCACATAAGCAAAAAGAAAAAAGCCGGAAGTGGCTCTGGGGCTCAAGTGGCAGAGCACTAGCCTTGAGCTGAAAAGTTGAGGGACAGGGCCCAGGCCCAGAGTTCAGGCCCCATGACTGGATGCCCCCCCAAAAAAAGTTGTACTATATGTCAACAAGTAAAGCGATGCTACAAATAAAGAAAACCAATAACTAAATATTAATTAATAAAATAAAAAACATCAGTGTTTTAACTATTTGAAATATGCTACATATTAGGTTTTACTATTTTCTCATATTCTTGTACATTTAACACTGACTAAGGTTGTGATGTTCAACAAGAGTTTTATAGAATATGAGCAGTCTTTAAAGTTACCCACTAAGATTACTATTTATGGCACATTTCATTATTTGTTTATGGCTTATATCATCATTTTTCCTCATTAACATATAAACTAAGGAAGCCCTAAAGTTTTAACAGAAACTGTGTAGTAAACAAAGTGTGAACTCTTTATTCTGCTTCTTTACACAAAACTTTGTGACTTCTCATTAATAAAATTTCCCTAAATTCTGAAATGTACATACTTAGTAGGATATGTCTGCTATTATAACAGCTTAAATACTTTATAGAAAAGTTTTATACTTGCCAAACAGTCCTAATTTTGGCATATATAAACAAATTCCCAAAATTAAATATATTTAAAACATTAAAACTTTTAACAAACCTTAACACTTGCTGCAGTGTTCATTATGACAGGTGCCTTGTACAGAATAGTTGAATTCCTCCTCCTATACGTTTCTTGAATAACAAACATCTGGAATTATTTTGTTTTTGACATGTCAATCTTGACTTTATTCTTAAATGTGTGCTTATGTAAGAAATGTATGGTTCTACAACTGCCCATGAAATAAGTTGGCTAAAGACTTAAAGAGAAACTTCTCTGAAGAAGAAAGAAGGATGGCCAATAGACACATGAAGAAATGCTCAACCTCTCCAGCCATAAAAGAAATGCAAATCAAAACAACATTAAGGTACCACCTCACCCCAGTTAGAATGGCAAAAATCAAGAACTCTAATATCTAATAACAACAGATGCTGGAGGGGATGTGGATAGAAGGGAACCTTACTTCATTGTTGGTGGGAATGTAAACTTGTTCAACCACTTTGGAAAGCAGTATGGAGATTCCTCAAAAGACTTCACATAGAGCTCCCCTATGACCCAGCAATCCCACTTTTGGGCATTTACCCAAATGTTTACAAACAAGACCACACTAAAGCTACCAGCACAACAATGTTTATTGCAGCATTATTTACCATAGCTAAGATATGGAACCAACCCAGATGCCCCTCAGTAGATGAATGGATCAAGAAAATGTGGTATATATACACAATGGAATTCTATGCCTCCATCAGAAAGAATGACATTGCCCCATTTGTTAGGAAATGGAAAGGCTTGGAAAAATTTATATTAAGTGAAGTAAGCCAAGCCCAAAGAAACATAGGTCCCATGGTTTCCCTTATTTGCAATATCTAGTATATGTATGAGTCAAGCAAAAAAGGTCAGATAATGTGATGTTAGGAAAATGAACCCTTAGATATGTATTTAAATGTTTATTTTCTTTCATGCATTTGTTTCTTATGCATTTATAAGATTATTTCTTTGTTGCTTTGTATGTCCCTCCCCCACAGTATAACCCCTGCTTTCACTATATTTGATGTCGGTATAATTTGTGGAGGAGATGGGGAAAAACAAGTCATTTAAGGATACAGGTGGACCCGTTGCAACAATGAGAAGTACAAGTTGTCATGTCGAAAACGAACTTTACAACTTTGGTGCGGGGTGAGGGGGGAGGAGAGGATTGGGTGGGGGAGGCGGGGGGAGGAGGCTGGGAAGAGATGTGAAGAGTAAACAAAGGAGGAGGCTGCAATGCTTGATAAGAAATGTACTCATTATATTGCCCGTGTAATTGTAACCCCTCTGTACAGTATGTTCACAAAAAATAAAAATAAAAAAGAAATATATGGTTGTAAAATTTTACGACAATTCTATTGAACTTCCTTTTTTTGAATTGTGTAGTTTAAAAAAATCAATTGCACTTTAGACATAAAAAAAATTCTGTGCTCAATTCAGCATCACATACACTCACATTGGAACGATACAGAGAAGATTAGCATGGCACCTGCACAAGGATGACATGCAAATTCGTGGAGCGTTCCATATTTTTACAACAGATGCTAGAGGGGATGTGGCCACAAGGGAACCCATACCATACAGCATTGTTGGTGGGAATGTAAACGTGTGCAACCACTTTGGAAAGCATTATGGAGGTTCTTCAAAAGATTCCACATAAAGCTTCCCTTTGACCCAGCAATCCCACTTTTGGGGATTTACCTAAATGACCACAAACAAGACCATACTAAAACTACTATCACAACTATGTTTATTGCAGCATTATTTATGATAGCTAAGATATGGAACCAACTCAGATGTCCCTTCTAGATGAATGGATCAAGAAAATGTGGTATATATACATAATGGAATTCTATGCCTCCATCAGAAAGAATGACATTGCCTCATTTGTTAGGAAATGGAAAGACTTGTAAAAAATTATATTAAGTGAAGTAAGCCAGGCCCAAAGAAAATTGCCAGTGGGTTTACAAAGTTGTGTTTAATACCACTTCTATGCTGGCTTAATGCTTTTTAAACAGAAGTCATTAGAGAAATGCAATTCAAAATTACTATGATACTACTTCATAACTATTATAACCCTCATCAAAAAAATCAAAAGAACCAGGTGTGGTGGTAAAGGCTTGTAATTCGAAGCATTTAGGAGGTTGGAGTAAAAGGATTTGGGTCTGAGGTCATCTTGGGTCCTGCACACAGTAAAAGCCTGCCCTTTTAAAAAAAACTCAAAAGGTAATAATGTTGGCTGGTGAGAGTGTGGAGAAAGGGAAACTTTCTACACTCTTGGTCAAAATACAGGTTAGTATTCTCCTTGTAGAAAATAGTATGCAGTTTTCTAAAGAAATCCAAAGTTGAAATATCATCTGACCCACCAATCATGTGATTATTTCTCTCTGGGTAACTTGTAAATATATCTGTATTTCATTGTTATTCACATTATTCACAAAAGCAAAGATAATAATTGAAGTTAAGTGTTCAACTACAGACTAATAAACTGTGGTGCATGCACAAATATATTTTTATGTTTCATCCTTAAAACAAGACTTCTCCCATTATCCACAACCTATAATGACCTGAATGATGTATTCTAAATGAGGAAAAATGTTGTCTTCTGTTTTTTGTAAACACACACACACACACACACACACACCAAACTCAAACATTAAGAGAGAATATTTTTTTAAAGTAAAGCAAAGTGGAATTGCTGGGGCATTTAGGTCATAATGTAGAAAATAGTAGAGATACAGGATGAACCGGTATAGATTTGTAATGTACAACATGAGGATACAAGGGACAACACTAGCCTTACATAGGAATGAAGCTAAGTAAGTACGAGATGTTCTTCCTAATAGGGGTTGCTCTTTTGGATGTTCTTCCTCCAGTATTGGATAAGATAAACATAATTCTTTAAATATACCTGCCTGTTTGCAGAAATAATAACAAACAATATAGCAATAATGTTGTATGCTCAACATAGGACAAAATGTCTAATTAAAATACATGAGATTATCCTTGGTGTAAACTAATTATTACAAATAAAGGAAACTCTAGGACCTATGTTTTTTTAAGTCTGGCTTAATTAATATAATTTTTTTCCAAGAACTTCCATTTCCTTACAAATGAGGTGATATCATTCTTTCTGATGAAAGCATAGTATTCCGTGTGTGTGTGTGTGTGTGTGTGTGTGTGTGTGTTTGTGTCATTTTCTTAATCCATTCATCTACTGAGGGGCCTCTAGATTGATTCCATATCTTTTCTATGGTAAATAATACTGTGATAAACATAATTGTGCTGGTAGCTTTAGTGTGGCATTGCTTGTGGCCACCTGGTTAAATGCCCAGAAGTGAGATTACTGGGTAATAGGGGAGCATTATTGTGTACATCAAGGATAATCTTAGTAGATGAGCAGAATAGCCCTATAGCTATGTACATATGACCGTATAAGGTGATTCCAAGTGAAATGAACTCCAAGACATGTTCTTTGTTGTTGTTGTTCTTAATGTACTGCAGGATTTCTTTTTATCCTTTTGTGTTTTCCCCACCTATAGTTTATCCCCTGTAGTCGCTGTATTTGGTTTTGATTAATATTTAGTCACTGTATTTGATTTTGAATAACTCTAGTTATTGTAAATATGAACTAGGTTAGGGAAAGGGAAAAATGGTAAGACAAATGACAAGGGGGAGCCTATGTAACAATGATACACAGAAGACAATATGTTGGAAATAATCTTGGAGGGGCTGTTGGGAGGGAAGAGGGAGAAAAATGGGGGAAGGGATAACAAATTAGAAAAGAAATAAATTCATTACCTTATTTAGATAACTATAATCCCTCTGTACATTACCTTGACAGTAAACTTTAAATAAAAAATAAAATAAAGAAAGGATGAGAAGGGGAAACAAAGGCGGAGGCAACAATGCTTGATAAGAAATTTATTCATTATTTGCCCATGTAATTGTAACCCCTCTGTACGGTATTTTCACAATAAAAATAAACTAAAATAAAATACATGAGAGCAGCAAGACAGGATATGGGACTGGGGAAAATACTATACTAAGAGTAGAACAGATGTGGAGAGCAGAAATTTTACTTTAACATAGGAAGTAATTAACTAGCATTCAGATTTTCAGCCTCATGTCAGTAACTAAAAAGGGAAAACAAAATGCACAATCAGCAAACCAATAGAGATAAAATAGAAAACTAAACAATAAAGATGAAGAGTCAACTTGGACCAAAAATAACAAATGACCCAATTAGGAAACAAGTAACAAGCTGGTAAGTTTAAAAATATTAACTATAATTGTATTAACAGTTGTTTACATCACAATTTGTTAGAACCATAATTCAAATCACAGTTGAGTACTACATCATTTTAATAAGTTACTTATTATTGATTTCTTAATGTTGAATCCTTAATATATAATTTTACTTTTAGCAGCTATAGAAAAGAAGAAAGTGAATCTAATTTTAATAATATATTTCATGAATTGTAAAATTGAGAAGCATTGGAATTTAAACAAATAATATATCATTACTTTTTAATTCTGTGAATTAATGTAATAATTCTAAGTGTATTCTACAATTAGCACTCATCTTAACATCAAATAATAAATTATTGCACATGACTTTTGGTATTAAGTGGAAGGGTTCAGCACTGTGGTAAAATTCACACCACACAGTACAAGAGAGTATGACTCTTCTCATCTAGCATAAATTGTGGAAATTTGATTTCTACATGCACGTTAAATTCCTGTCTAGGTAACGTCTATAAAATTATATACAATTATATAAACGAGGAGTATTACAGATGATACATAAAAGTCATATACATTAATTAAATTCTTATTATTCTGCACCAAATAAATATTTATAGAGACTGCATTTCTGAGTAGATGATGGTTTATGTGTGCCAGATTATTCATATTAAGGCTTATTTTATATTTTTGACAATGTTTCTACAGTTGGATTTAATTTTTCATAAGGGGTTAAGTATATTATATTGGATATATGAAAGTAAATGGAATCTTTATTCTATTAATCCTTTGCCACTTGTCTAATCCCAATATAAATTATCCATGTGTTTGAAGTAATGAAAATAACAATAGATTTTTTTGTGAAAATAGCAATAGATATAAGCACAATAAATCATTCTGTAGTAGACAAGTATTTTCACCTTTATTTTGATAGTTGGTCCTCTTTTACACTACAAAATATTCTTGGGAAAAGGTGCTCCAGGCTGACCACAACTGCAGAATATTATGATTTGATCTATAATAAGATAAGGAAGGAAGGGGAACCTTTCTTCCAAAAGTCTGTTCCCAGGGATGTGATCAGTTGTATGGTGGTGACTTGGAAATGAACATTTCCAATGAACAGTCATCTTAACAAGCCATCTTGATATAACATTTCTGTAATTGGTTATAGAGAATTTTTGATGGCTTTGCAAGGATGCCAGATTGCCTCATTTTGAGACAATTTAAACAGGAATTTAGTCACCTGTTCTTTGTATCTTTAGGAGAAAAACCCATTGACTCTAAGCCAGGGGATCACAAAGGCTGAGAAAAGCTACTACCTTCAATCGTGATCCTAGACTTCTAAAAACAAAACAAAACAAAAACAAAACAAACAAAAAACACTCCAGTAAGCACAGCCAGTCAGGGCTGCTATCACAGACTACATGAAGTCAGGCCAGAAACAGAAGTTGAGAGTCATTTAGTTGATAATATATTTTTTATGAGACAGACTCAAATGAGACACCAGAGAGAGGGTCAGAAAGACTGATGAGAGGGACTAAAATTGATCACACGAAGATTGGAAAGTAGAATTCCTTGTAGAACAAATAAATCATAGAAAGCCTGTGCATGTAAGAACAAGACAGCAGACCGAATTCCAGAAATGCACATTATCTTAGAGGTCAACTTAATGAATTATCAATGGAAATCTTTGAAATCTTAAATATTTGACCACATGTGGGAGAAGGACAATTGCTGAAGAGAAAGAAAATATCATCATTCTATCAGGAGGTCCAGTATCACATTAGGAATTAATAAAGCACAGATTTGTAATAAAAAGAGAAAACAATTATTCCAAATGAGAGGTTCATTTTTTTTGATGTAACAGTTCTTGATTTAGGTGCTAGCAATTAACATACAATTGATCCAGTCCCACAGCTGAGTTGATATTGACTGCAGTATTCCTACATAAAGGGAAAGAGAAACTTTACAAATATCTGATGAAATGAGTTGAGGATGAAGTGTTAGTGATATCTGAGGTTTAGACACAGGTGAAGAGGTGGATTTTCTTTGCTAAAATCCCCCCATTTTTATCCTGGTGCCAGTGGCTCACAACTGTAATCCTAGCTACTCAGGAAGCTGAGATCTGAGGACAGTGGTTCAAAGCCCCCTGGGCAGGAAAGTCCCTGAGACTCGTATCTCCATTTAACCACAGGAAAACCAGAAGTTGCACTGTGGCTCAAGAGGTAGAGGACTCACCTTGAGTTGAAGAGCTCAGGGACAGTGCCCAAGCCCAAACTTCAAGCCCCTCAACTAACAACAACAAAATCTCCCTTTTCTTGGACTGCCTACCTCTTTTCCTAACATTCAACAAAGAAGCCTTTTTATCACCCACAACATTTAAGTCCTATCCTAGCTAGTGCAAATAGAATGATTTGGTTTCTCATGTCGAAAGTTCATATTTGAAGAAACAAATAACAGCAGTGGTAACTTTTTGCAAGTCCTTGAACTCTGGGCCTGGGTTATGCAGGTAGCTTTCATGTGAGATTGTTTGTTATTTATTGAATTACTGCCGATGAGGGGAATTACTGGGTCTTGAGGGAGATCTATATTTAGTCTTTTCAGGAAACTCTGTATTGCATTCCACAGTGGATGAACAAGTGTAATTTCCCACCAACAGTGTAATAGAGTTCCCAATTGGCTACATCCTTGTCAACATTTGCTATTGTTAGCTTTCTTGATAATGGCCATTCTAACTGGGACGAGATAGAATCAGTCTTGTTTATTTGTAGACTTGTAGGCACCTTCTAGCTACCATAAATGAATGGATCCATGAAACTTATATTGCTCTGAGTCTGCATTCCGTTCTTTTTGCTCTTAGTATAATTGTACCAAGCCTTTCATTTTCCTTAAGACTTGTGAAAAGTCATCCTTTCTGAAGGGTGAACAGAATTCCACTCTCTGTGTGTGTGTGTGTGTGTGTGTGTGTGTGTGTGTGTGTGTGTGTGTGTGTGTAAGATCACTATAGGCCCATGAGTTCATTTCTAAGCCTTCTGTTTCATCTGTAATTTTGTAATTCCTTATTAAATTTGGATTGCTTTCTTTATTGTATTGAAGTATATAGTTGGGATTTTGATGAGTATTGCATTGTCAATTGTTTGGGGGCAGTATTGCCTTGTCTTCATGTAAATTCTTCCAACCAGGAGCATTAAAAGATTTTCCATTTCCTTGAGTCTCCTTCAATTGCCCTTTTTAGATTTTTAAAGTTTTCATAGTAGAGGTCCTTCACATTTTTAATTAAATTAATTAATTCCTGTTGTTGTTTGGTTTAGTTTAGATTTGCTTTGATTTTGAAGCTAATACATATGAGGTTGTTTTTTTGGATTTCAGCCTGGATCTTCCCATTGTTGGTAACACAGAAAAACTACTGACTCTAGGGGTTTTATGCCCTGCTGCTTTGCTGAAGGTTAGTGTCACCTTTAGTAACTTGGAGGAGGAAGCTATAGAGTCCTTTAAATACAGGATCATTTCATCTGTAAAAAAGGGATAGTTTTACTTCTTCCCTATTTGGATCCCCTTTATGTTTTTCTCTTGCCTATTGCTCTTGCTAGAAAGTCCACTACCATATTGAAGAGTAGTGGAGAGAGTGGACATCCTTGTCTCATTCCTGATGTTAATGTCTCCATGCTTCCACGGTTAGGTAAATGCTAATTATCTCTGTCATATATGTGTGTGTGTGTGTGTGTGTGTGTGTGTGTGTGATATATATGTGTTTCATATATATATGTGTTTGTCATATATGTGTGTGTGTGTGAGTGTGTGTGTGTGTATTATATTGAGGAATGTTCCATGCATTCCTAGCTTCTCAGACCTTTTATTCATAAAGGGGTATTGGACCTTGTTAAAAGCTATTACTACATCCCTATAGACGATCATGTGTTTTCTTGTCCCTGCTTCTCCTATGGTTTGTATTATGATTATTGACAAGAATATTCAATCCAATTGTATCCTAGGGTGAATCCTATTTGATCATACAATATTATATTTTGTTAGTTGCTGAAATTAGTTGGTGAGAAATTTATTAAGAAGTTCTGCATAATTGTTTATGAAAGAGTTGGGTTCATAGTTCTTTTTCTTTGGTGAGTCCCTATGTGATTTGAGGAAGAATCTAATTCTAGCTTCATAGAATGTGTTTGATAATTCCATTTCCCTTTCTATCCATTGAAGAGTTACATCTGTGTATTTTAAGTTCTTTTCAGGCCTTAATTTCATGGTAAATTCATTGAGTCCTAGATTTTTCTGGAATGGGAAGTGGTTTACTGACATTTCAATTTCATTTCTTCTTACGTGTTACTTCTTGCTTCAGATGCAGTATAGGAAAGCATCAATTTCTCCAAGATTCTCCAGGTGATTGGCATAAGATTGTCAAAATACTCTCTTATAACATTCTCAATTTTGCTTATATCTGTTGTGTTGTCTCATTTTTGTCTCTAATTTTCTGTATTTGGATGAGTTCTTTTTTTGTTTTGTTTTTTTTATTATGAAGGTGATATACAGAGAGATGGGTTACAGTTACATAAGTAATGAGTACATTTTTAACAGTGTTACCCCTTCCTCATTTTTTTCTGCTTCCCTCAACCCTGACATCCCACTCCCACAAAGTTGTAAAGTTTATTTCTAACATAGTGTCTAGTGAATATCACTGTTGCTTTGGATAATCTTTGTCCCACCATTTTTGTGATTTCCCTTCCCTTCCCCAAATCAGATTAACTTATGTATAAGACAAAGGGTACAGAAATCAAAAATAGTGACTACAGGGAATAAACCAAAGAGGAAAAACTAAATAGAAATAACTAAAAACAGTTCACTATACAATCATCTTATATCCATTTCTTGGAGCTCATTTCGATAGGAATCATCTTATGGTGATATGCATATTGCTATTGAGCTATTGGGAATATCCTAGACATATACTAGTTTTTCCAAATGAGTCAAAATATATAGCCTATGATTCTTTCCGTCTGGCTTGTTTGAATTATTATGTTTCCAAATTATTTCATTTCCTTACAAATGGTGCAATTTCATTCATTCTGATGAAAGCATAGAATTTTCTTGTGAATATATATGACATTTTCTTGATCCATCATTGCTGGGTCATAGGGGAGCTCTAGTGAGGAACCTCTATACTTTTTTACAGAGTATTTGAACAAGTTTACATTTCTACCAATAATGAGTGTAGTAATGTTTCTTTTTGGCCATATCCCCACCAGCCCAGCATCTGATATTATTAGTTTTCTTCGTAATGGTCATTCAAACTGGGGTGAGGTGGAATCTCAATTTTGCTTTGATTTGCATTTCTTTTATGGCCAGAAATGTTGCATATTTTTTCATGTATCTATTGACCATTCATATTTCTTCTTCAGAGAGGTCTCTCCTTAAATCTTAAGCCCACTTATATTATGAAGGTTGTTGTTTCTATGAGGATTTGTTTTTTTTGGGGGGGTTAACTTTTGGGGCTCTAAGCATATTTGAGATATGAGGCCATTGTATGTTGCAGAGCAACTAAAGACTTTCTCCCAATCTGTGTGTTTTTACTTATCTTTCTATCTATATAAGGTCTCTTTTTAGTCAGATTTGGTAAGGGTCTGTCAAGTCTGTTAATTTATTGAAAGAACCAGCTCTGTTTTGTTGATCTTTCTATGTTTTACTTTGTCTTTATTTAGTTATTTCTGACTTAATTTTTTCATTTGTTTCCGCCCACTTAGGTTTGGACTTGTTCCTCTCTTCAAAGAGCTTTAGGTACATAATAAAAATACTGATTTGAGATTTCCCCAATTGCTTGATGTAGGCATTCAAAGCTATAAATTTTCCTGTAAGTACTGCATTTAATATGTCCCAGAGGAGCTGGTATTTTGTGTGCTCATTTTTGTTAAATTCCAGAAACTTTCAGATTTCTATTCTAATCTCTTCAGTGCCCTATTGGTCATTCAGCAATATCTTGTTCAGTCTTCATGGGTTTGACAATTTTCTTTTTGCTTTAACTGTTTAATTGTAAGTTTATTCTGCTGTGGTCTGACAAGGTTTGGGAATTCAATTAATTTTTCTTTCAATTTGGACAGAATTTCTGTTTGACATAGGATAGGTTGTATTTTGGAGAATCTTCCATGACCTGCTGCAAAGAATGTATATACTGACATTGAGTGTATATTCTGTAGATGTCTCTTAGGGCTAGGTGGTCAATGCAATTATTTAGGTCTTCAGTTTCTTGGTTGAGTTTCTCTTGGATAACCAATCCATGCATGACAATGATGGGTTGAGATGTGTTTAAAGGTTATGTAGTATTTGGTTGATGATGTGGGGTGCTCCAGGATTCAGGGCATTGATATTAAACTTGATATATCCTCCTAATGGAGAGCTGCTTTATCAATATGTAATGTCTCTTCCTACTAATTTTAATTTGAATTCTATATGATTTTATGTTAGTAATTCTACTGTGGCCTGTTTATGCTGTCCATTTGCTTGAAAATTTTCCTTCCAGCCTTTCAGTTTGAGTATGTGTTTGTTTTTGTCAATGAAATGTATCTCTAGTGGAAACTGGATGGATGTGTCTTGTTTTTTGAAACTACTATCTAATCTATGTTTTCTTTTTTTGGGGGGGGGATGTCCAGTTGTGGGGCCTGAGCTCTAGGCCTGGGCGCTGTCCCTCAGCTCTTCAGTTCAAGGCTAGTGCTCTACCACTTGAGCTACAGCACCACTTCTGACTTGTTTTTCTTCTGCTTATGTGGTGTTGGGGAATCGAACCCAGGGCCTCAGGCATGTAAGGCAAACGCTCTACCATTGAGCCACCTTCCCAGCCCCTAATCTGTGTTTTCTAATTGGAAATTTAAGTCCATTGATGTTGAGAGTTGAGGCTGGGAAATATCTAATAATTCCTGCTATTTTATACACCTGCTGTTAGGAGCTGTGCCTCATCTATTCTTATTATATTTACTTTGTTCTCTGGTAAGGAGCATTTTATATAACCAGTTCCTGTTCTTCTTGACCTTCTCTATGTAGGATATATTTGATTAATTTCAATCTTGCCGATTTGGTGGAGATAAATTGTTTCAAGTTCTCTTTGTCATGAAATATTTTTTATATATCCTTTAAATGTAAAGGAGAGATTTGCTTGGGACAATATTCACGGTTGCTAGTTGTTTGCCTTTAATGTTTGCCATATATCATGCCAGGCTCTCCTTTTTACCATATCGGACAAGAAATCATTATTTATTCTGACTGTATATCCTTTATAAATAATCAGTCTTTTCTCCTGGCAGCTTTAAGAATCCTTTCCTTGATCTCTAATGATCCTCTAATGGATTATGATGTGGTGGTGGGTTGTTCTGTTCTGGTATTCTCTGATGTTCTAAAGGCTTCTCTTCTCTGAATGAGCCTATCTCTTTTGATGTTTGGCATGTTCTCTGCTTGAATTCTGTAATATGTTTCCCATCCATTTTGTTTCCTGCTCTTCTCCTTTTTGATACATATCTCCCCCAAGTTTGATCTTCTAACTGAATCTGGAACTTCCAGCAAGATCGTTTCTTATTTCTTGGATTTGTTCTAAATGATTTTCTCCTCTTTTCTATTAGACCTAGTCTGTCTTTGATGCCCAAAATTATCTTCTATGTCATCTTTTCACTCTAGAGACTTTCTATTTTGTTTTGGATTTCTCTGTCTCCTAATTTGTCATTTTTTAAGGCTTCTATCTTTATTAAAGCTTTGTTTTAGGTCTTGTGTGGACTTTCTTTACATCTTTTCTTTGGTAGGGGCACTGGAGGAGTTGGCTTTTTAGCTGTGTCTTCTCTCATACCTTTTAACTAGGTATCTATTTTTTTCCCTTGGACTCCTTTGCCTTCTCAGAATTTATTTATCTTTCTGTTTGTAGTCTACATGAATTATTTTGCTAATCTTTGGTTGGTCTCATCTTGTTCACAAATTTCCTTGTGGAGGTTTTGTATCTTTTCGCTAATCACATTTTTCAGCAGTACTTTTAATGTATTTTGAATACTATCTTCTAGGTCCGTAACTGTCTGTTCTAATGTCTGGTCATTTCCTGTGTGAATTATACTACCTTGGCATCAGTTTTCTTGTATTTTTCTGATTTGTTTTGTCCATTTGGAGGATTTATTGGCTTTCATTTGGGGGATCTATGATCTTAACAGGTGACTCTCTATGTTCTTGTTTGGTTTGCCAGGTGTTGGTTTGGTCTTCTGTTGTGATTTGTTTTTCTGGACTTAGGTTTTTGTCTAGACCATTAAGCGTAGGATTAGAGATCATTTGTGCTGAAATGTTGTCATGTTAATACTTGTGGTTCCAAAGACAGTTCGAACTGTCCAGTGGTAAGGTGAATTGTGTCTGTGTTTGGATGTGGCTGTCTCTGTTCCTGCTTTTTTCCCATGTGGCCCTTTTATTTCCACAGTGCATCTGTGCTTTTGAATATGTTGGGAAACACAGTCACAGCAGTCACTTGCCTGGCTAGGTAACTTATCATAGATTTCTGTTTCCTTGTGAAAACAGTATAAAAATCTTCTTTTGAATTATATATATATATATATATATATATATATATATATATATATAATTATACCTGACTTGGTTTGACCTGCTAGAAGTGGAGTACCTGCTAGGACTCTAAATCTCTGTTTCATTAGCTAGAGCTGGGGTAATTTTCTATTTTTATTCTGCCATTGTTTTTCCACTTCCTCAGGTTTATTTTTGATATTGTGGTTTTTTCACATAATTTAGGATTTGTGATGGTTGTATCCGGTTATTTTTGTGTTTCTGTTTGTGTTACTTTGAAATAGTGATTTCAGGCTTCTATGAAGGGACAGTAATAATATGAAATGTATGTTATTACATTGAAATAAAGAGAGCAGACATTTTAACCTTTTGCTACAAGTAAATTAATATTAAGCAAAACTAAGGAAAATAATTACTTATTTACTCTTTAGAGGATGAGTATAGTACTCTTGGATATCTTGGAGGAAAAGATTTTAGACTCATTACAACTGATTCCTTACATTGAAATTATAGGCTAACCATTCTTTTTCAGAAGACAAAAGCTTCAGTTATTTCATATTAGTATTATAAAATCATAATACCTGCATGTTGGTTTGTTTTCATCTTCAATTTTCAATTCCATTCTTAATCCATTAGGTATCTAGGGCTTTGAATGACCAATTCCTTAATATATATATATATATATTTCTTATATTGTGATATAAATCTCAGTGATATAAATATGAATTCATCTCTCCGTCTCATCTTGAGCTACATTCATATGAAATTTATGCAGTCTCAAGCATGAAACCTATTTTACTCTTTTCTATGTTTTAATCAACATATCCATTCTCTTTAGAAATATGTTCTCATCTTTTTCTAGAAATATGTCTCTCACCTTTCTCATGTTTCTCATCATATTGCTCCAGTGAAGGTCATGTGTTTTCAGTACTTTAATTGAAATAAATATGAAGTTTTGAACATGAAGACACCCTCCAATTATCACTTTAAAGTAAAACTTTGGGGACTATTTTATATATAAAAATTAAAAAGTACAATGCAAATGTTTATATATGAATGATCTAATGATTAAGTCAATTAGACCCAAGAGGTACCAGAAAATCATCTCAATTTATTTAAAGGCACCAAAATATTAGTGCTCATTAATATCACTCATTGTTAGAAAATGACTAGTCAAAACAAAGTTTATATTATATTTGAAATTTAAAAAATGAAAATTACACCCAGATTTGCTGGCAGTATCCTGTTTCCAGGGATACATTTTTTTCAGCAAACAGGGAAACAAAAAATAAGGAAAGATATAAAATCAGACTGTCTTTCCTTAAGATGATAATTTGCACACAAATCGTGTGATTTATTCAAAGATATGATAAACATTCATAAGAGGATATGTGATCAGAAATGATATGTAAGCAAAATAACTGGAAAATTGTATATGTAAATTTTGCTTCCAATATAAGATTACATGAGCCTATTGAACAAGATTTTGTATCTGTAATACAGATCCTGTATTCTACATTTTAGACATACTCCAATTCTCTTACCTCAGTTCCTGATCAATATTCTTCTACTTGCATGATGTCAATTGCTACTAAAGTAACAAGTTGTGTCTTTTTTTCATTTCTAGATCCAATAAATTTTAGTATTTTGGAATAGTAGTATAAATTCATGGAGTTTGCTTTGATGTCAAGTTTGAGGATCCTGTATTCAGGGTATTGTGAATTAGCCTGAAGCAGCCAGGAACATATTATGAATATACAGACACAGAGTATACTAAGATCTAGGGACTTGATCTCAGAGAAAGATAAAGGTCCAGGCAGGATTTTGAAGCCAAGTTAAAGCAATGGCGCAAACATCAATCAACTATTATTACAAATGAATGGAACTGATCTCTGATGTGTCTGGTGGCAGCTCTGTGTGTGTGTGTGTGTGTGTGTGTGTGTAGAGAGAATTTTAGTGTATCTTCCATATTTACAGTCCATAGAGCATTACTTGCTATGGAGAAGGTGCTCATATCAGAGCTCTGATACCGCTGTCATCACTTTTAACTGCTAAAAGCACTTGCTTAATCTCTAATTAAAAAGAAAAAAATAAACTAACATCTTAC
This sequence comes from Dipodomys spectabilis, assembly GCF_019054845.1. Taxonomy (NCBI): domain Eukaryota; kingdom Metazoa; phylum Chordata; class Mammalia; order Rodentia; family Heteromyidae; genus Dipodomys; species Dipodomys spectabilis. The sequence continues at coordinate 975,042 of NW_024871079.1, read as the reverse complement.
AGGATTGTTTTGGTAATTAATTGGTATATTGAAGGCCAAAGGGAGGTATTGAAGATTATTATAATCTTTTTCCTCTCTTCTGATTATTACACAGCAATAGTTGTGATTTTCAGGACTCTCTTGCAATGTACTCACAGCTGAATTACTAATATGCTTAATAATATGAAAGATATGATACAGAAATAGATCAGCCAGCAAGCACAAAGAACTAGTGAAAAGATCAAACTTTTGAGCAGGGTTGCCACTTCATTTAGGAATGCAATTCCTTCATATGAACTTCAAATTTTGTGGCTTTCCTTGTGTGATTAAAAGGTAAGAAAGTATAAACAAGAATTCCTGTTCAGCCAAGTAGAAAATGCTCATGATCCCATTCTCATGTTGCAAATTTCCGTTCCATAAAGACTCTTCATTAGAGTGCTTTCATTTAATATACTTCAGCACATCATCCTTCCCTGTTGGAGACAAGAAAAAAGATAATTTTGTTTGAATATTATCTTACATAAATTAGTGTGTATAGGCATGATTTGTATAATTACAGATGTTTGTAATAAATGTAAGTAGGAATCATGTCACAACTAAAATATACATAAAATCACATAACAAGACTAGAAGTCACAGCATTTTGTGCATAAATACATACATTAGATTAGTGAAGAATTTCTATTTTGAGAAAAACTTCATATTAAAGTATAATGCACTTTACTAAGGGTTGAAACATTTTATTGAAAAATATATTTCTTAGAGATATTTTTGCTTCATAATTTTAAGAAGAAAAATGATCCCAAAGTAATTTTTTTTATTGTTTTCCTGTTTCCATGTGTTTAACCTTCAAATTAGAAATCCAGATATATGATTTAATTTAACCAAAATATTTATTGAGTATAAAGTCCTTCTACTCTCTTCATTTTTCACACTAAGATCACCAAATATGATGAGTCTGAAATAATTAGTGTCTTTTTTACCTATGTTAATATTATTTACAATGTGAGTGAAATGTTTAAAAAGTAGTATTTATTTTAGCTTAACTGCTCTGAAGAGACAATAAATGATATAATCAAAGGCTAAAAATGATTAGATTTAAAATTTAGAATTCAGGAAATGGTTTTGACCACTCTGGTTACTGGAGCCTTCACTACAACCTCATGAAACAATTTATATTGATGAAGCAAAAATCTGAGGTTAGCCATTTATGAATAAAAAATCATGTCGTTCTGAATATGTAGAGTTACATATCAAACATAGAAATTTTAGCTTTTAAATACTTGAATATTCTAGTACATTTAATTGCAGGGTAAGTACTTGTTTTGAAAGGAGATAAAATTGCATTTATTTTGAAATGTAAACCTAAGTATTCATTTGAATAAAAGACAATGTTTAAAATATCACTCATTCAAGAAAGAAGATGTCCAGTTAGTTGTTTTTCATGCCAATTATGTTCTCTAAACTTACTATAAATACTAGATTAGTAAACCTAATTCATTATTTTCTGGGAAATAGAAATTCAATTTCCTAAAACTCATGACTATAACTTTTTCTCAAACAATTGCTAAGTAATTGTTTTATATTTTTTGTCATGGGATATTATTTGATATATTTTTATTCATTAAGTTAAATAAATGGCCAATAACAATATAAATTATGCATGAACAAGTTTATCTAACACAAGTATTTCTTTCACAAGGCATATCATGGCTCTCTTAAGGAACACTAGAAAGCAGTGTGCTCTTTATTAATTTTTAGTTATTTTCTTAATAGTTATTAATTGTCAGAAGTGGCAATTCTATAATATATTTAAAGCATTTGATTATATTCCCTCTATTTCCTTTTCATTGCTCCTTTCTCCGAAGATCTTCTGCTTTTCACATAAAATTACATCTTCATATACGTGAATATAAACTAATTTGGAATATTTAAGCTAAACTGCAACTTAATTCAAGATGTACAGTGGATTAATAGGATGAATAAAAACTTCAATATTTTGTGTTAACTTCTGAATTGAGTTATCACTATTATTATGGTTAGTGTTAGGATCCCAGACAGAATTAGAATTAGAATTAGAATTAGAGAAATAGAAAATTTAGGTTCAACACAGAATGACCCATTGCAACAATGATACGCACAAGACACTATGTTGAAAATGAACTTTACACCCTGGGGAGGGAGGAGTAAGGTAAGTGGGGAGGGATGGGATAGTGGGAGAACAAGACAGAAGGGTGTAACAATGCTCAACAAGAAATGTACTCCTTACGTTACACGTGTATTTAATCCCTCTTTAAAGCATCTTTACAACAAAATAAATTTTTTTAAAAAATAATGAAAAATAAAACCTGCCAGTACATAGGAAAACACTTAAAAATTTTAGGTTCAAAATGCAAGTAAAATTTAGACCTACATGCTGAGCAAGATTTAGAATAAATGTGAAGAGGCTTCTTATTAACAAGATGATTCAGATATATGTAGCCTTAGGATTAGCAAGGTATTCCAGTTAGAGCTGGGTTAGGATGAGAAAAAAGATATAAGATATTGTGTAAAACTGCCACATATTTTAAGAAGAATGAATGGCATCAAAGTTAGAATGAATGAAAACCAGTGTTACTTTAAACATTCAGATATAATTTGGTTTAAAGTGTGAGATACTTTGTTTGTTCTAGCTAGGGTTAGGGAAGGATAAGCTTTAGGGTAAATTTTACTTTTACACTAAGAAGTAGAAGCAAAAAATGTGTGATTGAATAGAATCTAGACAATTTTCCTTACATTAACCATTTGGTGTTAAATCAGACGGTGATTAAGATTAGGTTTCTGGTTAACCGGGGTTGAGGATAGAGTAAAGAAATGGGATAAATTAGTGGCTTGCACCTATTATCCTAGCTACTCAGGAAGCTGATTTCTGAGGATCACAGTTCAAAGATAGCCCGGGCAGGAAAGTCCGTGAGACTTTTATCTCCAATTAACCACCAGAAAACCCAAAAGCGGTGCTGTGGCTCAAGTGGTAAAGCACACACCTTGAGCTAAAGAACTCAGGGATTGTGCCCCGGCCCAGAGTTCAAGCCCCACGACCGACAAAAAGAAAAAAAAAAGAAATGTGTTAAATGATAAGTAAAGCTGAACTTATTTTAGGTTCTAGGAATTCAGGAAATGCTGGGATAATGGAAGTACAATTTATTTCATAATATCAGGAATTGAGATCAATGGGTATAATGATTGCTGTTATGGAACAAGATACATTCAGAATTAAGAGTGAGAAAATCTGTAGGGTTTACAGAAAACCTGAAATTTATTTCAAGAATTACAAGTGGAATTTCAGTTAGTATTGCAGAAAACGAGCATTTTTCATAAATTTTAGAATTGGGATACTATTAGTATCAAGCTTATGGTTAGGATTCCAGCCGTGGTTAGGGTTAGAGTGAAGGAGAAGAAAATGAGGCTCAAACTGAAGGTAAATTTTAGAATAAGCCTGGTAAGAATTAGAATGTATGTGAACTAGAGTATTGCTATTAATATTAGAATCTACTTACAATTAGGCTTATGGCTATTGTCAATGTTCCAGTTAAGATTAAGTTAGGGTTAGAAAATGACTAAGATATTTGAAAAAAATGAAACCTATTTTGGAAGGCTTATTTGAATCAAGTTAGGATGAGTGAAAACTAGTGTACTTGTGTTAGTGTTAGTATTGTCATACAATTAGGATTAAGATTAAGGTCAGTATTTTGGTCTGATTATGATGACTGTTATGAATAAGAAAGTTTTTAGTATAAAATTCAGTTCTCATTAACAAGTAGAAGCAAAAATATGAGACTGAATAGTAACTAGAGCATTATCTTTATATTTATTTCTCAGTGATCATTCTTGTAATGATTAATGAGAGTTTTCCAGCCAGGTTTAGGTTGAGAGTTAGCATTAAGTAATGGACTAGAGGGTAAGTAAATCTGAAAATGTTTTAGGGTACAGGGTTTGTGGAAAAGTAGGATGAATGGAAACTACAAAATTTTTCCTGATAAGAGAATTTGAGGACAAGTAATATAATCGTTCATGATAGAGAACAAGATAACTTCAGAGGTAGAGTCAGAAAATTTGTGGGAATTAGGGCATACTGAAACTAATTTCCAAAGTGCAAACTGGAGTATTCATTAGTATGATTAAAAACTAGTCTTTTTCTTAAACATTAGAATTGGACTATCATTAGGGTGAAAGTTAGGTTTCAGTTCCAGCTGGGGTTAGTGTAAGCATTAGAGAAATTTAAAGTTAGGGTACAACTGGAAGTAAATTTTCGAATAACAAGTCGAGTTAGAATTATGATGAATGTGAAATAGGAAACGGCTAATAATATTAAGATTAGGGTATGATTAGTGTGAGGGTTAACCTGAATATTCCAGTTAGAGTTAGGGTTACAATAATGGAAAGATAATGAGCAAAACTACTAACTATTTTAAGAAAGATAAGTTGAATCAAAGTTAGGATGAATAAAAACTAATGTATTTGTGTGGCTTTTAAAATCCAAAGCACATTAGTTCCAGTGTTAGGGTTACTTTTCTAATTCAGGTTAAGCTTAAGGTTAGGGAAGGGTAAGCTTTAAAGTAAAACTGAATTTTTTGTTAACATTTTCAAGTAAAATATGTTTGAAATTTAACAAAAACTACAGAGTTTCTCTAAGTTTCCTATGCAGGGTTCAATGGTGTTAAATTTAGAGTTAGGTTTCTAGTAAGGTTTAGATATATAGTAAGGGTTAGGAAATAGAGTAGATTTTAAGTAAACCTGCGACTTCTTTTTGGAGATATAGGAGTTCTGTACAAGTTAAGATTAGTGGAAACTATGGTATTTTTCATGATATGAGGATTTGAGGTTAATGATTCATAATAGGGAACAAGATAGATTTCAGAGTCCAAGTCTAGGAATCTGTAGTATTTGGAGCAAACTGAAAATCATTTCAAAGACAATGGGTATCTGTAAGGATGTATCTAAACTCGAGTATTTTCCATTAATTTTAGGATTGGGTTACTATTATCATGAAGGTAACTCTTAGGGTTCTGACCAGGATTAGAGTTAGGATTAGGGAAATTGAAGGTTGAGAACTTGAGTGACTTACTTCCCTTGTGTATGTATATGCACTATTCTAAGGCTTGAACTCAAGGCTTGGGTTCTGTTCCTGAGCTTTTTGCTGTAGGCTACAAGCCACGAATACACTTCCAGCTTTCTTTGGCAGTAAATTGGAGATGAGAATCTCACAGACTTTCCTATCTGAGCTGACATTGAAGTGAGATCTCCAGATCCCTGCCTTCTCATTGAAGTTAGGATCAAAACCATAGGTCTTGTCCGTAGTTTCCCTTACTTGCAGTAACTAGTACATGGTATCATATGACCATATAAGATGATGTTAAGTAAAATGAACCCCAAGATATGGACACAAGTGAGTTTTTATTCCATGAGATTCTTATCTCTATATAATCCCCCAAATAAAGTTGGAAGGGGAGCTGTGGTTCAAGTATAGAACACCATCCTTTAGGGAAAAAGCTTAAGTGAGAAGGTAAGGTCCTGAGTTTAAACCACAATATTAGCACTCAAAAAGTTGATTTCTTTTCCTTGAAGTTTTTATTAAATTGCTCAGAAAATAATAAACATTGAATTTATGTTTAGCATTACTATGAAAATCATGTTATATTTATTGATGTTATTCTTTATTTTCCTAAATTTTATTTACACATTAATATCCAGTAATGGAAAGAGACGATTAGTGTTTCACAATTTTTTATGGCAGTTGAATATATGGATGAGAGATGCTTACAAGGAATTTGGACTGAAATAGATATGTGCAAGCTCTTCATATAAATAAATGATAGTTGAAGAACCTGTGGCCCTGTATGAAATAAAATAAAGAAATCAGCAAGGAAAGATAAGGTATGATTCTGGAAATCACACAATTTTGGAAGATAAAAAAACAAGGAAAATATTTAGTTTTTTGTATGTTCTTTGTAACCCACAGACACAATTTATTCCTTATTTCTACTGTAAGGCATTTCAGTTAACTTTATTTTACAAAGTTAAACATGATTGGCATTTAATACTAACTGGCTTCTGTCACAGGTGAGCAATTATTCTAGCCAGGTGCTAGGGATTCATGCCTATAATCCTAGCTACTCTGAGGGCTGAGATGTCTAGAGCCTAGTTCAAAGCCAGATTGGAGAGGAAAGTTGTTGAGACTTTTCTGTTCAATTAACCACAAAAAAACTGGAAGTGGCACTGTGGCTCAAAGTGGCAGCACTAGCCTCGAGTAATAAATTTCAGATACAGAACCCAAGTCCAGAGTTCAAGTTCTCTGAAATAATTCTTAAAATACTTGTTCTCAGGATTTCTTTAACTTGTGTAGAAGAATGTTTTAAACTTAAGGATTTTTTATTTCATGTTGTCAGCATTGATTTTTAAGATGTGCAGAGAAAAATAATTTAAAGTCAGAACTGGTTTGAATTGCTTTTATTACACATTGCCTCTACACCCAGAGATCAGCTGGAAAGCAGATGGCCAAATCTTAGCTGTTAGCAATGAATATGGATATGTGTTTCTTTGAGCAGATAAACAAACTTTTGTAATGGTAGCCTTTATATATAACACCTTAATTGTAATAATAAAATTAATATTATTACTATTATTATTTTTGTCTGCTGTGGGGCTTGAATTCTGGGTCTAGGCATTGTCCTTCAGCTCTTCAGCTCAAGGCTAGCACTCTAACACTTGAGCAACAGTGCCACTTCACATTTTCTGAACCTTCAGTTGGAGATAAGGGTCTCACAGACTTTCCTGCTTGCGCTGGCTTTGAACAGAGACCCTCAGTTATCAGCCTCCTTAGTAGCAAGGATTACAGGTGTGAGCCACTGGCAGCCAGCAGTAAAATTATTTTGAAAAAGAAAAACCCATGATTCTATCTTTAAAAAGTTACAATCTGGCAAGTGTATCTGTAACATTAGTTGTATCAAGTAACAATAGGCAGCAATCATTTTTAGATCTCACTATGTCCTGTCCAATGCCAGATAAAATATCATTAATTTACTTTTTCCTAACCAAGTTCATGATGAATTCTCAGCACCACAATTTTCTAGTGAGTAAAAAGAATTCTTCAACGTATTTATTTCAACAAACAGCATTTTGCACTTGGTTTTTTTTTCTAATTTTGCCAGCCCTGGGGCTTGAAATCAGGGCCTGGGCACTCTCCCTGAGTTTCTTTTGCTCAAGGTTAGCACATTACCAATTGAGCTACAGCACCACTTCCAATTTTTCTGCTTATGTCAGACTGAGGAATCAAATTAAGTGCGTCATGCATGCGAGGCCAGCACTCTACCACTAATCACATTCGCAGTCATTGGGTCTTTTGTTGTTGTTGTTGTTTTAAAATAGCATTTTACTATGTGTCCTTCTGTTGGCCTAAAACTTAGGCTGGTCTCAAGCTAACTGCTAAATCAGCCTCCCAAGTTCAGAGATTACAAACATTGACCACCATTGACCACAAGATTCTTTGTGAGAGAATACTCTTTTCAGATATAGAAAGAGTTATTCTGTCTTCCTTGGACTGGATGCTTTTTGCATTCTGCACTGTTAATCACATTTCTTGTCCTGTTATGTTCCCCCTTCTAGATCAATTGAAATATTTCAGGTTCTGAACTTGAAGCTGATCCCTGCCATCCAACAACACCACATTCTTGTGGATAGCACTAGCTGGCCTCATGAGCATAGCAGCCAGCTGGAGCTCAGCTATCTGATGGCCTTCAACTTCAACAATGCAATCATTTCTGTGCACAGACTGAAAACGGTCATAGGTAAGTTTGATTTATTCCAGCCTATTCTCAGCTACTTGCCATTCTCAGCTTTGTATGCTTTAAATTCTGTTAAACATTCATTACTATTTCCCACCATTCTCAAATGTAACATATATGAATTTCTTTAAAATTTATCCAAACATGCAAAAATGTTAACGTAGTTGCTGTCCACCAGTGGCTCATGTTTGAAAACCTAGCTACTTTAGAGGTCAAAAACTGAGCATCTTGGGTTAAAGCAGCCCAAAATCCAGAAGTGGAGATGTGGCTCAAGTGGTAGAGTGTCAGCTTTGAGCAAAAAGACTAACCAAGTATAATTGGTCTACTTTGGACTCACTCATGGAAAACACACACACACACACACACACACACACACACACACACACACACACACACACACATACACACACATACACACAATGTACATTCTCCTAGACTCCCCTTCTTGAGCAGTATTCAATGCCATTAACTTAATGCACGTTTTCCAAATTATTATGGTAGGGATTAAACTACATTTGTATTTATGAAAAGGCATTTTTTGTACTTTTTCTTTTTCATTTTTTTGGTACTTATGTGATAAAACAGTGTTTTGTGAAGACTAAACAGAAATCAATGTGTCAGTAAATAGATAGGTGACAGACTGAAAGATGCAGATAATATCACTTGAAATTTTATTTCTCCAAATTTAAATATATATACATATGTATGTATTTAAAATTTCTGCCAAGATTTTATTTCCATTAACAAAGATCTATTTGTTCCATTATATAAATTTAACATGTTGTATGTTTCATAGTAGATTTATATTTATAGAATTTCTTAACTTTGGAGACAAGGTTCTGCAGTGTAGACCAGGCTTTCTTCAACTCCTAATTCTCCTGTGTCAGGTTCCTGAGTATTGGCTGGCATTACCATGTGGCAGCATAGTACCATGTCCAGCTATATTATTTATATTTTGTACAGTAGAATATTGATGTGAACAGCTTTAACCCACATATCTTCATGAGCATGAATGAATTCCTTGCAGAAAATGTTATAAATAGAGTTACTGAGTAAAGCCAATAATGGTAGACATGCCTGTAATCCCAGCACCAAGGAGGATTGTAAGCTTTAGAGCAGCCTGAGCTACACAGTAAGTCCCTTTTAAAACAAAACAACACTAGTGCACATAGAAAGCTGTGCAAACTGCCTCAGTTTAGTTATGAAGAATAACTCAAGAGACAAAGAGTATGGTCATTTAATATTATTTAAATAATAGTTATAATATTATTGATGAACTTTTGGTAAGTCTTCATATTTCCTGTTTGTATCCTTCTTTTTTCATGCATATATTTTTCTTTTTCTTTTTTTTTATTGTGAAAATACCTTACAGAGGGGTTACAATTACATGAGCAAGGTAATGAGTACATTTCTTTTTTTTTCTTTTTCTTTTTTATACAAAGAGCAAAGAGTGGAAGTTTCTAGATATTGTGAGCAAAGCATGATTGAGTAGGAATCTTTACTTATTCCTTTCTGATCCAGGAATATGTGTTTCATGTGTAAGCAATAGTTCTAACTTAATATAATAAGGAATTAAACATTTCATTCTTTTTTTTTTTTTTGGTTGGTCATGGGGCCTGAACTGTGGGCCTGGGTACTGTCGTTCAGCTCTTCAGCTCAAGGATAGTACTCTACCACTTGAGCCACAGTGCAACTTCTGGCTTTTATTTCTGCTTATGTGGTGCTGAGTAATCCAACCCAGGGCCTCATGCATACAAGGCAAGCAAACTAACACTGAGTCACCTTCCCAGCCCATAAAAATTTAATTCTTTTTCTTTAATTTTAATTTGTATTTTTATTTTTTGTGAACATACTGTACAGAGGGGTTACAATTACATGGGCAAGATAATGAGTACATTTCTTATCAAGAATTGCAGCCTCCTCCTTTGTTTACCCTTCACATCTCGTACAAGCCTCTCCTGGCCCCCCACTCAATCCTCCCCTCCCCCTCGCACCAAAGTTGTAAAGTTCGTTTTCGACATGACAACATGTACTTCTCATTGTTGCAACGGGTCCACCTGTATCCTTAAACGACTTGTTTTTCCCCATCTCCTCCACAAATTATACCGACATCAAATATAGTGAAAGCAGGGGTTATACTGTGGGGGAGGGACATACAAAACAACAAAGAAATAATCTTATAAATGCGTGAGAATCAAATGCATGAAAGAAAAAAAAAACATTTAAATACATAACTAAGGGCTCATTTTCCTAACATCACATTATCTGAACTTTTCTGCTTGACTCATACATATACTAGATATTGCAAATAAAGGAAACCATGGGGACCTATGTTTCTTTGGGCCTGGCTTACTTCACTTAATATAATTTTGTCCAAGCCTTCCCATTTCCTAACAAATTGGGCAATGTCACTCTTTCTGATGGAGGCATAGAATTCCATTGTGTATATATACCACATTTTCTTGATCCATTCCTCTACTGAGGGGCATTTGGGTTGGTTCCATATCTTAGCTATGGTAAATAATGCTGCAATAAACATAGTTGTGCTGGTAGCTTTAGTGTGGTCTTGTTTGTAAGCATTTGGGTAAATGCCCAAAAGTGGGATTGCTGGGTCATAGGGGAGCTCTATGTGAAATCTTTTGAGGAACCTCCATACTGCTTTCCAAAGTGGTTGAACAAGTTTACACTCCCACCAACAATGAAGTAAGGTTCCCTTCTGTCCACATTCCCTCCAGCATCTGTTGTTGTTAGAATTCTTGATTTTTGCCATTCTAACTGTGGTGAGGTGGTACCTTAATGTTGTTTTGATTTGCAATTAATTTATGGCTAGGGAGGTTGAACATTTCTTCATGTGTCTATTGGCCATCCTTCTTTCTTCTTCAGAGAAGTTTCTCTTCAAGTCTTTAGCCCACTTATTTATTGGGCAGTTGTTTCTTTGAGGATTTGTTGTTGGGGGATTTAATTTTTTGAGTTCCAAGTATATTTTAGATATGAGACCCTTGTCCGTTGTAAGGCTAGTGAAGATCTTCTCCCAATCCGTGGGTTTTCTATTGATCTTGTTAGCTATGCTCTTTGCAATGCAGAAGCTCTGGAAGTTCATGCCATCCCATTTGTCCAACCCTTTTTTGATTTGTTGTATTTCCGAGTCTCTATTAAGAAAAATTTGGCTTGAGCCAAGGAGACCTAGGGTTTCTCCTATTCCATCCTGTAATGTTTTCAGAGTGTCTGCTTTGACTCTGACGTCTTTGATCCATTCGGAGTTGATTGTGGTGCAGGGTGATATATAAGGATCTAGCTTTAGTTTTCTACAAGTAGTTAACCAATTTTGCCAGCAACATTTACTGAAGAGGCTGTCTTTCTTCCATTCTATTATTTTAACTCCCTTATCAAAGATTAGTTGACTATAGGTCTGTAGGTTCATTTCTGGGTTTTCAATTCTATTCCATTGGTCTTGAGGTCTGTTCCTATGCCAGTACCAAGCTCTTTTGATTCCTATGGCTTTAAAGTAGAGTTTGCCATATGGTATTGATATTCCTCCAGCAGTGTACTTTCCGTTGAGGAGCGTTTTTGCTATTCGGGGTCTTTTATTGTTCCATATGAATTTTTGGATTGCCTCTTGTATTTCCTTGAAGAATGAGGTTGGAATCTTGATAGGTATCACGTTGAATTTGTTGATCTTTCCAGTCCAGGAGCATGGGAGGTTTTGCCATTTTCTATTTTCTGTTTTGATTTCCTTTTTCAAGATTTAAAATTTTTCATCATAGAGATCCTTCACTTCTTGGGATAAGTTAATTCCTAGGTATTTTATTTTTTGAGGTGCTATTACAAATGGAGTTGTTTTCCTAATTTCAGCCACACTTTTCTCACTGTTGGCATACAGAAAAGCCATTGATTTTGGGGGGTTAATTTTATACCCTGCTAATTTGCCAAAGTTTTGAATCAGCATGAATAATTTGGGAGTGGAGTCTATGGGATTCTTTAAATAAAAGATCATGTAATCTGTAAAGAGGGAGAGTTTTATTCCTTCTTTCCCTATTTGGATCACCTTTATGTTTGCATCTTGTCTTATTGCTGTAGCTAGGTATTCTAATACTAAATTGAAGAGAAATGGAGAGAGTGGACATCTTTGACTTGTTCCTGAGTTAAGACGAAATGGCTTTAGTTTTCCACCATTAAGTATAATGCTGGCTGTAGGTTTGTCATATACAGCCTTTATTGTAGTGAGGAATGTTCCATGGATTCCTAATTTTTCCAAAATCTTCATCATGAAGGGGTGTTGCATCTTGTCGAATGCTTTTTCTGCATCTATTGAGATAACCATGTGGTTCTTATCCTTGCTGCTGTTGATGTGATGAATAATATTAATTGATTTGCATATATTGAACCAGCTTTGCATCCCTGAAATGAATCCTGTTTGCTCGTGGAGTATAATTTTTTGGATGAATTATTGAAGTCGATTGGCCAAAATTTTGTTGAGAAATTTTGTATCAATGTTCATCAAAGAAATGGGTCTATAGTTCTCTTTCTTTGATGGGTCCCTGCCTGGTTTTTGGATGAGGGTTTTGATGGCTTCATAGAGTGAGAACAGTCGTGAACTTTTGAAATCTCTTTCATTTTCATTGAAGAGTTGGAGGAGTATTGCTGTGAGCTCTGCTTTGAAGGCCTTGTAGAATTCCGCTGTAAAACCATCTGGTCCTGGACTTTTCTTAGCTGGGAGGTCTCTTATTGCTGTTTCCATTTCAATGCTTCATATGGGCCGGTTAAAATGTTTTAACTCATCTTGGTTTAGTTTTGGCATGTCAATATTTGCTAGGAAAAGGTCCATTTCTGTCATGTTCTCAAACTTATTAGCATAAAGTTTTGAGAAGTATTCCCTTATAATGTTCTGAATCTTGGATGTTTCCGTGGTGATGTTTCCATTCTCATCTCTGAGTTTATTTATTTGGGTGTGTTCTCTTCTTTTTCTGATAAGATTTGCTAAGGGTCTATCAATTTTGTTAAGTTTTTCGAAGAACCAACTCTTTGTTTTGTTGATTCTTTGTATAGATTTTTGGATTCCAATTCAATTACCTCTGATTTAATTTTAATTATTTCTTTCCATCTCCTGGATTGGGGTTTACCTTGCTGCTCTTTTTGAAGGAGGTTTAGATGTGTCATTAAATTGTTGGATTCAGATCTTTCCAATTTGTTGATGTTGGTGCTCAGATCAATAAACTTGCCTCTGAGTACTGCCTTTGCTGTGTCCCAGAGGAGATGGTAATTTGTGTGCTCATTTTTGTTGAATAGCATGAACATTTGAATTTCCTTTCTAATCTCTTCCATGACCCACTCGTGATTCAGCAGTGTGTTGTTCAGTCTCCATGTGTTACCAGACTTTCTTTGGTGGCTTTTGTTGTTGAGTTCTAATTTTATTCCCTTGTGGTCAGAGAGAATGCAAGGTATAACTTCAATGTTTCTGAATTTAGACAAGTTTGCTTTGTGGCCTAAAATGTGGTCTATTTTAGAAAATGTGCCATGTGCTGCTGAGAAAAACGTGTATTCTGATGCTGCTGGGTGAAATATTTGGTAGATGTCTGTTAAATCTAGTTGATCTATGCAGCTGTTTAGATCTATGGTTTCCCTGTTGAGTTTTTGCCGAGTTGACCTATCTAGTGGGGAGAGTGGTGTGTTAAAATCCCCAACAATTAATATCTTTGGATCTATATGGGATTTGAGGGAAAGTAGTGTTTCTTGGATAAATATGTGTGCTCTGTAGTTTTGCAAATAGTTATTTAGAATTGTAATATCCTCCTGAAGGAGTGATCCCCTAATTAGTATGTAGCGACCTTCTTTATCTCTTCTCACGAGTTTTAATTTGCAGTCTATTTTATCTGATATTAGGATTGCAACTCCCGCCTGTTTATGGGGGCCGTTTGCATGGTAGATTTTGCTCCAGCCTTTAACATTGAAAATGAGTTTGTTTTTACGGGCAAGATGTGACTCCTAATGGCAGTAGATAGAAGGATCTTGTTTTTTAATCCAACTAGACAGTCTATGTCGCTTATTGGAGAGTTAAGTGCGTTAATGATGATAGAAAGGACTGAGTGGTATTTGGGAGTTCCTGCCATGTTATTCACCTTCTTGGGTGCTGCGAAAACTGGGTTCTTCCTATAGTTCTTGGATTCTCAGTTTGGGTGCAGTTTCTTGGCCTTTATTGTGGTTTGTTGGTTTTCAATGTGTAGATCATCTTTAAGAATCTTTTGTAGGGCTGGTTTGGTGGAGATGTATCGTTTCAATTTTTCTTTGCTATGGAAGGTTTTTATTTGGCCTTCAGTTATGAAGGAGAGTTTAGCTGGGTACAGTATTCTTGGTTGATAGTTGTTTGTTTTTAGGGCATGGCATACATGATTCTAGGCTCTTCTTGCTTTGATTGTCTCTGCAGAAAATTCTGAGGTGATTCTAATTGGTTTCCCTTTATAGGTGATTAATGTTTTATCCTTGACAGCTTTATGAATCTTTTCCTTGGTCTGAGTTGATCCTGTGTGGATTATAATGTGACGGTGGGATGTCCTATTCTTTTCTGGTGGAGTTCTAAAGGTTCTTATATCTGAATAGGCCTATCTTTTTGCATGTTTGGGAAGTTCTCTGCTAGGATCCTGTTAAACAAATTTCCTAGACCATTAACTTCTGTTTCTAGGTGCTCCTCTACACCCATTATCCTTAGATTAGGCCTTCTGATCATGTCTTCCAAGTGTTGGATAGATCTGTCATATTTGTTGGACTTGCCTTGGATGGTTGTATGTTCTTTCTTTATAATATCTAGGCTGTCTTCAATCCCCGAGATTCGATCTTCTGCATGGTCTAACCTGCTGTCAAGACTTTCTCCTTTTTTTTTTAATTTCTTTTCCTTCTAGTTGGTCAGCTTTGATGACTTCAAATTCTTTGTTGAAGCTTTGTTTTAGATCTTGTATGAACTTCTTTACTTCCTTAATTTGGTGTTCAGTGTTTATTCTCAAATCACTTAGTTGTTTGGTTATGGTTTCCTTGGACTCCCATTGCTTCTGTTGGGCTCCATTCAGCCTTGCCTTTGTGGTCTCCCTGACTTCCTTCAGCTGTTTGTTAATGGAACCCATGAATGCCTTTAGTGATCTTTGTGTATTCTCATCCTGCTCTCTCAATTCCTGTATTACTCATTCCTTATCTTCCTCCCGTTCATGTCATTCCTGTAGTTCTCTTTGAGTGTTCTCAGCCTGCTCATGCCATTCCTGACTTTCTCTTTGAGTATTCTCACGCTGCTCACGCAAATCCTGTATCAGTTTTTGAGTAGCTTCTTCACGCTTATGATATTCCTGTATAAACCTTTGTATTGCCTCCTCTCTCTCCCTCTCATGCTCATACAGAGTCTTTTGTAGGTTTTCAATGTTTTCCTACATTGACATTTTGTTTGCCTCCTCTCTCTCCCTATCACGCTCATACAGAGTACTTTGTATGTTTTCAATCTTTTCATTTGTATGTTTGCCAGCAGGGAATATAATGAGAGAAGGGGGGAGAGATATAAAGGAGATGTTAAAGATTTAAAAATAAAAATACTTAAAATATTATAGGTATAAAGAGGTAGTACTGTTATTAAGGAATTTAAGTCTCAGAGGTTTTGAATTGAGTAATAAATTTGTGGATTTAGTGTGTACATAATGGGGGATAGGGTCTAATAGTCAACTACGGGTTTATCTGAGGATGTGCATAATAACAATTAAGTCACATGAAGAAGAATGAAAGAGAAGAAAAGGTGAAAAGGATAAGGAAGAAAGAAAAAAAGATCAGAAGTTCAGTAGAGCTAAACAAAAAACAAAAAGAAATTTTTTAATAAAAAGAAAGAAAAAAAAGAAAGAAAAATGCGCACACACATGTGTCCCTAAAATAAAGATTATAAGAGGAAAAAAGTTACTAGAAAACAATTTTTTTCAAAGAAGGTAAAAATTAAAAAAAGTTTTAGAAAAGAAAAAAAATTTATAAAAGGTATAAAAATAAAAAAAGATGAAGAAAAAAAAGTTCTTTGATTTTTTTGGGAGGGTTGGGGAAAATCCTGTATCTCTCTTGTGTCCGTAATCAGTTTCTTGTTGGAGTCTCTGGTCTGCTTGCGGTCCTGTGGCTTGGTTGGTTTCTTAAGTCAGTTTGTTTGGACAGGAAGAAAAATGCTCTGCTTTACCCAGGAGTTTGCGATCCTCCTCCCAGTTTAGTTCAATGGAAGAGATCACATTTGAGTATCTCAAAATGATGGAGATGGCTTTTTCCTCATGTTTGGAGATGCTGTGATGAGGCTAGGTTCTGGGTAGAGTTGAGGCCTTTCAGCAAACAGTAGATTTTCCCGGGGGCTGGTTTGTGAGAAACTCACAGAGCCCAGCCTGGAGCCACTCTCAGGGTTTATGTTTACTGAATTTCAACTGATTGTCAAGGCTGCTAAAAGGAGGGGCAGCCTCTGGCTCTGATTACCCAGTGAAGAAAGCCACTCCTAGGGCTGGTACCCGAGCTGTGTGACTTTTCCCTGGGTGGAGCTGAGTCTGGCAGATCAGGTTAGGCTCTTGTGACCTGCTAAATGACTCTAGATTTCTTCCAAGGCCTGAGCTGGAGCTAGCAGCTCCACTGAGCTTTGTCGGTATCCAAGATGGAGATCTCCGGTACTGGGGAGGGTGGCCTTCCCTCCTCTGCTCCCTGAGAAGGAGTGAGGACGTCAGGCTTCTACTCACGCTGAGTCTTGGTTCCTGGGTCATCTCTGGTCTGCGAAATGCAGGATGAAGATGTCTGCTCCTTTTCGGTTCTTGCTGGTGTTGAATAGAATCCGCTCACCTGCTGAGTCTGGCTCCTTCGTCCAGGACTCTCTGTGATTCAGGTATGGCGGCAGCATTTGCCGCTGCCACCGCTGCCGCTGCAGCAGTGGCGGCGGTTGGCAAAAACTCAGATCTGTCTCCTTGCCTGGATTTTCCCTCTCTGGCCTAACTCTATGTCCTGTGAAGGCACACTTGATGTGATTCTCTGGCTTAGGACTGTTCACTGGAACTCTAAAACTGCTTTCTATGTGAGAGCTTGTTTAGCCTCCAGCTTCTCCTCCACCATCTTTCTGGAACTCCCCTCTAAACATTTCAATCTTAAGAAATGATTTGTTGACAAAGAAGGATCTTTCCCTTTGTTCTGAAATACCCACTTCTCCAAAGTTTCCTTGTTTGATTCAGTGAAAGAACTAACTTTTCCATGGAGTTTTCCAAGTTAACAGGGTTCACTAATTTCCTCAATATTCTTTCATCATGTGATGAATGCTTTTTACTTAACAACTGTATCCATCGGTGGCAAAGAACATGTAGGCAATTCAAAAACTGGAACTTTACTTCAGGCTTGTCCATCAAACTAGTGCCAGGCATACAGTGGTCAAGTAATTGCCTCTCTTCCGAATTTAGTGTCACTGTTCAAAAGAGAGAATAAGTCATTCCTTTTTATAGGCTGAGTATTGTATTTGTGATGGCTGTACAGTAAACAGTTGTAATAGCTGGTAATGAGAATTTTTCTTGACATCATAGCGGGGGGAGGATGGGATGGGAAGGGGAAACAAAAGAGGAGGCTACAATGCTTGATAAGAAATGTACTCAACTATTAATGTCTTTGGATCTATATGGGATTTGAGGGAAAGTAGTGTTTCTTTGATAAATTTGGGTGCTCCATTGTTTGGTGAATAGATATTTAGAATTGTAATATCCTCCTGAAGGAGAGATCCTTTAATTAGTACGTAGTGACCTTCTTTATCTCTTTTCACGAATTTTAATTTGAAATCTATTTTATCTGATATTAGGATTGCAACTCCCGCCTGTTTATGCGGTCTGTTTGCTTGGTAGATTTTGTTCCAGCCTTTAACATTGAAAATGTGTTTGTTTTTACGGGCAAGATGTGACTCCTGCAGGCAGCAGATAGAAGGGTCTTGTTTTTTAATCCAACTAGATAGTCTATGTCGCTTAATTGGAGAGTTCAGTCCGTTAACATTAAGAGATAGGACTGAGAGGTATTTGGGAGTTCCTGCCATGTTATCTACCTTTTTGGGGGCTGCGAAAACTGGGTTCTTCCTATGGTTCTTGGATTCTCAGTTTGGGTGCAGTTTCTTGGCCTTTATTGCGGTCTTGTTGGTTTTCTATGTGTAGGACATCTTTAAGAATCTTTTGTAGGGCTGGTTTGGTGGAGATGTATTGTTTCAATTTTTCTTTGCTATGGAAGGTTTTTATTTGGCCTTCGGTTATGAAGGAGAGTTTAGCTGGGTACAGTATTCTTGGTTGATAGTTGTTTGTTTTTAGGGCATGGCATACATCGTTCCAGGCTCTTCTTGCTTTGATTGTCTCTGCTGAGAAATCTGAGGTGATTCTAATTGGTTTCCCTTTATAAGTGATTACCCTTTTCTCTCTGACAGCTTTAAGGATCTTTTCCTTGTTCTGAGTTGATCCTGTGTGGATTATAATGTGGCGGTGGGATGTCCTATTCTGGTCTGGTCTATTTGGGGTTCTAAAGGCTTCTTGTATCTGGACAGGCCTATCTTTTTGCATGTTTGGGAAGTTCTCTGCTAGGATCCTGTTAAACAAATTTCCTAGACCATTAACTTCTGTTTCTAGGTGCTCCTCTACACCCATTATCCTTAGATTAGGCCTTCTGATGGTGTCTTCCAGGTGTTGGATAGATCTATCATATTTCTTGGACTTGTCTTGGATGGTTGTATGTTCTTTCTCTATAATATCTAGGCTGTCTTCAATCCCTGAGATTCGATCTTCTGCATGGTCTAACCTGCTGTCAAGACTCTCTACTTTGTTTTTTATCTCTTTTCCTTCTAGTTGGTCAGCTTTGATGACTTCAAGTTCTTTGTTGAAGCTCTGTTTTAGATCTTGTATGAATTTCTTTACTTCCTTAATTTGGTGTTCAGTTTTTGTCCTCAAATCACTTAGTTGATTGGTTATGGTTTCTTTGGGCTCCCATTCCTTCTGTTGGGTTCCATTCAGCATTCCCTTTGTGGTCTCCCTGACTTCCTCAGCTCTTTGTTAATGGATTCCATGAATGCCTTTAGTGATCTTTGTGTGTTCTCTACCTGGTCTCTCAATTCCTGTATTACTCTTTGATTAGCTTCCTCCCGTTCGTGGGATTCTTGCAGATCTCTTTGAGTGTTCTCAGCCTGCTCACGCCATTCCTCCCTTTCTCTTTGAGTATTCTCAAGTTGTTCACGCAAATCCTGTATCAGTTTTTGAGTAGCTTCCTCACGCTTATGATATTCCTGTATAAACTTCTGGGATGCCTCCTCTCTCTCCCTGTCACGCTCATACAGAGTCCTTTGTACATTGTCAAACTTTTCATTTATCATGTCTGCCAGCAGTGTTTGAAGAGCTGTTTGGGAACTCTCCTCTGGATTATTCATTATCTGTTCTAACCCCTGATTATCAAGATTGGGAATTGAGATACCCGAATTTGCCATTTTTCTTGTGTTTTTCCGGCTTACTCTGCCCATTTGAGATGAAGGTAGCACCAGTTTTGTGCTAGAACACTATCTTAAGGCAACCATCAACCAAAGTTTGCATTTGTACAGTCAATAGTCTACAGATACAATCTAGTTCAACAGATACATCTATTCGACATCAAACAACTATATGTTAAAGGACTTCGAACCGCAGAGAAGAATTTGGAAAACCAGAAATTATTAGGGTTAGGGAGAGATGTGGGTAAAAAAATAGGAATAGATTGGTGTGGGGAGGCAGAGGGAGAGTTAACTATGTCCTAATCACAGTGCAGGAAATAGGTTGGGTGGGATGCAAGTAGAGAGAGAGAGAGAAAGAAGAAAGGGAAAGGGGAATGAAAAGAGACCAGAAAAAAAAATAGAAACGTAAAAATTAATGTTATTTTAGAGATTAAAAGACCATCTATTTATAGAGGAATATGAATATGTTGAGAGAAAGGGAGGGACATAGAGGAGATGTGGAAAACTTTAAAAAAATGCTTAAAATATTATATAGGTATAAAGAGGTAGTACTGCTATTAATGAATTTAAGTCTCAGAGGTTTTGAATTGAGTAATAAGTTTGTGGGTTAAGTGTGTACACAATGGGGGGTAGGGTCTACTGGTTAACTATGGGTTTATCTGAGGATGTGCAGGACAAGAGTTAAGTCACATAAAGAAGAACAAAGAGGAAAAGATGGAAAGGATAGGAAAGTGAGAAGAAAAGATCAGAAGTTCAGTAGAGCTAGACAAAAAACAAAAAGATAATTAAGAATGAAAGAAAAAGAGAAAGAAGACAAGAAAAGAAAGGAAAACACACATTCACGTATTCCTAAAATAAAAATTATAAGAGGAGAAAAGAAAAAAAAAAAGTTAATGGAAAACAATTATTTTTTCAGAAGAGGCAAAAATTAAAGATTAATAAAAGTTTTAGAAAAGCAAAAAAAATTTTTTTATATATATAAGGTAACAAAAAACGAAGAAAAAAAAACAAAACAAAAAAAAAGAAAAAAAGAAAAGAAGAAGAAAAAAAAAAAAAAGGTCTTTGATTTTTTTTTGGGGGGGGGGAGGGGTGGGAAGAGTCCTGTATCTCCCTTTTGTCTGTAACCAGAGTGTGGTTGGAGTCTCTGGTCAGCTTGAGGTCCTGTGGCTTGATTGGTTTCTTAAGTCAGTTTGTTGGAACAGGCAGAAAAATGCTCTGCTTTACCCAAGATTTTGAGATTCCCCCTCCCAGGTTAGTTTACTGGGAGGGTGATCTGCTTTGAGAATCACAAAAGAGGGGGATGCAGTGATGAGGCTAGGTTCTGGGTAGAGTTGAGGCCTTTCAACAAACAGTAGCTTTTCCCTGGGGCTATTTTGTGAAAAAAACTCACAGCACCCAGCCTGGAGCCATTCTCAGGGTTTCTGTTTTTCAATTGATTGTGGTGGCTGCTAGAGGGAGGGGCAGCCTCTGGCTCTGGTTACCCGGTGAGGAGAGCCACTCCAATGGCTGGCGCCTGAGCTGGGTGACTTTTCCCTGGATGGAACTGAGTCTGTGAGGTCACTTCGCCGTTAAGTTCTTGTGACCTGCTAAATGACTCGTTTTATTCCAAGGCCTGAGCTGGAGCTAGCCGCTCCTCCGAGCTTTGTCGGTATCCAAGATGGAGATCACCGGTGCTGGGGGGGGGGGAGGGGTGGCCTTCCCTCCTCTGCTCCCTGGGAAGGAGTGAGGAAGTGGGGCTACTCAAGCCGAGTCTTGGATCCTGGGTCGTCTCTGGTCTGCAAAGTGCAGGATGAAATTGTCCGCTCCTTGTCGGTTCTTGCTGGTGTTGAGTAGAATCCGCTCGCCCGCTGGGTCTGGCTCATTCGTCCCGGACTCTCTGTGTGAGCGCTCAGGTATGGCCGCCGCTGCGGTCGCCGCTGCGACCCTGCCGCCGCAGCAGCAGCTGCTGGCAGACGCTCAGATGTGTCTGCTTGGCTTCCCCTCTCTTGGCTAACTCTCTGTCCTGGGATGGCACACTTGGTGTGATTCTCTGGCTTGGGACTGTTCACTGGAACTCTGAAACTGTTTTCTATGCAAGAGCTTGTTCAGATTCCAGCTTCTCCTCCGCCATCTTCCCGGGACCCTCTCCCTTTTACTTGTTTTTCTTAAAGTAATAATACTTTTCATGAGGTGATATGGCCACCAAAAACTGGAATCATGATTAAAAAAAACAATTAATTACATGCAGAATGATGTTTAATGAAATAGTCAAATCTCCATGATGTTAGAGGGTAACATATAGGAAATAAAGAGTCTGTCTTCATAATAAAAGGCACGACATTACAAGTGATTAAAGTTTCCCATGTGATTTCACATTTGCCTTCATATAATCCTTATTCAGTGATTGTCACTGTCTGGACTCTGTTATTCAGTGCTGAAATCAAGTTCGACGTCTCAGACAAGATAGGTCAGTGCTCGGCCCCTGTACTACAACCCAAGCTCTGTTACTGTCTTTGATTACTTTAGATAGAGGGTTGATATAAGAGTTATAGTACTAGTGTTAAGCAGGAATCATTCCTCACCTCTTCATCTCTTGGCTGTAAATTCTGGATTTCTTCCACATGACATGTTTGTTATGGAGCATGGGTGATATGGCCATTCTGTGCTAGTATTAAATTTTTAAATGGCTGGCTGCTCAAGTGGTGAGAGTAGAGGAGAGCCTAAACTAGGACTGGGTCAGGATGAATTGTCTTCTTCTCATGGATCCTCTGCAGTGTGCATGCACCCTGTGCAGACTCTGGCTTACTCAACCTCCTGGCCTGCCTGCCACAGGACCACATCCAGTAGACAATACGACATCATCTTTAAAAGTGTCCTTCCTTCACATACTGGATAACATTTTCATAGTTGAGAACATGGGTGCTTAAGAGGTGTGGAAGGAGGAATAAACCATTCTGAAAGTAGCTACCTAACATTAAAAGATGAGAGAGGGAAAGGAACCACAAAGATGTGCAGACCATGAAAGCCACAACTTGAGAATTTCTTGAATAAGGAAGGAGTGAAGAAGGCAAGGGTTTACACTTCAGTAGTGGCACAGGCCTGTGGCTTGGGACATTCCCCATCACACTCCTGTATATCACAGCAGGCAACGTCTTCAACATCTGCTCGGAATCTCCATCTCAAGCACTCAGGAGAAGGGAGCTTACTTCAAATCTTTGATGCTCTGGTCAACTGAGGCTAATTCTAACTATCTCAACTGTGCCACCTACCCTGTAGATCTCTACTCTCTCTATATACTAAAAAAATTCTCTAACATAACCTTTTCACTAAAAGGGCTGCTTCTGTTAGAGCAAAACCAAATCAGCTAATTCAATTAGGGTAATCTTTGCAATATTGAGCTCTATTTTTGTGGAGTTTGCTTCCTCTCAGCCATATACTTCATTGTTTTCCCTTACAATTATCAGGAAAATCCTCTCTCACCTTCACAGTGTTTCTCTTGAAACAACAAAATTGTGTGGTTATACTTCGTAAAGTATATTTACAATGTATGGAGATCTTCCTACCTATAAAAAATATTGTAGAAACTATAAGGTCTGTTAAAGTAAACAAAATCTCATTTCAATTTTGTCAGAATGAAAATAAACAGTGAAAAGAATAAATATATGGCACATAGAAATATCACTTATAAGAGAAATTTCAATACTGTGCTGTGGTACATGAGGAAGAGAGATAATCTGGGAAGTTTTAATGAAGGCTAAGATTTGAGCAAGCATTACAATTAATAAGAGAAAATAATAACTGTGACAATAAAATTGGAAGCCAGATGTTGCTGGTGGCTTAAACCTGTAATTCTAGCTACTCAGGAGGTTGAGATCTAAGACTCACAGATTGAAGCCAGTCCAGGCAGACAAGTCTATGAGATGCTTATCTCCAATTAACCAACAAAAAGCTGAAGTGGAGCTCTGGCATAAGTGGTAAAGCACAGCCTTAAGCAAAAAGCAATGGGACATTTCTGTGGCACTGAATTCAAAGCCCAGAACACACACACACACACACACACACACACAGGCACACATACATCTAGTAGAAGGTAGAGTGCATTAATGAATCTTTCAGAAACTACACAAGATGCTTTCAATTCATATACCTAACAAATTTAATAGAATTTATATTTGTATTAAGTCAGCTAGATGACTGATGTTAGAATCAAGAAAAGCATATATCTGAAAAGATTTTAAGGTATCTTACTATGAAGATCCAGGAAATGTAGGTAAGTGGTTAAGATTAAGATTTCAATCTTCAGGCAAAAAAAAAAAAAAAAAGACTTTAAGCTAAGGATAGATGATAACAAGGAGATAGGGACCTGTTCAGTGGCTATTGTAATGGTCCAGCTAAAACAAGGAATTGAAGCAAAGAAGAAATGTGAGACCAATAAGGTGCCCAATCAAATTAACCTAACCTATCCATTTGGTAATGGACGCCATTCTGTCTGACAGGAAAGCTGTTTGTTTTGTAGAAAGTGTCCTGAAAACAAGCAGAGACCTAAATGCTCTGGAGGAGGTCTCATCAGAGGAAATGTGCTGACAGAGAAATACTGAAGCCCAGATGAAATGTAGTGATGATGAAGTGCATGAAATAGGACAGATAAGATGCAGATATAAGAATCCCCCTCTCAAGCTGTTCCCCATGTCCAAAATTTGAACCATGGTCCAAGAAAGAGCCAGCCAGTCAATAGGAATACAAATAAGGAGCTAGCCATTCAAAGATAACCTAGCCCAAAATACAAACTTCACTTCCAAGATTTATAAAATTTGATTTCAAACTATTGTCTATGTTTAAGAGCTGAAGTTTATGTAAAATTTGTGAAGTTTAGAATCAGAAGCCAACAAGAGGCAAATATTTGCCTTTCAACAGTTTGTAAGGACAAACCGTGGAAAATATATGTACCCTCCTCCTCTACAACCCCAAACATTGCTCACTTTCTTATGAACAAACAAAAAGTATGATTTCAATTTTATATTTATTATAATCTCCAGCCAATTTATTTAATTCTTAACATATAATAGGGTTACAATGTATATTTTATGTAAGTTATTTAATTTTTTCTCACTATAGGTATTTTATTTTCCAAATTTATTGACTTGCTAAAGTAAGAAAAGTTTGTTCATTAAAGGAACTTTTTATACATTTCTTCACCCAAAAAACTTAGAATATGAGCTGGGTGCAGGTAGCTCACACCTAGCTACTTAGAAGTCTGGGATCTGGTTCAAGGTCAACCCACGCAGGAAAGTCCTTGAGACTCTTATCTCTAATTAATCACCAAAAAGCAGAAGTGGAGCTTTGGCTCAAGTGATAGAGCACTATCCTTGAGCAAAACAGCTCAGAGACAACTTCTAAGCCCTTAGTTCAAGCCCTGAGTCTGAACACAAAACCTAGTAAGATGGTAAGTGCCTTAGGTCAGGCCTAAGCAAAGTCAAAGACAATGGAAAGGGAAAAGGTGGTGTTGTGATTCACTTTAAGGCAAACCTGTGAAGAAAATGTTTATTCTTTACCAGAGAAGACGGGTGACCGACCTGATAGAACAGCTTGAGTACTTGAATTATTTTTGTAAAAGGCTGCACTCCAGCCAGGAACACATACAACGGATGAGTATATAATATTTCATAAACTACTAAGCTTTCAAATTTTGGAATTTATTTGTTAAAGTGCTAGAGTTACCTAACTAGTTATTCATTTGGAAACAAAAATTAGGAAAAATAATCATGTAAACCACACCCAATGAATTTCTTAAATCTGTGAAAGTACCTAAGAAAAATAATTTGATTCAAAACTTAGTGCCTTTTTGGTTTGATCTCAAGTTCTTAAGTTTGCTAAGACTAGCACTTTACCACTTGAGCCGCAACTTCAGTTCTCAAAGTTATGTGTATATTGATCAGTAAGAATGTTACTTCTGCACAGATCTTACTGTTTGTGAAAGATAATGGTAGACATGGCATGAATGTGTTTTTTATTTATTTATTTATTTTTTATTGTGAGAATACCGTACAGAGGAGCTACAATTTCATGGGCAAGATAACGAGTACATTTCTTATCAAGCATTGTTGTCTCCTCTGTTTCCCCTTCCCATCGCTTCCCATACTCCTCCCTCCCCCCACCCGATCCTCCCTTCCACCAAAGTTGTAAAGTTCATTTTTTGACATAACGACTTGTATATCTCATTGTTTCAATGGGTCCACCAGTAGTTTTTGTCAAAAAGTATTTGCTGTACATCTTTAGGGACATAGATTCTAATTTTAACTTTTAAAAGGCTTGTATTTTAGTCTGATCTCAAGTATCAAGTGCAGATTATTTATTATTTTGATACATGCTAATTAACATACACTATTATGGTGTTGAAATAGTTTTAATTATTTATTTTCCCATCAAGAGTAATTCATTTTTATATTATTTTCTTGCTAGGAAAACTTCAGGACTCTATTGTGAAGATATGATGTATTACAGAAATCTTCCACGGTGCTTCTTCAACGACCCAATCACATCCACGTGACAGATGCACAGATACACAGAGACATGATAAATTATACAGGACTGTAGGCATTCACACAGAGACCAAAGACAGATATTCAAAGGCACAGAAGCTGTGTTGGGGTGTTTTTATACATTTCCATAGCTTGTGGCACTCCTCAGCATTAGTCTTTTCTTCTGTTTCTCATACACTCTTTGGTCTGTGAGGTAAGGGATCCCGTATTATTATTTATTGAGATTATTAATTATTAAGGGACCCCCTTCTACAGAAATATCAAATGCGTACTCTAAGCCATATTTTAAATATACAATACTCAAAATGCATTTATTGATTGACAAATGATAACGTGAAAGGAATTCTGGAAAAACACATTTTACAGGCATTTTTTTCTCCCTGAAGTTGTGGGGCTTGAACACAGGGCCTGGGTGCTGTCCCTGAGCATTTTTGCTCAAGGCTAGTGCTTTGAGTGCTTTGAGCCACAGCTCCATTTCTGTGTTGTTAAGTGGTTACTTAGAGATAAGAGATTCACTGGGACTTTCCTACCAGGGCTGGCTTTGAACCACAACCCTCAGATGTCAGCCTCCTGAGAAGCTAGGATTATAAGTGTGAGCCATGGACCGTTCCTAGGCAAATGTGTGTGTGTGTGTGTGTGTGTGTGTGTGTGGTCTTAGGGTTTGAACTCAGGGACTGGGCACTGTCCATGAGCATTTTTGCTCGGGAATAGTTTTCTACCATTTTTGCCACAGCTCCAGTTCTGACATTTTTGGTAGTGAATTGTAGATAAGTAAGTTTCGTAGGTCTGGGCTCTGATGGCTTAAACCTGTTATCCTAGCTATTCAGGAGGCTGAAATCTGAGAATTGTGATTCAAAGCCAGCCAGGAGAGGAAAGGCCATTAAACTTGTATCTCCAGTTAACTACCTGAAAATGACAAATGGAACTAAGTCTCAAAGTGGTCGAGCACTAGCCTTGTGCAAAAAAGCTCAGGGACAGCTCCCAGCTCCTGAATTCCAGACTTATAATCTACAAAAAATGTCTCATAGGCTTTCCTGTCTAGGCTGGCTTCAAATTGTGATCCTCAGATCTAAGTCTCCTGAGTTGCTTGGATTACAGGTATAATCCACTAACATCTGGTGAATTTTAAATTCTTTGTAAATGATTTTATTTTTAACGATTTCAAATATCCTCCTTAACATTCTACCCAAACTTCTCTGAAAACACCCTAATAGAAAAGTGACTGAGTTTTATTTTACCATTTTTAGTAGATGAAAGCACATTAAATTCTGTTCCACTAATTTCTAATTTTGTGAAAATTTAGACAAGGACTGAACTCGTTTGGCAAATATGTCTTCAAAATTATTACAACTTAACTTTTAGATAAATATGTTTAAATTATTCAGGGACTAATAATCTCAGTAAAATTATATAGTAATTATCATTCAACTTAATATATACATTAATTTATAAACATAAATAGATAACATAGATAGAATAAAGCCTTCTGTTAATACTTTTTTTCAGTTCTTAAGTGGTATCTTTGGAAACAATAGGGCTAATTCAGAATGTTTTATAACATCTCAGACAAGATCACATAACATGGCAATGAATATAACACAAAGAAAGTTCTGCTAGTATTTAGCTAAATGACTTAAAAAAACTTACCCTCTAAGTCTCAATACATTCATTTGAAAATGTAATTTACCTGAAGACTTATTTTAAGAGTGTAATTAATGTTATTCCTGGCCAATCATTCAGTGTTAACTAGATATTACTACTATTATTATAATCTGATCTAGAATCATGAGGGCCTTTTATATCTTCTAAGTATCCCTAGTAGTTCCTGATATGAATAAAATTATATTCTTTTTAAGGTAAGGAAATACAAATATAGTTTTCTAATTTTAAGTGTTGGATTCCATTAAGTACAACTTGTCTTTTGAACAGATATCTGTTTTTGTACTATTATGTTTTTATCAATAGGTAAGTGCCCTTTCCTTTGGGAAATTTCTCCTTTTCCTTTGGTTTATATGGGCTCAACTATATTTTTATTCATTGGTTTAGGTGGGCTCAACTTTATTTTTATTCATTGTCATGATGTCAAGATCCAAATTCACTCAAGAAGAATAAAATATTTCCATATTTATTGGTTTGGTGATTGATTCTGAGCTCATCCAGACAGATCCAATCAGATTCTTTCCTTTTATGTGCTACAGGGATATTAAGAATAGAAGTCTTTTCTTCTTGGGTCCAGATGTATGAGGATACCATGAATTAGAGCTGCTAATGGATGGAAAGATTCATCTGAAGAAGGATAAAATGAAGTCAAAACACATATAAGACAGAGATAAGAGACAGATGCATAGAGATAAACCCTGTTTCTATTTATGTGGGTAATATTTTTTAAATTTTTACTGTAAAATGATGTATAGAGGGTTTACAGTTACATGTCAGGTAACAAGTACATTTCCTTTTCAACAATATTACCCCTTCTCTCCCTCTCTTCCAGTTTTTTCCCTCCTGTCCCCACTTGCAAGTTATATACTTCATTTTCTAAATAATCTCTAGTGAGAAGAGATGACATTGATCATTATTCATCGTACTCATAGTCTGACTTTTGTATTGAAATCCCTTTGTACAACTACTAAAAAATAAAGGAATAACCAGGTAAGTTTTGATGAATGAAACCAGGAAGGATAAATATAACCAGAAGTTGATCATGTTACCAGAAATTTAGGGTAGCTAAATTGACCTTGGGTCTTTGTATCTGGCAAGAAAAGAGGTCAGGCAAAAGTTGAACATAAGCAATATGAGAGAACATATAGAATAGCTATGCTAGAAGACAGTACTTCAGCTCATCTTCACCCATCTTCAGGGATAGAGATATTAGCCTCAGGGAGAATAGGGAGAACTACAGACCTCCATATTAGTGAGGTTCCTTCTTTTCTCTGTCAAGTTATGGCACCAATGATTTAATATCCTAGCTTTAGTTTTTCATTCTTTTTTTTTCTTACTTAACAAATGTCTTCCTTCCTTATTCTTCTGTAGCCCTTGTCCTCAGGCAAGTTTTCATTAGGCAAGTTTTGGTTTATCAGCTTATTCTGTCATCTGCAAGTTGTATCAGCTTCAATTTCCTGACCAGTTTTCTACTAACTCCTGTCAATAGATGGAATGGAGAGATAATGTTTCTAAGCACAAGTGGAAGCAGCCACTTCAGTCACCACATTGAGACTGGAAAAGCACATCAAGGAGGAGTGGAGGGGCAAGAGGTACTTAGATGCTTAGAAAGAGTTCAGTATAATTAAGGATGGAATGTATATAAGAGATAATTGGTATTTATGAAAGAGAAGCATTTGTGTTCTATTTTGCCACTTGCCAATAGAAGATTATGTTGTCCAAAAATGTAGTTAACAGCAAGACACTTGGCTCAAGAATCAGAATTCCAAGAGCAATTAAAGTCCATAGAAAGAGGGAGACTAGTTATGTGAGAAGGTGGCAAAAGGTTGTACTTGAAGACAGGAAATGGCTGAAAAGTAAGTGAAGAATGCTATATTAATGGGAATGAGAAGTGCATGTAATAGTTAAGTATTCTGGCCAATAAATCTATATAGTTCCTTGACGAATTCTTCTTTGGTTAAAAAAAAAATCTCAGGCTCATATAGCCTCTTTTAATTGATAAAAGGCATGCAGGATGTACATACTTGATCACCAATATGAAGAATGACACCCAAAGACAATCAGATTGGCTTATAGCATCACATTTCCATCAGAGGAATTCTGTAGAAATGCAGAATTATGTTAAACTCTGGCCTATTGTTCCAATACCCTTAAAAGGCCATTAATAACAATCTCCAGAGAAGAAGGGAAGAATTTTACGTTTCTTCATTATATTTAGGGGAACACAGCGTTAATGCTCCCTTAATATAAATACAACTTTCAAAAATAATCTTTATTGCTTATGGGAGATTTTCAGAAGAACTGTAATTCTTTAAAATTATGGTCATACTTCATAATGAGCAGATTTGATCTTATGAGAATTTGATTGATATAGGAGTGTCTAACATTAAAAAAAGGAAGAAAATACATGGAAAGGGTCTGAAATGCAAGCATTTCTAAATATGTTTCAATTCCATTCAGGTGACTTGCTCTGAAACATTGAAGCCCAACCATGGATCAACAAGACCACTTTCTTCTGGGATTGGCCCAGATTATCTTGTAGTTCTTCACCAAATTTCCTAATTTTTCAACTCAAAGCTGTCTTTCTCTATGACACAAGTAGATATGCACTCCTCCCTGGAAGTACTTGTCTTTTGGGGGTGAGATTTCTGCAAATATCTCACCTTTACCAATGCTGGCAAAAGGGTAAAAGGTAAATGAATTATTTATCATCCCCCTCCTCCTCCTCTTCCTCCTTTTCCTCCTCCTCCACCTCTCCCTCCTCCCCTTCTCCCTCCTCCACCTTCTTCTTCTTTCTTCTCCTCTTTCTTGCCTTCCCCTTTCCTTACTGTTGTTATTGTTCTTCTTTTTCTCCTCCGTCTCCTCCAGCCCCTCCTCCTCCAGCCTATTCTCCTCCTCCTCCTCCTCCTCCTCCTCCTCCTCCTCCTCCTCCTCCTCCTCCTCCTCCTCCTCCTCCTCCTCCTCCTCCTCCTCCTCCTCCTCCTCCTCCTCCTTCTTCTTCTTCTTCTTCTTCTTCTTCTTCTTCTTCTTCTTCTTCTTCTTCTTCTTCTTCTTCTACTGTGTGTGTGCATGTGTACATGCACATGCACACGCATGTGCTGGAACTGGTGTTTGAACTCTTGCTTAGTGTTTTCACTCAAAGCTGCATGCTGGAATTGGTGCTTTTACTCTTGTTAGTGTTTTTACTCAAACTGATGGTCTACCATTTGAGCCACACCTCTATTTCTTGCTTTTTATTAGTTAACTGGAGATAAGAATCTCTCCAATTTTTCTATCCTAGGCTGGCTTCAAACCTCAATCCTCAGATCTGTGCCTCCTGAGAGCTAGAATTACAGGTATAAGCCACAAGGGCCTGGTGAATGATACTTTCTTAATAAGCCACCCTCCTTTTCTGTACCGCTCTTCCTCAAGAGAAAGATTATACAATCTATATGGACCAAATGTCCTGACTTTCCCATAATACAGATTGAGAATAAGCCTCATCAGGCAAATGACAGTATAGAATCCCTAGCTCTGAAAAAGATCCAACTCAGAAATGTTATCCCTGAATTCATCTGAGCATGTGCAGTCCCAAGTGTCTCAGTACCCTCAAAGTGCTTTCTCCATGTTAATGCAAAGAAATTAAGTAAACTTTCTGAATAAAAGCAATTTTGTTCAGCATTGCCTTTCCATGGCTAGAAGGAGAAAATAGGTCTAGCCAAGGACAATAAAGGGGAGGATTAACACAAATAGAGATTAAGTAGGTGACATTAATATTAAGTGGTTGTTAATCAAATGAAGTAAGTAAAAAGGACAAACACAGCTGGGGATATTGTTTAATGGAAGAACACTTTTCTCACATACATGATACTTTGAAGAGACAAACTCATGTTGAAGAAATACTTATAGACATTTTATTAGGAATGTAATAGTACCCAAAATATAGGAAATACTTTCAAAAATTAAATAAGTAAAAAATGAGTAAATAAAAACTTGGGTTAGCTAGGTGCCCATGGTTCACACCGGTAATCCTAACTACTCAGGAGGCTGAGATCTGAGGGTTGCAGTTCAAAGCCAGCCCAGGCAGGAAAGTCCATGAGACTCTTATCTCCAATAAACCACCAGAAAACTGGAGGTGGCCCTGTGGCTCA
Organism: Dipodomys spectabilis; assembly: GCF_019054845.1. NCBI lineage: Eukaryota > Metazoa > Chordata > Mammalia > Rodentia > Heteromyidae > Dipodomys > Dipodomys spectabilis. Next base: position 943,466 of record NW_024871079.1, on the reverse strand, counting down.
ATTGGTAGAGTGCTTGCCTTGAGCTGAAGAGTTGAGAGCCAGCACCCAGGCCCAGAGATCATGGCCCAAGACCTACAACAACAAAAACAAAAACAACCTCGGTTAGAGACTAGTGTCTATCAGAATAGATACTTTACTAAAAATGTACAAACAGTCAATAAAGTATGAAATGATTCTTCACTTAATTAGGATCAGAAAACTGTAAGTTAAAACCAAGTGCTGACCTGAGGAATAATGGAATAGAATTCAAACCCAGAAATGATCCCGCAGATCTCTCCTTGATAAGGGAGTCAAAATTCTAAGATGGAAGAAAGACAGCCTCTTTAAAAAATGGTGCTGGCAGAATTGGCTACATGTTCAGAAAACTGAAGTTAGATCCTTATGTATCACTCTGTACCAGAATCAACTCCAAATAGACCAAAGACCTCAATGAAAGACCAGATACCCTGAAAATATTGCAGGACGGGATAGGGGATATACCAGGGATCATTGGCACAGGTAGAAACTTCATAAAGATCCAGAAACACAACAAATCAGAGAAAGACTGGATTGATGGGACTACATTTAACTGTAAAGCTTCTGCATGGCAAAGGACATATCTAGCAAGATAAATAAAAAGCCCATAGATTGGGAGAAGATCTTCACTAGCTATACAACAGACAAGGGCTACATATCAAAAATATACCTAAAGCTCAGGGGCTGGGAATTTTGGCCTAGTGGTAGAGTGCTTGCCTAGCATGTCTGAAGCCTTGAGTTCAATTTCTCAGTACCACATACACAGAAAAAGGCTGAAGCAGTGATGTGGCTCAAGTAGTAGAGTTCTAGCCTTGAGCAAATGAATCTCAAGGACAGTGTCCAGGCCTAAAGTTCCAGCCATAGGGTTGGCAAAAAATACTTCAAAAAAAATTTAGCCCCCCCAAACAAATCCTCAAAAAAAAAACGCATCTCACAGCCAAAGATAAAAACAAACTCCAAGTGAAGGGATAGAGGAAGATGCACCATGCAAATGCTCCCTGCAAGAAGGTAGGACTTGACATCCTGATATCTGACAAAATAAACTTTTCATTAAAATCAACACAAAAAGACAAAGAAGGACACTTTATATTAATACAGAGAACAATCCAAGAAGAGGATATCACCATTATCAGTTTAAACTCTCCAAACATTGGTGCATCCATATGTTAAGTAAATATTCTCAAAATAGATCCTAATACTCCGCTCTTACCAAAGGACAGGTCTACCAACCAGAGGATTAGTAAAGAAACCACTGAATTCAATGATACAATATCTAGTTTTCAACCCAACAACAACCCAGTACACATTCTTTTCAGCAGCCCATGGAACTTTCTCCAAAGTAGCATCATAGTTTGTACAAAGAATATAAGCAAATACAAGAAGATCGACTAATTCCTTGTATTCTATTCGACCACAGTGGAATCAAGCTAGTTCTCAGTAACAAGGCATACCATAGAAATTACTAAATACATGGAAATTGGACAACACACTTCTGAGAAACACCTGTGTCACAGAAGAAATTAAATAAGAAATTTTAAAGTTCCTACAAGTTAATGAATTTAAAGAAATATATGGGTCACTACAAAAGCGGTCCTGAGGGGCAATTTTATCACTGTCAGTGCACACATCAAGAAAATAGAGACAGGGGTTGGGAAGATGGCTCAGTGGTAGAGCACTTGCCTTGCATGAGGCCCTGGGTTCGATTCCTCAGCATCACATAAGCAAAAGGGGAAAAGCCAGAAATGGCGCCGGGGCTCAAGTGATAGAGCGCTAACCTTGATCTGAAGGGCTGAGGGACAGCGCCCAAGCCCAGAGTTCAGGCACCACGATCAAACCCCCCCCCCAAAATAAAAGAAAGAAAGAAATAGAGAAAGACCAAGTAAGTAATCTCATGATGCAACTAAAACTGCTAGAAAAGCAAGAAAAAATTCAACCTAAAAATAATACATGGAACAAGTTAACCAAAATAAGAGCTGATATTAATGAGGTAGAGATTAAGAAAACTATAAATAAAATTAACAAGAAACTTTTTTCAAGACATTAATAAAATTGATGGACCTCTGTCAAGCTTAAGGAAAAAAGAGAGGAGACCCAAATCAATAAGATCAGGGATGCCACAGGAAAAATTACAACAAATATCCAAGACATCCAAACACTCAGAAAGAACTATTTCCAGAATCTATACTCTCTAAGGTAAGGAAACCTAGCAGAAATGGATGAAGTTTTAGAGTAATACAAATTGCCCAAACTGAACCAAGAAGATATCAATCAAATAAGCCAAGATCTTACAATGAGAAAGAGGAAGCAATCAGAAGTCTTCAAATAAGGAAAAGCCCAGGTACAGATTGATTCACTATGGAATTTTATAAGACCTTCAGAAAGGAACTAATACCCATACTCCTCAAGCTCTTCCATGATATAGAAGTAGAGGGAGACAACCCAAACTCATTCTAGGAAGCCAATATCACAATTATCCCCAAACCAGGCAAAGATACAGCAAAAATAGAACTACAGACCAATTTGTTTGATGAACACAGATTCAAAGGTCCTCAATAAAATATTAGCAAACAGAATCCATCAACATATCAAAAAATGAAACACTACGATCAATTAGGCTTCATCCTAGAGATGCAGGGATAGATTAACATATATAAATCAATAAATGTAATCCATTACATCAACATATACAAGGTAAGAACTACATGATTATCTCCATTGATGCAGAAAAGGCCTTGGATAAGATACAATATTCATTCATGCTAAACGCTATGGAGAAAATAGGAACAGAAGGAACATTCCTTAAAACAATAAAAGCCATATACAACAGAACAATGGCCAATATTATACTCAATGGGGAAAACACAACCAATTCTCCAAAAATCAGGAACAAGGCAAGGATGCCCACTCTCACCACTCCTCTTCAATATAGTTCTGAAATCCTTAGCCAGAGCAATAAGGCAAGAAAAGAACATTAAAGGGATCTCCATAGGGATGGAAAAAGTTAAGTTATCCCTTTCTGCAGATGATATGATATTATACCGTAGCAACACCAAAAACTCCACTCCCAAACTCCTAGAACTTATGAACCATTTCAGCAAAGTAGCAGGATACAAAATTAACCCAAAAAATCAGTTGCCTTTCTGTACACCAACAATGTACAAGCAGAAAGGGAAATCAGGGAAACAACTCCATTCACAATAATCACATAAAATAAAATATTTAGGAATTAATCTAACCAAAGATGTAAAGTACCTATTTAGTGAAAAGTATAAAAGCCTAAAGAAAGAAATCAAAGAGAGCACCAGGAAATGGAAAAACCTTCCTTGTTCTTGGAGAGGCAGAATCAATATTGTGAAAATGGCCATACTGCCAAAGTTGATATACAAATTCAATGCAGTTCCCATCAAAATCCTAATGATGTTCTTTACCGAAAATAGAAAAAAAAAAAAACAATCCAAAAATTCATATGAAACAACAAACGACCTAGAATAACCAAAACAATTCTAGGCAAAAGAGACAACATGGGAGGGACCTCGATGCCAGATTTCAAACTGTACTATAAAGCCATAATAACAAAAGTTGCTTGCTATTGGCACAAAATGGACCTGAAGACCAATGAAATAGATTAGAATATCCCGAAATAAAATCACATACCTATAGTCAGCTGATAATTGACAAAGGACCCAAAGACACACAGTGATAGGAACATAGCCTCTTCAACTATTGGTTCTGGGAAAACTGGGTGGTCACATGCAGAAAACTGAAAATGGATCCTAGCCTGTCACTGTGTACTAACACCAACTCAAAATGGATTAAAGACCTAAACATCAAATCTGAGTAAGAGAGACGCATGAACTTATAGGCACAGGAAGGAACTTCCTGAACAAAGTCCCAGGGTCACAATAAATTGGAGAAAGACTCAACAAATGGGAATCCCTTAAAATAAAAATTTTCTGCACAGCTAAAGATATAGCTACCAAACTAGAAAGACAGCCAACAAATTGGGAAAAGATATTTATTAGCACTATATCAGACAAAGCCCTAATATCCAAAATAAAAAAGGAATTCAATAAACCAATCCATCTCAAATCCAACAAACCAATCATTAAATGGGCAAGAGAACTAAAGAGACACTTCTCAGAAGGAGAGATAAAAATGTCAAAGAAGGGCTGGGAAGTAGCTCAGTGGTAGAGTGCTTGCCTTGGATGCATGAGCTCCTGGATTTGATTCCTCAGAACCACATAAGCAGAAAAACCTGGAAGTGGAGTTGTGGTAGAGTGCTAGACTTGAGCTGCAGAGCTAAGGGACAGTGCCCAGGCCCAGAGTTCAGGCCCCACAACTGACAATAAAAAGTGGCAAAGAAACACATGAGGAAATGTTCACCATCCCTGTCCATAAAGGAAATGTAAATAGAAACAATCCTGAGATACCACCTTACCTCTGTCAGAATGGCCTATATCCTAAATTCAGCCAACAACAAATACTGGTGGGGATGCAGAGGAAGAGAAACCCTACTTCATTGCTGATGGGAATGTATACTAATACAACCATTCTGCAAAGCAGTCTGGAGCCACCTCAGAAAGCTAAATATAGACCTCCCCTATGACCCAGTCATACCACTCCCAACGCATCTACCCTGAGCAACAGGAACCAGGATACAAGGACACATGCACCTCCATGTTTATTGCTGCGCTATTCACAATAGCCAAGATATGAAAACAACCAAGATGCTCCACTACAGATGAATGGATCCAGGAATTGTGGTATCTGTATACAATGGAATATTATGCAGCCATTAGAAAGGACAAAATAATGATATTCACAGGGAAATGGATGGAACTAGAACAAATCATGTTAAGCGAGGTAAACCAAGATCAGAGAGACAAACGACACATGATCTCCCTGATATGTGTATGTTAATCCAAAATGAAAGGAGATATGACAATGTAAACACGACACAAGAATCAAAGGACCACTACTGAATTTGTCATATCATTTCTAAATGACTTCATGTTCTTGACCTCATATATGGTATATACATGTGCACATCTGAGGGAAGCTAAGAGGAGGACATAGAATTAGGGGAAAATATACAACAGAGGGGCCCATCAGCTGCACTGGACATTGATGAAAATGAGCTAAGCAACTCAAGGGCAGTGATGGGAGGGAGGGAATGAGAGGGAAAGAGGGAACAGCTGACAATAAGAAAAAGTAAAGAAATGTACATATCACCCGATTTGGAAGACATAGTTGTATTGCCAAAGCTTATAAAATTCACAAACTTTATACACCATGATAAAGGCAAGTTGCCTTGTGAAGGTTAAAATGTGTTTGTGACTATAACTATGTATCAAAATTCCACAGTACTGTGAAATTTTTGTAATCACAACTTCAATAAAAATAATTTTTTAAAAAAGAAACAACCACCCCATTAAAAATGGGCTAAAGAATAAAAAGGAGATTTCTCTGGAGAGGAAATAAGAATGGCCAATAGACACATGAAGAAATGTTCAACATCTCTGGCCATAAAAGAAATGCAAATCAAAACAACATTGAGATTCCACCTCACCCAGTGAGAATGTCTATAATCAAGAAGTCTAATAACAACAGATGCTGGAGGGGATGTGGCCAAAGGGAACCCTACTGCACTGTTGGTGGAAATGTAAACTTGTTCAACCACTTTGGAAAGCATTATGGAGGTTCCTTAAAAGAAACCACATAGATCTCCTAATGATCCAGTAATCCCACTCCAGGGCATTTACCCAAACATTTGCAAACAAAGCCACATTAAAGCTACCAGCACAACTATGTTCTTTGTAGCAACCAAACCAGATGCCCTTCAGTAGATGAATGGATGAAGAAAATGTGGCATATATACACAATAGAATTCTATGCTTCCATCAGGAAGAATGCCATCACCTCATTCATAAGGAAATGGAAAGATTGGGAAAAATCATATCAAATGAAGTAATCCAGGACTAAAGAAATATAGGCTCCATGCTTTCCCTTATTTGTAATAATTAGCATATGTCTATGATAGTCCTAGCAGAGGATCGCAGTAGCTCAATGTACATATGACCAAACATACATATGACCATATAAGATGATGCTAATTGAAATGAACTCCATGGAAATGAGGGTTTTTGTTTGTTTTTAATTTTTATGTTCTGTGTGAAATTCTTTTTTCTTTCATTTTCCCTCTTGTAGTTTATTCCCTATTGTCACTGTTCTTCATTTTGGTACCCCATGTCTTGTGTATGTATTTATGTGATTTGGGGAATGGAAAGGGGCTAACAAAATGGTGAGACAAAGGACAAAGAACCAATGCAACAGCAATACTCACAAGACACAATGGTGGAAATGTACTTTACAACTTGGTCGGGGAGGGAAAGTGACAGAGGAGGTAACAATGTTTGACAAGAAATGTACTCTTAGCCTTACTTGTGTAATTGTAACCCCTCTGTACATCACTCTTACAATTAAATTAAATTAAAAAAAAACCAACCAAGTGCTGTACCAGTGTACTTTGAAGAAGGCCAAGAATGGAAAGAAATGTGAATGCGAGCAGAATGCACTGCAGCTGCAGACATTGAAGGTTAAATCCAATTTTGGAACACTACCTTGTAACATTGATGCTTAAGGGTAACTATTAATTCATTATAGGGTCTGGCATCTCACTCGTAGAAATGCATGTGTGTGTGTGTGCATGTATGTGTATGTGTCCAACTGAAATACATAGGTATACATAAAAAGAAACCATGAAGAAAATAAGTAGCATTATTGTATAATAGACTAAATCTGAAAACACTGTGGTATGTTGGGTTAATATGTTTGACTAATACTACATTGTGGTACATTTACAAAACAACTACATTGTGATGTATTTGCATTACAAAAGAAATAAATTAGACCTTGTGTTTTCTGGTATTTCTTGAAGATTGTCATTCCATACGATATTTTAGAATGTAGAGAATATTTTTAAACAATCAATGATTCTTACTAAGAGACACCAAAGAAACACCCAGACTCCCTTTCCCAGACTACATATACACCAGAGGGGTGCTTAGCTTGAGATTTTGGGGGACAGAAGAAAATAGATGTCTTATTCTCAGACAAACCTGCCTCTGGGGACTTGAAGGCTAAATTGTTTATATGGCAATTCCAAGAATATATGAGGTGTTGAAGAGGGAATATTCGTGGTTGTCATTCAGTATATTGATAGGGTTTTTCTTTGATCTTCAAGTTGTAAGTAAAGACCGAAGATTTCCACAGAGTGCAAGTTGATGGTGCGGGTGGGGCTTGTCATCAGTGATGTTTACAAGCATTTTCAATTTTCCCTCACTCTGGATACATGGAGTAAGTGGGCTTCTTATGACCCAAAAACTATTAAGTAGTTCAGGCCAGTGAACTTAGAGTGGAAATAGTATGTTACTACTGGAAGGTACCAAATGTCCGGTGGGGGGAAAAATAGACAACTAGGTTGAGGAGCACCAGACATCAAACAATATTATAATTATCCAGAATGGATACAAAGAAGGTAATCTATGATGATAAAAGTTAGGATAGGGCTGGGAAGGTGGCTCAGTGGTAGAGCGCTTGCCTTGCATGCATGAGGCCCTGGGTTCGATTCCTCAGCAACACATAAGCAAAAAAAGAAAAAAGCTGGAAGTTGCGCTGTGGCTCAAATAGTAGAGCACTAGCCTTGAGCTGAAGAGCTGAGGGACAGCGCCCAGTCCCAGAGTTCAGGCCCCACGACCGGACACCCTCCAAAAAAATGTTAGGATAGAAATTGGGGTGAAGGGGCAGATATAAGCAGGTAACTTTTATTTCCAATTTAATTTTGTGACCTGAAAGGTGGGTATAAGGGAAGCTTCATTTGTGATAATTCTTCTAGCTATTTAGTTATTTATATGTTATGTATCATATAAAGGTTTATTTTTTTTTAAATCATAGAAATAACTAGATGTCAGTTGTTATTTAAATTAGTCTATGCCATCCAAATCTCCTATACCAAATATAGCTCCAGTTTTTACTGGGACAGAACAAATACAAGAGAGGTATATTTATATTGTTTAGCCTGAGGCTCTTTGGGACTCCTTGACCTCCAAGGGACAAGGTGATGAAATGAGTATCTATAATGGAAATATGGTTTTATTCCATCCCAAATCTAATGATATGCAATGGCTGGATAAAGACATGGATGTTGTATCTATGTAGGATGAAAACTGCTTCACTGATTTGACTATGACATAAAAAAAATATCACTGTGTTTCAGAACTAAGTAGATAAATGATGTGTGTGATGCTGGGGAAATAAAATTGGGTCCTACTGGGATTCAGCTATGGATAAGGCAATTATTCTTCTTCCTAAAATAATGCCCGTGTCTCCAATATAACCAGCACATAATCAGTATTGAGTTTCTTTGAGAATGCCAAATTACTAAACGCCAATTATTAATCAGAAGATTCTGGCCTACAGATGAGACATTCAAAAAACTCAAATTGCCATCTACTTATTTAGCTATGTGGTCATAAATTAGACTTCAGGGGCTACGTATCTCCTTCAGGATCAAGTCAGTGAAGTGTACTACGTCCATCACCATTCAGTCCTTTTAAGTTCCAGTTTTCCACCTTCATGTCTTCTAATTCCATCTCCTCTTAACCTATTTTATAGTTCAGCAGTTGCTAGCTTTTGTAAACTTCTGTATATTTGTTCTTCCAGGCTTCCAGCCTTTGCTCATATATAGTATTCACCTTCTGCTCTGAAAAACTTCTGTTGATTACCTCCCTGGAAAATTCCTACTCATTCTTCAAAAGATTGTCACTCTCAAAGATGAATAACTTTTCTTCAGCCTACCTACAATCCATTCAAGGTTCCCATTGCTGATCCTGTGACACTTTACTCTTCTCTTTACTTTATATTTAGAGGTCCTTGAGTACAGAATTCATATTTTATGCATCTCTACATATCAAACTTCTTTTCCAATGAATACATCATAAATTATGTTCAAGAAATATTTTCAGGTACTCAGGAGGCAGGAGGACCATGAGTTGAAAGCCAGCTTGAACAAAGATAGAAGTGGGACCCTGTTTCAAAAACAATAGAACTTGAGGAAAGAAAAAGAAAAAAAAAAACAGGATAAAGCATATGTAGACTCCAGTAGTAAAATATGCTGGGCTAATATAGCAACTCTAGATTCAATCCCAGAAAATAAAAGAAAGATTCTTTTCTCCTTCACAAATAATTTGTCAAAGAAGAAACTCATATTCAAATGGCTACCAAACATATTTTTAAAACTCCTCAATCTCACAACTCTATGATATTGACTATTCAGGAGGCTGAGACCAGCAGGAATGCAGCTTTAAACCAGTCAGGTAGAAAAATCAATATGAATCCATTAATATAACTAGCAAATTATGTGTTGGTGGCATGACCCAAGTGGTGGAACACCAGCCATGAAAGCTGAGTACGGTCAACAGCCTTGAGTTCAAATTCCAATACCAGCAAAAACAAAACAAACCAAAAAAATCTTTCAACACTGGTAAAAATAAATAAAAGCTGATATAATACACATTATTTTATTGATTAGAGATAAATATTTTTAAAGGCTTATATTTTATGCATTTAATTTTGATGCTTAGTGTATAAGGAAACAACCAAGCAGTGTAAGCAAATATGAATACACCAAGATAGCTATATTGTTATTTATAGTAAAACTAATGCTATTTTTATCAAAGGGCCCAACAGTGAAGCAATATTTCTATAATTAAGAAATATTATAACATTATGAGCATTGCACCTCTGCATGTTTACTGACATAAGAAAATCCTTAAAATGCAAAATTAACCCAAAGGCAGGATAGTAATATGCATAGTGAACATAGTACAAATTTAATATTTATAAATAGCCCATTAACTGTCTAAAGGAAGCCAGATATTGGTGGTCCATGCCTTTAATCCTCACAACTTGGGAGGCTGAGATTTTTGGGATAGTGGCTCAAGGCCAGCCCAGATACAAAGAAATTAATGAAACCTCTTTTTAATGGAGCCCTGGATGTCGTGACATAGATATGCCACACTCACTACCAGCAAGCCTCATGTAAGTGGATCATGCCCAGGGATGAACGCAGGCAGAAAGTGAGAGCCTAACTCAAAAGTAATGATCAAACATAAAGACTCAATGCACGGCTCCACAGTTAAAGAGGGTCTACTCAGCCTCCAGCACAACCTTTATTTTCTGAAAGGGAAAAAAAATAAGCACAGAAAAAAATATGCCAATAATTTTGCAGTGGTACCATTCAGGAATGAAGCTAAGAAAAATAATTTCTGCTTCCTTACAATATTCTCATAATAATATGGTCATCAGGAGAAAACGATCTCATTCCATCCGCCGCACCCCACCTCATTGTGATTTTGGAGATAAATATAAGAAACACAAGAAAAATTCCTTTCTAATTCAAGTAAACTCACAACAAGGTAACAAGGCATAGTTTGTTAAACATAATTTTGTAGGGCTGAGGGCATAGATCAAGTAGCAGTCTACTTGTCTAGTAAGCACAGGTCCTGAGTTCAAACCCCAATATTGAAAAAAAGTACTGTCATCAAATAATTTTTTTTCTTTTTTTATTGTGAAAATATTGTACAGAGGGGTTACAATTACTTGGGCAAAATAATGAGTACATTTCTTTTCAAGCATTGTAGCCTCCTCCTTTGTTTCCCCTTCACATCCCCTCTGTTCCCCACTCCCCCAGCCAACCCTCCTCCCCACCACCCCACCAAAGTTGTAAAGTTCATTTTCAACATAACGATTTTTACGTCTCATTGTTGCAATGGGTCCACCTGTATCCCTATTTAAACGGTTTGTTCTTTTCCCTTCCCCTCCAAAAATTATAACAACAACAAATAGAGTGAAAGCAGGGGTTATACCGTGGAGGAGGGACATACAAAACAACAAAGAAATAATCTTATAAATGTGTTAGAAACAATCGCATGAAAGAAAAAAAAAACTTTTGAATACATGCCTTAGGGTTCATTTCCCTAACACCAACTTATCTGACTTTTTCTGCTTGACTCAGACATATACTAGATATTGCAAATAAGGGAAACCATGGGACCTAAGTTTCTTTGGGCCTGGCTTACTTCACTTAATATAATTTTTTCCAAGCCTTTCCATTTCCTAACAAATGGGGCAATGTCATTCTTTCTAATGGAGGCATACAATTTCATTGTGTATATATACCACATTTTCTTGATCCATTCATCTACTGAGGGGCATCTGGGTTGGTTCCATATCTTAGCTTTGGTAAATAATGCTGCAATAAACATAGTCGTGCTGATAGCTTTAGTGTGCCAAAAATTCATATGGAACAATAAAAGACCCCGAATAGAAAAACGATCCTCAACAGAAAGAACAGTGCTGGAGGAATATCAATACCAATTTTCAAACTCTACTATAAAGCCATAGTAATCAAAACAGCTTGGTACTGGCACAAGAACAGACCTCAGGACAAATGGAATAGAATTGAAAATGCAGAAATGAACCCACAGACCTATAGCCATCTAATCTTTGATAAGGGAGCTAAAAAATAGAATGGAAGAAAGACAGCCTCTTCAGTAAATGGTGCTGGCAAAATTGGTTAACTACTTATAGATAACGAACCTGGATCTTTATATATCACCCTGCGCCAGAATCAATTCCAAGTGGATCAAAGACCTCGGAGTCAAAGCAGACACTCTGAAAACATTACAGGATGGAATAGGAGAAACCCTATATCTCCTTTGTGCAGGTCGAAATTTTCTTAATAGAGACCCAGAAACACAACAAATCAAAGAAAAGTTGGACAAATGGGATTGCATGAAGTTGCAGAGCTTTTGCATGGCAAAGGACATAGCTAACAAGATCAATAGAAAGCCCACGGATTGGGATAAGATCTTCACTAGCCACACAACAGACAAAGGTCTCATATCTAAAATATACTTGGAACTCAAAAAATTAAATCGCCCCACAACAAATCCTCAAAGAAACAACTGCCCAATAAACAAGTGGGCTAAAGACTTAAAGAGCACCTTCTCTGAAGAGGAAAGAAGGATGGCCAATTGATATTTGAAGAAATGCTCAACCTCTCTAGCCATAAAAGAAATGCAAATCAAAACAACATTGAGATACCACGTCACCCCAGTTAGAATGGCTATAATCAAGAACTCTAATCTAGTCTATCTGTAGACTATTGACTGTACAAATGCAAACTTTGGTTGATGGTTGCCTTAAGATAGTGTTCTAGCACAAAACTGGTGCTACCTTCATCTCAAATGGGCAGAGTAAGCCGGAAAAACACAAGAAAAATGGCAAATTCGGGTATCTCAATTCCCAATCTTGATAATCAGGGGTTAGAACAGATAATGAATAATCCAGAGGAGAGTTCCCAAACAGCTCTTCAAACACTGCTGGCAGACATGATAAATGAAAAGTTTGACAATGTACAAAGGACTCTGTATGAGCGTGACAGGGAGAGAGAGGAGGCATCCCAGAAGTTTATACAGGAATATCATAAGCGTGAGGAAGCTACTCAAAAACTGATACAGGATTTGCGTGAACAACTTGAGAATACTCAAAGAGAAAGGGAGGAATGGCGTGAGCAGGCTGAGAACACTCAAAGAGATCTGCAAGAATCCCACGAACGGGAGGAAGCTAATCAAAGAGTAATACAGGAATTGAGAGACCAGGTAGAGAACACACAAAGATCACTAAAGGCATTCATGGAATCCATTAACAAAGAGCTGAGGAAGTCAGGGAGACCACAAAGGGAATGCTGAATGGAACCCAACAGAAGGAATGGGAGCCCAAAGAAACCATAACCAATCAACTAAGTGATTTGAGGACAAAAACTGAACACCAAATTAAGGAAGTAAAGAAATTCATACAAGATCTAAAACAGAGCTTCAACAAAGAACTTGAAGCCATCAAAGCTGACCAACTAGAAGGAAAAGAGATAAAAAACAAAGTAGAGAGTCTTGACAGCAGGTTAGACCATGCAGAAGATCGAATCTCAGGGATTGAAGACAGCCTAGATATTATAGAGAAAGAACATACAACCTTCCAAGACAAGTCCAAGAAATATGATAGATCTGTCCAACACCTGGAAGACACCATCAGAAGGCCTAATCTAAGGATAATGGGTGTAGAGGAGCACCTAGAAACAGAAGTTAATGGTCTAGGAAATTTGTTTAACAGGATCCTAGCAGAGAACTTCCCAAACATGCAAAAACATAGGCCTGTCCAGATACAAGAAGCCTTTAGAACCCCAAATAGACCAGACCAGAATAGGACATCCCACCGCCACATTATAATCCACACAGGATCAACTCAGAACAAGGAAAAGATCCTTAAAGCTGTCAGAGAGAAAAGGGTAATCACTTATAAAGGGAAACCAATTAGAATCACCTCAGATTTCTCAGCAGAGACAATCAAAGCAAGAAGAGCCTGGAACGATGTATGCCATGCCCTAAAAACAAACAACTATCAACCAAGAATACTGTACCCAGCTAAACTCTCCTTCATAACCGAAGGCCAAATAAAAACCTTCCATAGCAAAGAAAAATTGAAACAATACATCTCCACCAAACCAGCCCTACAAAAGATTCTTAAAGATGTCCTACACATAGAAAACCAACAAGACCGCAATAAAGGCCAAGAAACTGCACCCAAACTGAGAATCCAAGAACCATAGGAAGAACCCAGTTTTCGCAGCCCCCAAAAAGGTAGATAACATGGCAGGAACTCCCAAATACCTCTCAGTCCTATCTCTTAATGTTAACGGACTGAACTCTCCAATTAAGCGACATAGACTGTCTAGTTGGATTAAAAAACAAGACCCTTCTATCTGCTGCCTGCAGGAGTCACATCTTGCCCGTAAAAACAAACACATTTTCAATGTTAAATGCTGGAACAAAATCTACCAAGCAAACGGACCGCATAAACAGGCGGGAGTTGCAATCCTAATATCAGATAAAATAGACTTCAAATTAAAATTCGTGAAAAGAGATAAAGAAGGTCACTACATACTAATTAAAGGATCTCTCCTTCAGGAGGATATTACAATTCTAAATATCTATTCACCAAACAATGGAGCACCCAAATTTACCAAAGAAACACTACTTTCCCTCAAATCCCATATAGATCCAAAGACATTAATAGTTGGGGATTTTAACACACCACTCTCCCCACTAGATAGATCAACTCGGCAAAAACTCAACAGAGAAACCACAGATCTAAACAGCTGCATAGATCAACTAGACTTAACAGACATTTACCGAACATTTCACCCAGCAGCATCAGAATACACGTTTTTCTCAGCAGCACATGGAACGTTTTCTAAAATAGACCACATTTTAGGCCACAAAGCAAACTTGTCTAAATTCAGAAACATTGAAGTTATACCTTGCATTCTCTCTGACCACAAGGGAATAAAATTAGAATTCAACACCAAAAGCCACCAAAGAAAGTCCGGTATCACATGGAGGCTGAACAACACACTGCTGAATCATGAGTGGGTCATGGAAGAGATTAGAAAGGAAATTCAAATGTTCATGCTATTCAACAAAAATGAACACACAAATTACCAGCTCCTCTGGGACACAGCAAAGGCAGTACTCAGAGGCAAGTTTATAGCTCTGAGCTCCTACATCAACAAATTGGAGAGATCTGAAACTAGCAATTTAATGACGCATCTAAACCTCCTTGAAAAAGAGCAGCAAGATAAACCCCAATTCAGTAGAGGGAAAGAAATAATCAAAATTAAATCAGAATTAAATGAATTAGAATCCAAAAAAACTATAGAAAGAATCAACAAAACAAAGAGTTGGTTCTTCGAAAAACTTAACAAAATTGACAGACCCTTAGCAAATCTTATCAGAAAAAGAAGAGAACACATCCAAATTAATAAACTCAGAGATGAGAATGGAAACATCACCACGGAAACAACCAAGATTCAGAACATTATAAGGGAATACTTCTCAAAACTGTATGCCAATAAGTTTGAGAACTTGACAGAAATGGACCTCTTCCTAGCAAATATTGACATGCCAAAACTAAACCAAGATGAGTTAAACTATCTTAACAGGCCCATATCAAGCATTGAAATAGAAACAGCAATAAGAGACCTCCCAGCTAAGAAAAGTCCAGGACCAGATGGTTTTACAGCGGAATTTTACAAGGCCTTCAAAGCAGAGCTCACACCAATTCTCCTCCAACTCTTCAATGAAATTGAAAGAGAAAGCTCACTACCGAACACATTCTATGAAGCCATCATAACCCTCATCCCAAAACCAGGCAGGGACACATCAAAGAAAGAGAACTATAGACCCATTTCTTTGATGAACATTGATGCAAAACTTCTCAACAAAATTTTGGCCAACCGACTTCAACAATTCATCCAAAAAATCATACACCACGATCAAACATGATTCATTTCATGGATGCAAAGCTGGTTCAATATACGCAAATCAATTAATATTATTCATCACATCAACAGGAGCAAGAATAAGAACCACATGGTTATCTCAATTAGCGCAGAAAAAGCATTCGACAAGATCCAACACCCCTTTATGATGAAGGTTTTGGAAAAATTAGGAATCCATGGAACATTCCTCAGTACAATAAAGGCTGTATATGACAAACCTACAGCCAGCATTATACTCAATGGTGAAAAACTAAAGCCATTTCCTCTTAACTCAGGAACAAGACAAGGATGCCCACTCTCTCCACTTCTCTTCAATCTAGTGTTAGAATGCCTAGCTACAGCAATAAGACAAGATGCAGACATAAAGGGGATCCAAATAGGGAAAGAAGAAATAAAACTCTCCCTCTTTGCAGATGACATGATCTTGTATTTAAAGAATCCCATAGACTCCACTCCCAAATTACTCAAGCTGATTCAAAACTTTGGCAAAGTAGCAGGTTATAAAATTAACCCCCAAAAATCCATGGCTTTTCTGTATGCCAACAATGAGAAAAGTGTGGCTGAAATTAGGAAAGCAACTCCATTTGTAATAGCCCCACAAAAAATAAAATACCTAGGAATTAACTTAACTAAAGAAGTGAAGGACCTCTATGATGAAAACTTTAAAATCTTGAAAAAGGAAATCAACACAGAACTTAAAAAATGGCAAAACCTCCCATGCTCCTGGATTGGAAAGATTAACATTGTGAAAATGGCAATACTTCCCAAGGCTATCTACAAATTCAACGCAATACCTATCAAAATTCCACCCTCATTCTTCAAGGAAATAGAAGAGGCAATCCAAAAATTCATATGGAACAATAAAAGACCCCGAATAGCAAAAACGCTCCTCAACGGAAAGAACACTGCTGGAGGAATATCAATACCAAATTTCAAACTCTACTATAAAGCCATAGTAATCAAAACAGCTTGGTATTGGCATAAGAACAGACCTCAGGACCAATGGAATAGAATTGAAAACCCAGAAATGAACCTACAGACCTATAGCCATCTAATCTTCGATAAGGGAGCTAAAACAATAGAATGGAAGACAGACAGCCTCTTCAGTAAATGGTGCTGGCAAAACTGGTTAACTACATGTAGAAAACTAAAGCTAGATCCTTATATATCACACTGCACCAGAATCAACTCCAAATGGATCAAAGACCTTGAACTCAAAGCAGACACTCTGAAAACATTACAGGATGGAATAGGAGAAACCCTGGGTCTCCTCGGCTCAGGCCGAAATTTTCTGAATAGAGACCCGGAAACACAACAAATCAAAGAAAGGTTGGACAAATGGGATTGTATAAGGTTGCAAAGCTTCTGCAGGGCAAATGACATAGCTAGCAAGATCAATAGAAAGCCCACGGATTGGAAGATCTTTACTAGCCATACAACGGACAAGGGTCTCATATCTAAAATATACTTGGAACTCAAAAAATTAAACCACCCAACAACAAATCCCCAAAGAAACAACTGCCCAATAAGTAAGTGGGCGAAAGACCTAAAGAGAAGCTTCTCTGAAGAAGAAAGAAGGATGGCCAATAGACACATGAAGAAATGTTCAACATCCCTAGCCATAAAAGAAATGCAAATCAAAACAACATTGAGATATCACCTCACTCCAGTTAGAACAGCAAAAATCAAGAACTCTAACAACAACAGATGCTGGAGGGGATGTGGACAGAAAGGAACCTTACTTCATTGTTGGTGGGAATGTAAACTTGTTCAACCACTTTGGAAAGCAGTATGGAGGTTCCTCAGAAGACTCCATATAGAGCTCCCAATGACCCAGCAATCCCACTTTTGGGCATTTACCCAAATGACCACAAACAAGGCACACTAAAGCTACCAGCACAACTATGTTTATTGCAGCATTATTTACCATAGCTAAGATATGGAACCAACCCAGATGCCCCTCAGTAGATGAATGGATCAAGAAGATGTGGTATATATACACAATGGAATTCTATGCCTCCATCAGAAAGAATGACATTGCCCCATTTGTTAGGAAATGGAAAGGCTTGGAAAAAATTATATTAAGTGAAGTAAGCCAGGCCCAAAGAAACATAGGTCCCATGGTTTCCCTTATTTGCAATATCTAGTATAGGTATGAGTCAAGCGGAAAAAGTCAGGGAATGTGATGTTAGGAAAACGAACCCTCAAATATGTATTTTAATGTTTTTGTTTCATTCATGCATGTGGTTCTAACGCATTTATAAGATTATTTCTTTGTTGCTTTGTATGTCCCTCCCCCACAGTGTAACCCCCGCTTTCCCTATATTTGATGTCAGTATATCTTGCCACTTGCCAGTAGAAGATTATGTTGTCCAAAAATGTAGTTAACAGCAAGACACTTGGCTCAAGAATCAGAATTCCAAGAGCAATTAAAGTCCATAGAAAGAGGGAGACTAGTTATGTGAGAAGGTGGCAAAAGGTTGTACTTGAAGACAGGAAATGGCTGAAAAGTAAGTGAAGAATGCTATATTAATGGGAATGAGAAGTGCATGTAATAGTTAAGTATTCTGGCCAATAAATCTATATAGTTCCTTGACGAATTCTTCTTTGGTTAAAAAAAAAATCTCAGGCTCATATAGCCTCTTTTAATTGATAAAAGGCATGCAGGATGTACATACTTGATCACCAATATGAAGAATGACACCCAAAGACAATCAGATTGGCTTATAGCATCACATTTCCATCAGAGGAATTCTGTAGAAATGCAGAATTATGTTAAACTCTGGCCTATTGTTCCAATACCCTTAAAAGGCCATTAATAACAATCTCCAGAGAAGAAGGGAAGAATTTTACGTTTCTTCATTATATTTAGGGGAACACAGCGTTAATGCTCTCTTAATATAAATACAACTTTCAAAAATAATCTTTATTGCTTATGGGAGATTTTCAGAAGAACTGTAATTCTTTAAAATTATGGTCATACTTCATAATGAGCAGATTTGATCTTATGAGAATTTGATTGATATAGGAGTGTCTAACATTAAAAAAAGGAAGAAAATACATGGAAAGGGTCTGAAATGCAAGCATTTCTAAATATGTTTCAATTCCATTCAGGTGACTTGCTCTGAAACATTGAAGCCCAACCATGGATCAACAAGACCACTTTCTCTGGGATTGGCCCAGATTATCTTGTAGTTCTTCACCAAATTTCCTAATTTTTCAACTCAAAGCTGTCTTTCTCTATGACACAAGTAGATATGCACTCCTCCCTGGAAGTACTTGTCTTTTGGGGGTGAGATTTCTGCAAATATCTCACCTTTACCAATGCTGGCAAAAGGGTAAAAGGTAAATGAATTATTTATCATCCCCCTCCTCCTCCTCTTCCTCCTTTTCCTCCTCCTCCACCTCTCCCTCCTCCCCTTCTCCCTCCTCCACCTTCTTCTTCTTTCTTCTCCTCTTTCTTGCCTTCCCCTTTCCTTATTGTTGTTATTGTTCTTCTTTTTCTCCTCCGTCTCCTCCAGCCCCTCCTCCTCCAGCCTATTCCTCTCCTCCTCCTCCTCCTCCTCCTCCTCCTCCTCCTCCTCCTCCTCCTCCTCCTCCTCCTCCTCCTCCTCCTCCTTCTTCTTCTTCTTCTTCTTCTTCTTCTTCTTCTTCTTCTTCTTCTTCTACTGTGTGTGTGCATGTGTACATGCACATGCACACGCATGTGCTGGAACTGGTGTTTGAACTCTTGCTTAGTGTTTTCACTCAAAGCTGCATGCTGGAATTGGTGCTTTTACTCTTGCTTAGTGTTTTTACTCAAACTGATGGTCTACCATTTGAGCCACACCTCTATTTCTTGCTTTTTATTAGTTAACTGGAGATAAGAATCTCTCCAATTTTTCTATCCTAGGCTGGCTTCAAACCTCAATCCTCAGATCTGTGCCTCCTGAGAGCTAGAATTACAGGTATAAGCCACAAGGGCCTGGTGAATGATACTTTCTTAATAAGCCACCCTCCTTTTCTGTACCGCTCTTCCTCAAGAGAAAGATTATACAATCTATATGGACCAAATGTCCTGACTTTCCCATAATACAGATTGAGAATAAGCCTCATCAGGCAAATGACAGTATAGAATCCCTAGCTCTGAAAAAGATCCAACTCAGAAATGTTATCCCTGAATTCATCTGAGCATGTGCAGTCCCAAGTGTCTCAGTACCCTCAAAGTGCTTTCTCCATGTTAATGCAAAGAAATTAAGTAAACTTTCTGAATAAAAGCAATTTTGTTCAGCATTGCCTTTCCATGGCTAGAAGGAGAAAATAGGTCTAGCCAAGGACAATAAAGGGGAGGATTAACACAAATAGAGATTAAGTAGGTGACATTAATATTAAGTGGTTGTTAATCAAATGAAGTAAGTAAAAAGGACAAACACAGCTGGGGATATTGTTTAATGGAAGAACACTTTTCTCACATACATGATACTTTGAAGAGACAAACTCATGTTGAAGAAATACTTATAGACATTTTATTAGGAATGTAATAGTACCCAAAATATAGGAAATACTTTCAAAAATTAAATAAGTAAAAAATGAGTAAATAAAAACTTGGGTTAGCTAGGTGCCCATGGTTCACACCGGTAATCCTAACTACTCAGGAGGCTGAGATCTGAGGGTTGCAGTTCAAAGCCAGCCCAGGCAGGAAAGTCCATGAGACTCTTATCTCCAATAAACCACCAGAAAACTGGAGGTGGCCCTGTGGCTCAATTGGTAGAGTGCTTGCCTTGAGCTGAAGAGTTGAGAGCCAGCACCCAGGCCCAGAGATCATGGCCCAAGACCTACAACAACAAAAACAAAAACAACCTCGGTTAGAGACTAGTGTCTATCAGAATAGATACTTTACTAAAAATGTACAAACAGTCAATAAAGTATGAAATGATTCTTCACTTAATTAGGATCAGAAAACTGTAAGTTAAAACCAAGTGCTGACCTGAGGAATAATGGAATAGAATTCAAACCCAGAAATGATCCCGCAGATCTCTCCTTGATAAGGGAGTCAAAATTCTAAGATGGAAGAAAGACAGCCTCTTTAAAAAATGGTGCTGGCAGAATTGGCTACATGTTCAGAAAACTGAAGTTAGATCCTTATGTATCACTCTGTACCAGAATCAACTCCAAATAGACCAAAGACCTCAATGAAAGACCAGATACCCTGAAAATATTGCAGGACGGGATAGGGGATATACCAGGGATCATTGGCACAGGTAGAAACTTCATAAAGATCCAGAAACACAACAAATCAGAGAAAGACTGGATTGATGGGACTACATTTAACTGTAAAGCTTCTGCATGGCAAAGGACATATCTAGCAAGATAAATAAAAAGCCCATAGATTGGGAGAAGATCTTCACTAGCTATACAACAGACAAGGGCTACATATCAAAAATATACCTAAAGCTCAGGGGCTGGGAATTTTGGCCTAGTGGTAGAGTGCTTGCCTAGCATGTCTGAAGCCTTGAGTTCAATTTCTCAGTACCACATACACAGAAAAAGGCTGAAGCAGTGATGTGGCTCAAGTAGTAGAGTTCTAGCCTTGAGCAAATGAATCTCAAGGACAGTGTCCAGGCCTAAAGTTCCAGCCATAGGGTTGGCAAAAAATACTTCAAAAAAAATTTAGCCCCCCCAAACAAATCCTCAAAAAAAAAACGCATCTCACAGCCAAAGATAAAAACAAACTCCAAGTGAAGGGATAGAGGAAGATGCACCATGCAAATGCTCCCTGCAAGAAGGTAGGACTTGACATCCTGATATCTGACAAAATAAACTTTTCATTAAAATCAACACAAAAAGACAAAGAAGGACACTTTATATTAATACAGAGAACAATCCAAGAAGAGGATATCACCATTATCAGTTTAAACTCTCCAAACATTGGTGCATCCATATGTTAAGTAAATATTCTCAAAATAGATCCTAATACTCCGCTCTTACCAAAGGACAGGTCTACCAACCAGAGGATTAGTAAAGAAACCACTGAATTCAATGATACAATATCTAGTTTTCAACCCAACAACAACCCAGTACACATTCTTTTCAGCAGCCCATGGAACTTTCTCCAAAGTAGCATCATAGTTTGTACAAAGAATATAAGCAAATACAAGAAGATCGACTAATTCCTTGTATTCTATTCGACCACAGTGGAATCAAGCTAGTTCTCAGTAACAAGGCATACCATAGAAATTACTAAATACATGGAAATTGGACAACACACTTCTGAGAAACACCTGTGTCACAGAAGAAATTAAATAAGAAATTTTAAAGTTCCTACAAGTTAATGAATTTAAAGAAATATATGGGTCACTACAAAAGCGGTCCTGAGGGGCAATTTTATCACTGTCAGTGCACACATCAAGAAAATAGAGACAGGGGTTGGGAAGATGGCTCAGTGGTAGAGCACTTGCCTTGCATGAGGCCCTGGGTTCGATTCCTCAGCATCACATAAGCAAAAGGGGAAAAGCCAGAAATGGCGCCGGGGCTCAAGTGATAGAGCGCTAACCTTGATCTGAAGGGCTGAGGGACAGCGCCCAAGCCCAGAGTTCAGGCACCACGATCAAACCCCCCCCCCCCAAAATAAAAGAAAGAAAGAAATAGAGAAAGACCAAGTAAGTAATCTCATGATGCAACTAAAACTGCTAGAAAAGCAAGAAAAAATTCAACCTAAAAATAATACATGGAACAAGTTAACCAAAATAAGAGCTGATATTAATGAGGTAGAGATTAAGAAAACTATAAATAAAATTAACAAGAAACTTTTTTCAAGACATTAATAAAATTGATGGACCTCTGTCAAGCTTAAGGAAAAAAGAGAGGAGACCCAAATCAATAAGATCAGGGATGCCACAGGAAAAATTACAACAAATATCCAAGACATCCAAACACTCAGAAAGAACTATTTCCAGAATCTATACTCTCTAAGGTAAGGAAACCTAGCAGAAATGGATGAAGTTTTAGAGTAATACAAATTGCCCAAACTGAACCAAGAAGATATCAATCAAATAAGCCAAGATCTTACAATGAGAAAGAGGAAGCAATCAGAAGTCTTCAAATAAGGAAAAGCCCAGGTACAGATTGATTCACTATGGAATTTTATAAGACCTTCAGAAAGGAACTAATACCCATACTCCTCAAGCTCTTCCATGATATAGAAGTAGAGGGAGACAACCCAAACTCATTCTAGGAAGCCAATATCACAATTATCCCCAAACCAGGCAAAGATACAGCAAAAATAGAACTACAGACCAATTTGTTTGATGAACACAGATTCAAAGGTCCTCAATAAAATATTAGCAAACAGAATCCATCAACATATCAAAAAATGAAACACTACGATCAATTAGGCTTCATCCTAGAGATGCAGGGATAGATTAACATATATAAATCAATAAATGTAATCCATTACATCAACATATACAAGGTAAGAACTACATGATTATCTCCATTGATGCAGAAAAGGCCTTGGATAAGATACAATATTCATTCATGCTAAACGCTATGGAGAAAATAGGAACAGAAGGAACATTCCTTAAAACAATAAAAGCCATATACAACAGAACAATGGCCAATATTATACTCAATGGGGAAAACACAACCAATTCTCCAAAAATCAGGAACAAGGCAAGGATGCCCACTCTCACCACTCCTCTTCAATATAGTTCTGAAATCCTTAGCCAGAGCAATAAGGCAAGAAAAGAACATTAAAGGGATCTCCATAGGGATGGAAAAAGTTAAGTTATCCCTTAATTATTTTTCAATATTATTTTCCACAAGCTGGTGATTTTCCCCAAACCATTCCGCTAGTAAATGACAAAGTCCTATATTGTTCCAGAACAAGCTGTTGAAAATCCTTATTATTTCCATTAAAATTAAATGTCCCTTTAAACAAAGTAAGTGTTTTATGCAGCTAACTTTAATCAAGTGATATATATATATATATATATATGTATAATGTTACATATGTAGATATAGATTTAAGTCAGTTGCCAGTGGCTCATCCTGGCCAGGAATTAAGATTTAACGATCACTATTCAAAGTCAGCCTAGGCAGGAAAGATCATAAGATTCTTATCTCCAGTTAAACACAAAGAAAACTGTTAATGGAGCTCTGGCTCAAGTGGTAGAGCACTAGACTTGAGCATAATAGCTCAGGGACAGCGCTCAAGATTCTGAGTTCAAGCCCCAGGACCAGCACACACAGAAAAGAATTACAGTGATCCATAAAATTTGCCTATTATTTATTTGTTTATTTATTATCAAATAGATTTATTTCATTTACTCCCTAAATCACAATTTGCACAAAGAACAAGAAACAAAGTCCTTGAAAGTAGAGACAGTATGAGAGATATGATGCATTTTCACCCTGGGCTCAGCTCTAGGTCATGTGCAGCTGTAGGTGGTGGGCAGGAACTGGCTGAGTTTAATTAATTAGATCCTCTTGTAGGGACCTAAATCTTTCCCAGACCAAGTTTTCCTTCTAAATTCAAATTAGGTCAAACTAACTAACTAACTAACTAAAGTTATATTGCCTTTTCTCAGATATATTTTTTCTGAGAACACTTTTAACCTTGAAAGCAGATTTTACTGTTAAGAAACATGCCTCTCCGAAAAATTTGGTGCAGCCACTAAAGGCTCTCTATTTGTAGATTTATGAAAAATTATGTTTCTATCTTACCAGCAAGGATTAGCTGCTACTGACTTTTCTTTCATAACACTTTTTCATTGATCTTTGTGAGCATTCTTGCAAGCAGTACCTTGTCAGGGACCTCTAGCACAAATGTGAGCTTTAAGTAGTTGCTTCTTTGAGGAAGTTTTAGGTTCTGCTGATGTTTTTGATCAAATAACCAAAATGAAAGCACTGCCAAAAAAGATTTTGTGGAGAAGTTCACTTTAGAATCATTAGCCGCTTCACCTCTCTAGGAAAACCAATGCTTAAAAAGGAATAGATCTATGTCCAGACACTATGCATATATATTAATGCATTTAGAATTATGAAAACCCTATGGAGTAAATGTCCATTATAGATGAAAAAGTAGACTCTGTCAGTGCAGTATTTCAAGTATTGTGGATAAGAATTTGAATATGGTGTCTTGAGTGTGTCTTTGCTCTCAGATGTATCCTCTGCCCTCTTCTTGCCCACCCCTTGTCCTCCACTCTTTGGCAGGAGCTCTTGCACACAGCTACTTTTGAATGGCTTCCATGGAGTGGGATGGTTAGGACCAGTAGATACTCAGAGACAAGAGGACTCAAGATTGAATACCTCCCCTGTTTTGCTTTGCTTGAAATAACCTTTCTAGAAGCAGCTCCAGCTCGAAAAACTACAACTAGACCCACTGGACCTGAACGTAAGGTTTGAATTCCGATGGAACCTTAGTTCCACTGGGGGAATCTAACTAAAGTTTTAGCTTCATTACATGGCCTCCACTTTGAAGCTATGGTAACTCAACTGCCACCCTGAGTTGTAGCCTATTAGTTGTCATTGCTTCTGTACACACTAATCTTTGAATTGCCCACCCTACCTTTTCCTGTCATCTATGTAAGCAATTCCTTGCTCCATAGAACTGCAAATACATAAATAGACAAATAGATAAATGAATAAATAATATTTCTCTGCTGCTGACTGCTCTTGACTAATATAAGGTCAAATATAAGTCTGAGCCAGGCCCTGATAGCTCTCAACTGTAATCCTCACTATTCAGGAGGCTGAGATCTGAGGATTGTGTTTTGAAGCCAGCCTGGGGAGGAAAATCAGAGAGACTCTTATCTATAGTACACTGTTCAGAAAAGGCCTGAAGTGGCACTGTGGCTCAAGTGTTAGAGTGCTAGCCTTGAGCCAAAGAAGCTCAAGCACAGCGCCCAGGCCCTGAGTACAACCATAGAACTGGAGTAATATATCTATATCTGTAGCTCTATATCTATAGATATAAGTATCTATATCTATAGATATAGAAATATAGATATTAATATATGTGTATATATATAAACATACATAAACAGACATATAAACACACACACACAAATATGTGTATGTGTGTGTGTCTCTCTTTGATACCATTTCTTTTTTGCAATTTTTAAATTGTGATTAAGTGATTGCATAAATTTCACAAATTTCACTGTATTGTGGGATAGTTAAGTCACAAACACATTCTAAGATTCATGGGGGCAATTGTCTTTATCATGGTCTATAAAGTTTATGAGTTCTATGAGGTTTGACAACACAGTTATTTCTTTAATATCAGGTGATATGTATATTTCTTTCCTTTTGCTTAATGTCAGCTGTTCCCTCTTTCCCACTCATTCCTTCCCTCCCATTACTGCCATTGAGTTGCTTATTTCGTTTTGATTAATATCCAGTGCAGCTGATGGGTCCCATTGTTATATGTTTTCCCCTCTTTCCCTCTATTTCTGTGTCCTCCTCCAATGTGCACATATATGCCATATATGTGGTCAGCAGCATGCGGTCATTTAGTAATGATTTGACCAGATGAGTGGAGGTCCTTTGTTTCTCAAGTCTTATTTACTTTTTCTTTTCTCTTTACATTTTGTATTTAACATCCACCTATAAGGGAGACCATGTGCCATTTGTCTCTTTGCTCTTGGTTTACCTAACTCAACATGGTTTCTTCTAGTTCCATCCATTTCCCTGTGAATGCCATTATTTTGTCCTTCTTAATGGCTGCATAATATTCCATTGTATATTGGTACCACAATTTCTGGATCCATTCATCTGTACTGGAGCATCTGGGTTGTTTGCATATTCTGGCTATTGTAAACAGTGGTACAATAAACATGGAGATGCATGTGTCCTTGAATCCTGGTTCCTGTTGCTCAGGATAGATGCGTAGGAATGGTATGAATGGGTCATAGGGAAGGTTTATATTTAGCTTTCTGAGATGCCTCCAGATGCTTTCCAGAGTGGTTGTATAAGTGTACATTCCCACCAGCAGTGTAATAGGGCTCTTCTTTCTCTGCATCCCCACCAGCATTTGTCACTGGCTGAATTTAGATTGTGGGCCATTCTGACTGGGATAAGGTGGTATCTCTGGGTTGTCTTTATTTGCATTTCCTTTACAACCAGAAAAGGTGAACATTTCCTCATGGGTTTTTTTTTTTTTTTGCCATTTTTATCTCTTCTTTTGAGAAGTCTTTCTTTAGTTCTCTTGTCCATTTGTAATTGGTTTGTTGGGTTTGGGAAGAATTATTTTCTTGAGTTCCTGCATATACTGGATATTAGCTCCTTGTCTGGTATATTGCTGGTAAGTATTTTTTCCCAGTTGTTGGCTGTCTTTCTAGGGTGATTGCTATGCCTTTAGCTGTGTAGAAGCTTGTTATCTTAAGGTAGTCCCATTTGTCGAGTCTCTCTCCAATTTGTTGGACCTCTGCTCAGGAAGTTCTTGACTGTGCCTATTATAAGTTCAAGTGTCTCTCCTACTCTGTTCTGCAGTAGTTTCAGTTTCAGGTTTGATGTTATGGTCTTCAATCCATTTTGAGTTTACATTAGTGCATGGTGACAGGCTGTGGTCCACTTTTAGTTTTCCTCAGGTGGCCACCCAGTTTTCCCAGCACCAGTAGTTGAAGAGACTGTGCTTCTTCCACTGTGTGACTTTGGCCGCTTTGTCACATATCAGCTGATGTATGTGTGTGGTTTTATTTCTGAATCTTCTATTCTATTCCATTGGTCTTTGGGTCTGTTTTTGTGCCAATACCAAGCTGTCTTTGTTATTACGGCTCTATAGTAGAGTTTGAAGTCTGGCATCAAGATCCCTCCAGTGTTGTCTGTTTTGCCTAGAATAATTTTGGGTATTCTAGGTCCCTTTTTGTTCCAGATGAATTTTTGTATTTGTTTTCTCTATTTCAGTAATGAACGGTCATTGGGATTTAAATGGGAACTGCACTGAATTTGTATATCAATTTTGGCAGTATGGCCATTTTTCACTATATTAAGTCTGCCTATCCAAGAACATGGAAGGTCTTTCGATGTCTTAGTATCCTCTATAATCTCTTTAAGTTTTTATAGGTTTCATTAAATAGTTCTTTTACATCTTTGGTTAAGTTAATTTCTAAATTTTTTTGAGGTTATTGTGAATGGGGTTGTTTCCCTGATTTCCCTTTCTGCTTGTATATTGTTGGTGTACAGAAAGGCAACTGATTTTTGTGAGTTAATTTTGTATCCTGCTACTTTGTAGAAGTGACTTATAAGTTCTAGGAGTTTGGGGTTGGATTTTTTTGGATCATGGAGGTATATGTACCATGTCATCTGCAGAAAGAGGTAATTTTAACTACTTCCTTCCCTATGGAGATCCCTTTAATGCCTTTTCCTGCCTTATTGCACTGGCTAAGGATTCCAGAACTATATTGAAGAGGAGTGGTGAAAGTGGGCATCCTTGCCTTGTTCCTGATTTTTGGAGAATTGGTTGTAATTTTCCCCAATGAGTATAATATTGGCTATTGTTCTGTTGTATATGGCTTTTATTGTTTTAAAGAATGTTCCTTCTATTCCTATTTTCTCCATAGCTTTTAGCATAAATGAATGTTGTATCTTATCCAAAGCCTTTTCTGCATCAATGGAGATAATCATGTAGTTCTTGACCTTGGATTTGTTGATGCAATGGATTGCATTTATTGATTTATGCATGTTAAACCATCTCTGCATCTCTGGAATGAAGCCTACTTGGTCGTAATGTATGATTTTTTTAATGTGTTTCTGGATTCTCTTGGCTAGAATTTTGTTAAGATCTGTGTTTATCAAGGAGATTGGTCTGTAGTTCTCTTTTTTTTGTTGGGTCTTTGCCTGGTTTGGGGATGAGTATGATATTGGAATCATACAATGAGTTTGGGAAATCTCCCTCTGTTTCTCTTTCTCGGAAGCATCTGAGGAGTATGAGTATTAGTTCATCTTTAATGGTCTCATAGAGTTCTGTAGTGAATCCATCTGGTCCTGTGCTTTTCCTTCTTAGGAGACTTCTGATTGATTCCTATTTCTCATTGTAAGATCTTGGCTTATTTAATTGTTTGGTTTGGACAATTTGTGCTTCTCTAAAACTTCATCCATTTCTGCTAGGTTTTCTTTCCTTAGTATAGTTTCTGGAAATAATTCTTTATAATTGTTTGGGTGTCTTTGGTATTTGTTGTAACTTTTCCCGTGGCATCCCAGATCTTATTGATTTGGGTTTCTTCTCTTTTTTTTTTGTTTATCTTGCTAAAGTTCTATCAATTTTATTATTTTTTTAAAACAGCCTTTTGTTTTATTAATTTTATTTATGGTTTTCTTAGTTTCTCTCTCATTGATCTCAGCTCTTATTTTGATTATCTTGCTCCATCTAGTAACCTTAGGTTCATTTATTTTCCCATGCTTTTCCAGCAGTTTCAGCCACAACATGAGATTATTTACTTGGTCTGTGTCTATTTTCTTCATGTGGGCACTGAAAGCTATAAATTTACCCCTCAGGATTGCTTTTGTCCTGTCCTACAGGTTTCTTTGTGATGTGTATTCCTTGTCATTGAATTGTAGGAACTTTTAAATTTCTTCTTTAGTTTCTTGTTACCCAGGTATTGCTCAAAAGTGTGCTGTTCAATTTCCATGTATTTGAGCAATTTCTACAGTGTCCTTTGTTATTGAGAACTAGCTTGGTTCCATTGTGGTCAGACAGGATTCAAGGGATTATGTCAGTCTCCTTGTATTTGTTTAAATTCCTTGTATGAAGTATGATATGGTCTATTTTTGAGAAATTTCCATGAGATGATTAGAAGAATAAGCACTGTGTCATTTTAGGGTTGCAAACTCAGTAAATGTCAATTAATTCCACTTGAAATATGGCCTCACTTAACTCTGTGGCTTCTCTGCCAATCCTCTGGTGGGTAGTCCTGTCTTTTGGTGAGATTGGGGTACTAAACTCTCCTAGTATTGAAAGGTTATGAGGCAGTGACCATTTGTTGCTTGTTTCACCTAGCAGAGCAACACATGGTGGTACACCTGGTTTTGAGACTTTATAAGCCCTGCAAATCCTTAGCTCAGGGCTCTCCTCCAAGGCTCTGCTGTGTCAGAGCGTAGGAGGAGGCCTGAGCTGCAGTCCATCTAAATAAAACCTTAAAACAGATGTAATGTCTGACTCTCAGTGGTCTTCTTGGTGGGGGTCCTGCGACCTGGACACAACATATTAGTGGGGACTCATTCAAGATCCCCCCAAAGACCCCTGAGACCTCAGACTCCAAAGGTAAAACAGCGCTGTCTTTGTTAATTTGTCTTGTCCTGTTGTTGTCTGTTTGTACTTTCATTTTCCTTTGTGAGGACAAACGCTCCGATTCATATTGTGTAAAGGGTTGTTGAAATAGACACGCTGGCACAACAAACCTGGAGGAACTGGGAGAATTCCCAGATCCTCTTGCGTGTGTGTGTGGGGGGGGGGGGGGGTTCTTGGAACCCCACCGTGAGAATTGTGGGGTATGGATTTGTTTGGTGTTGGGCCGGAACTGACCAAGAGGGCCTCCTAACCAAGGCCCAATTCGCCCACTGTGGATCTGCTACTGCTGCTGTGAGGCGTGGGGTGTTGTGGAACCCTGCCGTGACAGGAGTCAGCGGACCAATTTGGGAGATCTCCACTTCGTAATTGTCAGGACTGCATGTGTTTTGTTTGTATTATTTATTGTTTTTTGGACTGTACGACTGATGGAACTGGAGACCATGGGCAACCCTCCCTCTAGCTCCCTAGACTTACAAAAAGAAACGAAGAAAGAGGAAAAGAAATTGTACCCCCCGCTTTTTCAGGGAGATGATTTGGAAGAAGAAATGTTCCTCCCCCATACTCCTCTTCCCAGGTTCCTTCTGTGGAGCCTGAGAATATTTAAGAGGAGGAGGCAGCTATAGAACCAGCAGCCGAACACTTGGCACCTGCCCTTAAAATTTCTGAGGGGCCAGTTAGTCCACGACGCCATCTAATGCAGCTGTTTTTCTCTTATGCACTGTAGATCCTGTGGATGTGGATGGTCGACAGCAATTCCAAAAATGGCCATTTTCTACCATTTTGGTTTGCCCAAAATGCCCCCTTTTCTGAGAAACCCCAGAATTTAATTCGTTTACTTGAAACTATTCTCTTTACTCATCAGCCCACTTGGGATGATTGTAGTCAGCTTTTGCAGGTACTTTTTACCAGTGAAGAGAGAGACCGTATCCGAGTGGCATCCTGGAAACATATCTCTGGGCCCACAGGAGCGCCCATCACAGATCCTGCCCTGATTGCTGCCTATTTTCCTGAGATCTGACCAACATGGGACTACAATACTGTTGAAGTTAGGAAGTGACTCCTCCTCTATCGCCAGGCTCTGTTGGCATGTCTCAAGTTGGCGGCTCACTGACCTACTAACATGGCCAAAGTTTATGATGTTAGGGAGGAAGTGAACGTCTGGCAGCATATCTTGAGAGGCTCATGGAAGTTTTTAGTCAAAACCTTGAGACCCAGGAGTCGACTCAGATGATTATGTTTGCCTATATAAATCAAGCTGCACCAGACATAAAGCGAAAGTTGCAGGCTCTAGACAGACTTGGTGAAAAGTTTATTAGGGATCTAGTAGCCATGGCGGAAAAGGTTTACAATATGAGAGAGACAGAGGAGCAAAGACAGGAAAGGAAGGACAGAGAACATGAAATTGAGCGTGAAAAGAGAGACTTGGCCAAAGAAAAGAGGCCAGACTTGTTGGACTTGCCACTATGGCATACCGAACATACCTGGTTCACAGACGGCAGCAGTTTCATTCAAGATGGAAAAAGGTACGCGGGCGCAGCAGTCACCACAGACGCTGAGATAGTGTGGGCAGAAGCACTCCCTAAGGGAATGTCTGCATAAAGAGCAGAACTAGTGGCGCTAACAAAATTCCTAGAGATGGGAAAAGGGAAGAGACTAAACATTTACACAGACAGTCGGTATGTTTTTGCCACCATGCATGTCCATGGAGCCATTTACCAAGAGAGTGGACTACTGACAGCTGAGGGAAAGGCTATTAAAAACAAACAAGAAATTTTAAGCCTCATCCCGGCCTTATGGGAACCAGCAAATATTGCCATTATGCACTGCCGAGCCATCAAAAGGGAACTGATTTTTTTTTTTTGGTCGGTCCTGGGGCTTGAACTCTGGGCCTGGGCACTGTCCTTCAGCTCTTCACCTCAATGCGAGTGCTCTAACATTTGAGCTACCGCGCCACTTCCGGTTTTCTGGTGGTTTATTGGAGATAGGATTCTCACGGTCTCTCCTGCCCGGGCTGGCTTTGAACCGCGATCCTCAGATCTCAGCCTCCTGAGTAGCTAGGATTACAGGCGTGAGCAACCAGCACCCGGCAAAAGGGAACTGATTCTATAACCAAAGGACATAACTTGGCCGATCAGGCAGCTAAGGAGGTGGCCCTCCAGCCCAGAGCGGAAGTACTGACTCTAGTAGATCCAGAGCCATGAGCTTTGCCTCATGACCCTCAGTACTCCCAAGAAGACTGGAGTGGATAAAGAAAATTCCCATGGCTTATAAAACCCGGGCTGGTGAAAAACTGGTGAGGGGAAACTTATCTTGCCACAAAGGTTAGGAAAGGGGATACTTAAGAAAATCCATTGGACCTCCCACATGGAAACCCGAAGAATGCAGGACTTGCTCTGACACTCAGAAGTAAAAATTAGGCAAGGAAATCAACTCATTGAGGACATTGTTAAAAACTGTAAATCCTGTCAGCTCACCAATGCCCCCACTCAACCGGTTACAAAAGAAGCTTGCCTCCATGGAGATAGGCCAGGTGTGTATTGGGAAGTAGACTTCACAGAAAATAAAACTGGAAAATTTGGATATAAATATTTGCTAGTTTTTGTTGGGTTGAAGCTTACCCAACAAAGCATGAGACCGTGAACGTCATGGCTAAGAAGATCCTGGAAGAAATCCTATCCAGGTATGGCTTTCCATCCACCATCGGGTAGGATAATGGACCGGCCTTCATCTCAAAAGTAAGTCAGGGAATAGCCGCAGCACTGGAGATGGATTGGAAATTGCACTGTGCTTATAGATCCCAGAGTTCAGGGCAGGTAGAAAGAATGAATCAGACTCTAAAAGAGACCTTAACTAAATTGGCTTTGGAGACTGGTGTAGAATGGGTATCGCTCCTTCCTTTTGCCCTGTTTTGAGTAAGAAATTCACCCTATCAGCTTGGCTTTACTCCTTTTGAAATAATGTATGGACACCCTCCACCCATTATCCCTAGCCTTCAGACTGAATTGCTTGCTGATTTGAGTGATACTCAATTTCTATGTAAACTTGACTATCTACAGCTTGTCCACAAAAGTGTGTGGCCCCAGTTTAGAGCATTATATGATTCTGCCTCTATTCCTACCCCCCCATTCGTTTAAACCAGGGGATTGGGTGCTTGTTCAAAGACACAACCAGAGATCTCTGGAAACACAGTGGAAGGGACCTTACATGGTGCTACTGGCTACTCCTCCTGCACTTAAGGTAGATGGGATTGCTGCTTGGATCCACTGCTCCCATTCCAGACCAGCTGAACTCTTTGCCATGGATGACCAGGGGAAACATGGGAAGTCTCCAAGCATCCTAACCAACCATTTTGCATATGCTTCAAGAAAAGAAAAATGGACTGATTGTTATTGGTATTGTTGTTTATGGCTATTGTCAGAGAGGGACTAGAAATATAAGAACTCATTCAAGATCGAGAACTGTTGGAGTTAATTTGGGGCCGGAGCCACAAGATTGTGTCTCAGGACCATAAGTCAAGTGGGGCGGGGCGGGGCGAGGAATGAATGGTTATGAGGCAATGACCATTTGTTGCTTGTTTCAGCTAGTAGGGCAACACGTGGTGGTACATCGGGTTGTGAGCCTTTATAAGCCCTGCAAATCCTTATCTCAGGGCTCTCCTCCTAGTCTCCGTTGTGTTGGAGTGTAGGAAGAGGCCCGAGCTGCAGCCCATCTAAATTAAAACTTAAAACAGCTGTAAAGTCTGACCCTCGTGTTCTTTTTGGTGGGGGTCCTGCGATCTGGGCACAACAGTATTATAGTATTTGGATCTATTTTATTCTTTCAGTTTGAGAGTATTTGCTTAACATATTTGGGTGCACCAGTATTTGGGTAATATAAACTAATAATGGTAATATATTCTTCTTGGATTGTTCCCTGTATTGATTTTGATGAAAAATTTATTTTGTCAGATATCATGATAGCTACTCCTGCTTTCTTGCTGGGAACATTTGCATGGTAGATCTTACTCCAACCCTTCACTCGGAGTTTGTTTTTATGTTTGTATGTGAGGTGGGTCTCCTGAAGGCAACAGGTGTATAGGTCTTGTTTTCTGATCCAATCTTCAGTTCTTTTTTTTTATTGATGAATTGAGCCCATTAATATTTATGATTATTATAGAGAGATGCATTGTGTTTCCGGTCAATTTCCTGCTTTCCTAACTTTTTCTTCTTTCCTTTCTTCCTGAGCTTATTAAATCAGACTTCTAGTGATATCTGCTGATGTGAATTTCTGTTCATGATTGCTTTCTTCAGGTTGTGTTCCCCATATTAATATTCTTTGTAATGATAGCTTATTGTTTATGAATCCATTTATTTTTTTCTTTGTTAGTAAAAATTTTAGTTTCTCCATTGGATGTGATTGCTAGCTTTCCTGGTTAAATCAGTCTGCGCTGGCAGTTATTGGTTCTCAAAGCTCAGATCATACTTTCCCAGGCCTTTGTTGCATTCAGTGTGGAGAGATCTGTAGTGATTCTGATTTTTTTCCCATTATAGTATAGTGGTATTCTACACAATCAGCAGAGTTTCTCTAGTAACAAACTATAAAAATGATTGCTGAAAGTAGTCTTAATGCCATCTCTTTATTTACATGGAATAGCACACTTTCAACAAATATAATCATTTTTTTAACTTAAATTAATAATCACATTTTAGTGCATAACAATTCCTTTTGTATATTTTTATTAGCATCAATTAGTTGTAGAGGAACAATTTGACATGTCCATACTTATACCATGCACTTCCATTAGACTCAGTCCCTCCTCACTCTCCCTCTCTTCCCTTCCACCTTTCCCAAACCAATCACAACAAACTTCATTAACCATTTTTCATACCTGAGCATAGAGTAGTTTGATCTTATTTACTCTCCTTTTCCTTCTCCCTTCCCCTTGCCACTAGTACCTATACTCTGGATAAGACCTGTTTTTCCTGATTGTCATTCGCTTGTTTCAGTGTATGGTTATTATTCAAACGGGTTTCACCATGCCCTTTTACATGTGTGTAATTTACTCTATTGCTATCCTCTTTTGCTCTAATTTTCTCCTATCTCCAGTACTATCTATTACTCAAATGCTTTCATTGAATTTCATTCTGGTCTCTTCACAGGTGCACTGTATTTCTATATTGTTCATCAGCTAACATTTGTTTTTCCTTTCCTTTATATCATTCCTCAACCATCCCCTAAATTACAAACATTCTTTAGGTGTTTATGTATATGTTAACTTTTTAGGTCTAGCATTAACATATGAGAGAAAACATTTGACCTTTGTCCTTTTGAACATGGCTTACTTCAATTAATGTGTTTCCAGTTCCAACCATTTCTTCTTTCTTCTATTTAGAAATAAAATACGTTTTCTTTCTTAAAAATTCTATTGTAAAGGTGATGTACACAGGGGTAGCATGATTCAGGTAATGAGTACATTTTCTTTCGAACAGGGTCACCCCATCCGTCATTCTCTCCCAGTTTTCCACCTTCTGACTTCTCTCCCCCTAAAAGTTGTATAGTTCATATCGAACTGCCGATTGGTTTTCCTATTGTCCCACTATTTCTGTGTTCCCCCTCCCCAAATCAGATGAGCTTATATACAAGATGAAGGTTGCAGAAATCTTATACCACAACGGAAGGGAATAAAAGAAAGAAGACTGGCATCAATATTAATCAAAGAAATGTGTCTATAGTCCTCTTTCTTTGATGAGTCCCCACCTGGTTTTGGGATGAGGATTATGATAGCTTGACAGAATGTGTTCGGTAGTGAGCTTTCTCTTTCAATTTCATTGAAGAGTTGGCGGAGTATTGGTGTGAGCTCTGCTTTGAAGGGCTTGAAGAATTCTGCTATAAAACCATCTGGTCCTGGACTTTTCTTACATGGGAGGCCTCTTATTGCTGTTTCTATTCCAGTGCTTGATGTGGGCTTGTTGAGATGGCTTAACTCATCTTGGTTTAGTTTTGGCATGTCAATATTTGTTAGGAAAAGGTCCATTTTTGCCAAATTCTGAAACTTATTAGCATAAAGTTTTGAGAAGTATTCCCTTATAATGTTCTGAATCTTGGTTGTTTCTGTGGTGGTGTTTCCATTCTCATCTCTGAGTTTATTTATTTAGGTGTGTTCTCTTCTTTTTCTGATAAAATTTGCTAAGGGTCTGTCAATTTTGTTAATTTTTTTGAAGAACCAACTCTTTGTTTTGTTGATCCTTTCTATACTTTTTTTGGATTCTAATTCATTTAATTCTGATTTAATTTTAATTATTTCTTTCTGTCTACTGGATTGGGGTTTATCTTGCTGCTCTTTTTCAAGGAGGTTCAGATGTGTCATTAAATTGTTGGTTTCAGATCTCTCCAATTTGTTGATGTAGGAACTCAGAGCTATAAACTTGAATTTGAGTACTGCCTTTACTGTGTCCCAGAGGAGCTAGTAATTTGTGTGCTCATTTTTGTTAAATAGCATGAACATTTGAATTTCCTTTGTAATCTCTTCCATGAACCACTCGTGATTCAGCAGTGTGTTGTTCAGCCTCCATGTGTTACCGGACTTCATTTGGTGGCTTTTGGTGTTGAGTTCTAATTTTATTCCCTTATGGTCTGAGAGAATGCATAGAATAACTTCCTTTGTGGCCTAAAATGTGGTCTACTTTAGAAAATGTTCCATGTGCTGCTGAGAAAAACGTGTATTCTGATGCTGCTGGGTGAAATATTCGGTAGATGTCTGTTAAATCTAGTTATCTATGCAGTTGTTTAGATCTGCAGGTTCTCTTTTGAGTTTTTGCCGAGTTGATGTATCTAGTGGGGAGAGTGGTGTGTTAAAACCCCCAACAATTAATGTCTTTGGATCTATGTGGGATTTGAGGGAAAGTAGTGTTTCTTGGATAAATTTGTGTGCTCCGTAGTTCGGCGAATAGATACTTAGAATTGTAATATCTTCCTGATGGAGAGATCCATTAATTAATCTGTAGAGACCTTCTTTATCTCTTCTCACAAATTTAATTTGAAGTCTATTTTATCTGGTATTAGGATTGCAATTCCCGTCTGTTCATGGGGGCCGTTTGCTTGGTAGATTTTGTTCTAGCCTTTCACATTGAAAATGTGTTTGTTTTTATGGGCAAGATGTGACTCCTGAAGGCAGCAGATAGAAAGATCTTGTTTTTTAATCCAACTAGACAGTCTATGTCGCTTAATTGGAAAGTTAAGTCCGTTAATATTGATAGAAAGGACTGAGAGGTATTTGGGAGTTCCTGACATGTTATCCACCTTCTCTGGGGTTGCGAAACCTGGGTTCTTCTTATGGTTCTTGGATTCTCAGTTTGGGTGCAGTTTCTTGGCCTTTATTGTGGTCTTGTTGGTTTTCTATGTGTAGGACATTTTTAAGAATCTTTTGTAGGACTGGTTTGGTGGAGATATATTGTTTCATTTTTTTCTTTGCTATGGAAGGTTTTTATTTGTCCTTCAGTTATGAAGGAGAGTTGAGCTGGGTACAGTATTCTTGGTTGATAGTTGTTTGTTTTAGGGCATGGCATACATCATTTCAGGCTCTTCTTGCTCTCATTGTCTCTGCTGAGAAATCTGAGGTGATTCTAATTGGTTTTCCTTTATAGGTGATTAATCTTTTCTCCTTGACAGCTTTAAGGATCTTTTCCTTGGTCTGAGTTGATCCTGTGTGGATTATAATGCTGCGGTGGGATGTCGTTTTCTCGTCTTGTCTATTTGGGGTTCTAAAAGTTTCTTGTATCTGAATAGGCCTATCTTTTTGCATGTATAGGAAGTTCTTCGCTAGGATCCTGTTAAACAAATTTCCTGGACCATTAACTTCTATTTCTAGGTGCTCCTCTACACACATTATCCTCAGATTATTCCTTTTGCTTGTGTTTTCCAAGTGTTGGATAGATCTATCATATTTCTTGGAATTGTCTTGGATGGTTGTATGTTCTTTCTCTATAATATCTAGGCTGTCTTCAATCCCCGAGATTAGATTTTCTGCATGGTCTAACCTGCTGTCAAGACTTTCTACTTTGTTTTTTATTTCTTTTCCTTCTAATTGGTCAGCTTTGATGGCTTCAAATTCTTTGTTGAAGCTTTGTTTTAGATCTTGTATGAACTTCTTTACTTCCTTAATTTGGTGTTCAGTGTTTATTCTCAAATCACTTAGTTGATTGGTTATGGTTTCCTTGGACTTCCATTCCTTCTGTTGGGTTCTATTCAGCATTCCCTTTACCTGACTTCCTTCAGCTCTTTGTTAATGGATTCCATGCATGCTTTTAGTGATCTTTGTGTATTCTCATCCTGCTCTCGCAATTCCTGTATTACTCTTTGCTTAGCTTCCTCACGTTCACGCCATTCCTGTAGTTCTCTTTGAGTGTTCTTAGCCTTCCTACGCCATTCCTGCCTTTCTCTTTGAGAATTCTCAAGCTGCTCATGCAAGTTGTGTATTAGATTTTGAGTATCTTCCTCACACTCATGCTATTCCTGTATAAACCTTTGGTTTGCCTCCTCTCTCTCACTATCACGCTCATACAGAGTCCTTTGTAGGTTTTCAATCTTTTCATTTATCATGTTGGCCAGCAGTGTTTATAGAGCTATTTGGGAACTCTATTCTGGATTATTTATTATCTATTCTGTACCTGATTATCATGAGTGGGAGTGAGATACCGGGACTTGCCATTTTCCTTGTGTTTTTTTTTCCGCCTTACTCTGCCCATTTGGGATGAAAATAACACCAGTTTTGTGCTAGAACACTATCTTAAGGCAAGCATCAACCAAAGTCTGTATTTGCACAGTCAATAGTCTGCAGATACAATCTAGGTCAACAGGTACATCAACAATTCATAAAAACATCATACACCATTATAAAACAGGATTCATTTCAGGGATGCAAAGCTTCTTCAATATATGCAAATCAATTCATATAATTAATCACATCAAGAGGAGCAAAGATAAGACCGACATGGTTATCTCAATAGATGTTGAAAAAGCATTTGACAAGATCGCCCCTTTATGATGAAGGTTTTTGAAAAATTAGGAATCCATGCAACATTCCTCAATACAATAAAAGCTGTATATGACAAACCTACAGCCAGCATAATATTAATGGTGAAAAACTAAAGTCATTTCGTCTTAACTCAGGAAGAAGACAAGGATATCCACCCTTTCCACTTCTCTTCAATCTATTATTACAATGCCTAGCTACAGAAATAAGACAAGATTCAAACATAAAGAGGATCCAAATAAGAAAAGAAGTAAAACTCTCTCTCTTTGCAGATGTCAGAATCTTGTATTTAAAGCAACCCATAGACTCCACTCCCAAATCACTCAAGCTGATTGAAAACTTTGGCAAAGTAGCAGCGTATAAAATTAAACCCCCAAAATCAATGACTTTTCTGTATGCCAAC
This sequence comes from Dipodomys spectabilis, assembly GCF_019054845.1. Lineage (NCBI taxonomy): Eukaryota > Metazoa > Chordata > Mammalia > Rodentia > Heteromyidae > Dipodomys > Dipodomys spectabilis. The sequence goes on along the minus strand of NW_024871079.1, from coordinate 904,312 downwards.
AATGAGAAAAGTGTGGTTGTAATTAGGAAAGCAACTCCATTTGTAATAACCCCACAAAAATAAAATACCTAGAAATAAGCTTAACGAAAGAAGTGAAGGACTCTATGATGAAAATTTTAAAAACGTGAAAAAAGGATATCAAAGCAGAACGTAGAAAATGCCAAAAACTCCCATGCTCCTGGATTGGAAAGATCAACATCGTCAAAATGGCAATAATTCCCAAGGCTATCTACAAATTCAATGTGATTCCTAGCAAAATTCCAACCTCATTCTTCAAGGAAATAGAAGAGGCAATTCAAATATTCATATGGAATAATAAAAGACCCCGAATAACTAAAAGGCTTCTCAACGGAAAGAACACTGCTGGAGAAATATCAATACCAAATTTCAAACTGTAGTATAAAGCCATAGTAATCAAACAGCTTGGTACTGGCAGAAGAACAGACCTCAGGACCAATGGAATAGAATTGAAAACCCAGAAATGACCTATAGCCATCTAATCTTCGATAAGGGAGCTAAAACAGTAGAATGGAAGAAAGACAGCCTCTTCAGTAAATGGTGCTGGCAAAATTGGTTAACTACTTGTAGAAAACTAATGCTTGATCCTTATATATCACCCTGCACCAGAATCAACTCCAAATGGATCAAAGACCTAGGAGTCAAAGTAGACACTCTGAAAACATTACAGGATGGAATAGGAGAAACCGTAGGTCTCCTTGGTGCAGGCCGAAATTTTCTTAATAGAGACCCAGAAACACAACAAATCAAAGAAAGGTTGGACAAATGGGATTGCATGAAGTTGCAGAGCTTCTGCATGGCAAAAGACATAGCAAGCAAGATCTATAGAAAGCCCTCAGATTGAGACAAGATCATCACTGCCATACAACGGACAATGGTCTCATATCTAAAATATACCTGGAACTCAAAAAATTAAATCCCCCTACAACAAATCCTCAAAGAAAAAAATGCCCAATTAATAAGGGGGCTAAAGACTTAAAGAGAAACTCCTCTGAAGAAGAAAGAAGGATTTCCAATACACACGTGAATAATGCTTAACCTCTCTAGCCATAAAAGAAATGCAAATCAAAACAACATTGAGATACCTCCTCATACCAGTTAGAATGGCTGTAACCAAGAACTCTAACAACAACAGATGCTGGAGGGGATTTGGACAGAAGGGAATCTTACTGCATTGTTGGTGGGAGTGTAAACTTGTTTAACCACTTTGGGAAGTAGTATGGAGGTTCCTTAAATGTCTCCACATAGAGCTCCCCTATGACCCAGCAATCCCACTTTGGGCATTTACCCAAATGTTTACAAACAAGACCACACTAAAGCTACCAGCACAACTATGTTTATTGCAGCATTACTTACCATAGCTAAGATCTGGAACCAACCCAATGCCCCTCAGTTGATGAATGGATCAAGAAAATGTGGTACGTATACACAATGGAATTCTATGCCTCCATCAGAAAGAAAGACATTGCCCCATTTGTTAGGAAATGGGAAGATTCGGAAAAAGTTATATTAAGTGATGTAAGCCAAGCCCAAAGAAACATAGTTCCCAAGGTTTCCCTCATTTGCAGTCTCTAGTATATGTCTGAGTCAAGCAAAAAAGGTCAGATAAGGTGATATTAGGAAAATGAACCCTAAGATATGTATTCAAATATTTTTTTTCTTTCATGCGATTGTTTCTAACACATTTGTAAGATTATTTCTTTGTTGCTTTGTATGTCCCTCCCCCACATTATAAACCCTGCTTTCACTGTATTTGATGTCGGATTAATTTGTGGAGAGTAAGGGGAAAAACAAGTCGTTTAAATAAGGATACAGGTGGGCCCATTGCAACAATGAGGTGTACAAGTAGTTATGTCAAAAACGAACTTTACAGCTTTGGTGGGGGGGGGGCCTGGAAGGCTGGGGTGGGGGAGCGGGAGGAGGTTGGGAAGGGATAGGAAGGGGAAACAAAGGAGGAGGAGATAATGTACTCATTATCTTGCCCATGTAATTGTAACCCCTCTGTACAGTATATTCACAGTAAAAAATAAATAAAAATAATTAAAAGAAAAAGAAAGAAAAGAAGAAAGATTTTTTAAAAAAATACTGAAACAGTACAATAAAAACTTTTTACTTCCATTTTTTGGAGTTCATTTCTATAAATATCATTTTATATGCTCATATGTACATAACTATTGAGACCTCTCTTAAGGATATCCTCCTTTGGTCTCACTGTATGAATGTTTAGACTTCTGTTTAATTCATAATGTCCAAGTGTAGTTATTTGTCTTTTACTATCCATTGGAATTTTTTTGTAGATTTATAGACACATTTTAATTATTACAAATGAGGGAAATTATGCAGCCTGTATTTCTTTGGGTCTGTCTTACTTCACTTAGTAAATTTTTTTTCCAAGTCCTTCATTTCCTTATGAACGAGGCAATGTCATGCTCTCCAATGGAAGCATAGAATTACATTGTGTATACATACCACATTTTCTTTCTTTTTTTAAAAACAGTTTTGTTCTATTCTAAAGATGCTATACAGAGTGGTTACAGTTACATGAGTAAGGCAATGAGTATATTTCTTGTTGAGCATTGTTACATACAATATTTTCTTTTTCTTTTCTTTTTTTTTGTCATCGTGGGGCTTGAACTCTGGGCTTGGGCCCTGTCCTTGTGCTCTTCAGCTCAAGGCAAATGCACTACGGCTTGAGCCACAACACCACTTCCATTTTTTTCTAGTGGTTTATTGGACTTGCCTGCCCAGGCTGGCTTTGAACCACGATCCTCAGATCTCAGCCTCCTGAGTAGCTAGGATTATAGGCATGAGCCACCAGTGCCTGGCCACATTTTCTTGATCCATTCATCCATTGAGAGACATCTGAACTGATTCCATGTCTTGTGTATGGTAATAAATGATGCAATGAACATGGTCATGCTGGTGGCATTTTGTATAGCCTGATTTTAGACAGTTAGATACACACCCAGGAGTGAAATTGCTGGGTCATAGGGAAGTTATATGTTTAGTCTATTGAAGAACCTCCATATTGCTTTCCAGAGTAGTTAAACCAGTTTGCATTCCTAACCACAGTGTAATAATGTTCCCTTTTGGCCACATCCCCACCAGCAATTGTTAAAGCATGTCTTTTGCCAGGCAGAAACTCTTTAGTTGTATGCAATCCCATTTACCTAGCCTTTGATTTGTTCTGATTCTGGATCATTACTTAGTAAGTTTTGAACTGTACCACCCCCCTAACATGTCCCCTATATCTTCCTGTAATATTATCATGGTATCTGATCTTACATTGAAGTCTTTCATCCATTTGGAGTTGATTCTGGTGCAGGTTGATATATAAGGATCTAAATTCAGTTTTCTGCACAAGTACTGGGTAGCCAGTTCTGCCAGCATCAATTTTGAAGAGGCTGTCCTTTTTGCCATCCTTTGGTCTGTAAATTCATTTCTGGTTCTTCTATTTTATTCCATTGGTCCTCTGTCCTATTTTGTGCCTGTACTAAGTTGTTTTGGTTTGTTTGTTTTAATTTCTATAGCTTTTTAATTGAGATTAAAGCTTGGTACTGATATTCCTCCTGGTACTGATATTCCTCCAGCACTGATCTTCCTACTAAGGATTGGTTGTGCTATTCAAGGTCTTCCATTATTCTAGATTAGTTTTTGGATTGTTTGTTCTATATCACTGAAGAATTTTGTTGGATATTGATGGGTATTGAATTGAATTTGTAGGTAGCTTTGGGCAATATTGCTATTTTCATGATGTTAAACCTTCCAATCCAGGAGAATGGGAGGTTTTTCTACTTCCTTAAACCTGTTTCTAGTGTTTTAATCACAGAGGTCCTTCTTCTCTTTGGTAATTCCAAAGTATTTTTTGAGGCTATTACAAAAGGACTTTCTTTCCTGATTTTAGATTCACTCTTCTCCTTATTGGCATACAGAAAAGCTACTGATTTTTGTGGGTTTCTTTCTTCCTTCCTTCCTTTCTCTCTCTCTCTTTCTTTCTTTCTCTCTCTCTCTCTTCCTTTCTTTCTTTCTTCCTTTCTTTCTTTCTTCCTTCCTTTCTTTCTTTCTTTCTTTCTTTCTTTCTTTCTTTCTTTCTTTCTTTCTTTCTTTCTTTCTTTCTTTCTTTCTTTCTTTCTTTCTTTCTTTCTTTCTTTCTCTCTTTTTTCTCTTTCCTTCTTTCTCTCTTTCTTTCTTTCTCTCTTTCTTTCTTTCTCTCTCTCTCTCTTTCTTTCTTTCTTTCTTTCTTTCTTTCTTTCTTTCTTTCTTTCTTTCTTTCTTTCTTTCTTCTTTCTTTCTCTCTCTCTCTCTCTCTCTCTCTCTCTCTCTTTCTTTCTTTCTTTCTTTCTTTCTTTGTTCCTCTGGTGGTCATGTGGCCTGAACTCTGGGCTTGGGCTCTGTCCCAGCACTCTTCAGCTCAAGGTAAGTGCTCTAACTTTTGAGCAACAATGACACTTCGGGTTTTCTGGTGCTTAATTGGAGATAAGCCACATGGACTTTCCTGCCTATGCTGGCTTTGAACCACGATCCTCAGATCTCAGCCTTCTGAGTGGTTAGGATGCCAGGCATAAGCCACCAGTGCCCAGCTTGGGGTTAATTTTATACCCTGCTAATTTACCAAGTTTCAAATCAGCCAAAGTAACTTAGGAAAGGAATCCATGGGGCTCTTTAAATACAGGATCATGTCATCTGGAAAATGGGAGAGTTTTATTTCTTCTTTCCCTATTTGGATCCCTTTTATGTTTGTCTCCTGCCTTATTGCTCTGACTAGAAATTCCAGTACTATATTGCAGAGGAGTGGAGAGAGTGAACATCCTTCTCTCATTCTTGATTTTAGAGGGAATGGTTTTAACTTTTCACCATTAAATAAATGCTGGCTGTAGGTCTGTCTATATTACATATGCCTATATTATATTGAAGAATGTCCCATATATTCCTGGACTCTCCAGAGCTTTCATCATAAAGCGGTGTTGGAGCTTGTCAAATGTTTTTCCCCATCTATTGTGATGACCATGTGGTTCTTTTCCTTGCCCATTGTGTATATAGAGCACATATTTGGAGTCACTCATCAGTTATAGGGCATCTGGGTTTTTCTCAGGGTTGGCTATTAAGAAAGTGCTGTAATGAACATGGATATATAAGTACATTTATTGTTTTATGACTTTCATTCCTTCAGATAAATGCCTAAATGTGAGCCAAATGATGATAACTTATACATGTAATCCTACTCAGGTGGCTAAGATATGGAGGATCATAGTTCAAAGACAACCTGCCTAAGAAAGTTTGCTAGACTCCATCTTGAAAATGACCAGCATAAAGCAGAGCTGGAGGTGTGGCTCCAGTGGTAGAGCACCAGCCTAGCAAGTTCAAGGATCTAAATTCAATACCTACTCCCACTAAAAATATTCAATAAATAAAATACCCAATCATGACATGGTTGCAGCATACAGTACTATTTTTTTTTTTTAGGAAATCAGTTTAGGCTTATTTACATAATAATTGCACTAATTTGCATTCCCACTAACAGGACTCCTTTCTCTTGGCATCCTCATGTGTTATGTGATGTTGTTTCTGCTCTAGCCATATTGGCTGGAGTGGGATGAAATCTCTGTCATTTTGATTTGCATTTCTTTATGGCCAGGGATGTTATGCATTTCTTTATGTATTTATTGGTCTTTTGTTCTTCTTACCCCAAGAATGATCTGTTCAGCACTTTTGCCCATTTTTATTCTTGAAGAGTTCAGTGTTTTGAGTTTTATGTATATACTGTATATTCTGTATTATGTATATTCTTCGTCAGATGAATAATTGCTTTAGATTTTCTCCCATACAGTAGGTTGTCCCTTTAGCCTCTAGAGACATTGTTGTGTAAAAGCTTTTTAGTTTAATATAATTCTATTTGTCAATACTTGCCCTTATTTGTTGAGCTATTGAATTTCTAATCAGGAAGTCACTACCTATGCCAATGCATGCCAGTGTTTTGACTACGACTAGTAGTTTCAAAGTTTCAGGTCTTACATTAAAATTCTTGATTCACTTTTAATTGATGTTAGGAGAGAGAGAGAAAGAGAGAGAGAGGGGGGAGAGAGAGAGGGAAAGAGATCTGGTTTCAGTCTTCTGCATGAAGAAAGCTAGTTTTTCCAGCACCATTTCTTGCAAAGTCTATTTTTTCTCTGATACATGCTTTCAGATCCTTTGTCAGAAATCAGATTGTGGTAGCAGCATTTCTGGGCATTCTATTCAGTAATCTTTATGTCTATTTTGGGGCCAGTTGCTTGCTATTTTTGTTCCTATGGCTTTGTAATATAATTTGAAGTGAGGTATCATGATACCCTCAACTTTTAGTTTTGTTCAAGATTGCATTGGATATTTGCTATATTTGTAGTATTGATATTTTTCTGTTTCTGTGAGTAATGATATTGAGATTTTGGTAGGAATTTCATTATCTGCAAACATTGCTTTCCATAATATATACATTTTCTTTATATTAATTCTGTATATTCAGGAACAAGGCAGGTCTTTCTATCATCTAGTGTCTTTTTAATATTTCTTCTTCAATGTTTCATGTTTTTCAGTATAGAAATCTTTCACCTTGGTTAAATTTATTCATAGAAAAAATTGAAACTATTGGAAAATGGAATTATTCTCCTATTTTTCTGTTGATGTACAGAATAGCTATTGGTTTTTTAATGTTGACTTTATATTCTGGAACTTTAAGTTGCTTTAAGTATAGAATCGTATCATCTGAAAATAAAAATACTTTATTTCTTCATTCCCTATTTGAATCCCTTTTGTTTCCTTCTTGTGCATTGTTGCTCTGGCTAGGATTCCAGTGCTATTGTGAATAGAAATAAAGGGAGTCGACTGAATGTCTTGTATTGTTCTTAACTTTAGAAAAAATTATTTTAGTTCTGCCTTCATTTACTATGACGTTGACAATATAGGCTTGTCAAATATAGCATTTATTATATTGAGTAACATTGCCTAAACTCATAGTTTCTCCACAGCTTTTGTCATGAAAAGATGTTGAATTTTTGTCAAAGGATATTTCTGCCTGAATTAAAATGATAATAGGATTCCTTGAGTCTGTTCATATGTGATATTGCATTTATTGATGTAAGTATGTTGATCCACTAACGTTGAGTACCTAGAATATAGCAATTTGGTCATAGGATATAATCTTTTTGATGTATTGCATTTGGTATGCAACAATTATTTTGGGAATTTCTACATCTATGTTCATCATAGAGATTGGTCTATAAATCTCTTTTTGTTGTATACTGTCTAGTTTTAGAATAAGTGGAATACTGGCTTCATATGATGAGTTTGTGCCACGGACCGGCTCTGTCGGTACGACAGAGGACACCTAGTGGAGGTAACTGGAACAGGTGGGGGGATGGCAAACACAACTCACACACAAGAGGAGTGAATGCTGAGTGCGATTTATTGCAGAGGATAACAAGCTTTTATAGCAAAAGTCTCCATGAGAAAGGGCAAAAGGTTACACAATCTTGCTGCAAGGCTTCTTTCTTGGGTGGTCACCAGCTGGTCGCCTGATCTTGTTTTTTGGATGGCGAGCTATGACGATAGGCACTTGTTTTCGGCTTTACCTCTATTTTTAAGAAATACAATTGGTTTCGATGTTTATCACCTATTAACCATTAACCAGAGCATATGGGCAAGGTGCTGGACAGAAAGGCATGAACTCTAGTACTTTATTGTTACTTTTGTTTAGTTTTGTACTTTATGTGTTTCAAAGCAATTGTGCTTCTTTGTCATTCTATAGAGGGTCCCCAATTTGTGGCCAAAATCATGATATTCAGTATACTTAGTTAAATCTGGCCATATATCAAATTTAAGCTCTTAGTGTCTTTTCTGTAACCCTTTTACATAATCGTTTACTCTTTTCCATAGTGGCCTTAACTGTCTCATAAGATCTTTCTTATTCCTTCTTTGATAGTAAGCACCAGGGAGGCCTAGATCTAGCAAGTCTCTCAGTAAATGAAAGAGAGTAATAGGAATTTCTTTCTCCTAAGTAGTTTACCCAACGGTTGCAATCCTTATCTGTTGCCATCCTTACACACCTGTAAAAGGCTATGGATCTGGGGGAAGTCTTTGGGGTCCTCTAGATAATGGAGGATCCCACCATTTTCCTCTGATAAGCCATTGCCACTTTTCATCTATCAACCTTTTAGGAATCTTTTTTAGCTTTTGGTATAAATATCCCTCTGCAACTTTTTTATCTACAGGATATCTATATGAGTCTATTGTATATGCTTTAGGATTAAAAGGAAGTCTCCAATAGCCATACACTCTTTTTGCTTTAGCCATGACTACAGCTTCTTGTAAATTTATTACAAACAATTCCTTCTGCTGAAGTGACGTCATGAAACCCCCAATACTTTTATATTTACTTATGACTTGTCTAATAGCCTCCATAAGAGGGGCTTTTAGGGTAGCACTTAACTCTGGTGAGTTAGTCATATTCTCAGGACACTCATCAGATGTTGGAGTCATCAACACTTCCAAGAAAGAGCCTTGAATAAGGGAACGTTGAGCATGAGTAAGTAGAACAAGCACCAAGAACAGTAAAAGATTAATAGGCACTCCTATACAGCGAAGAAAAGAAAAACAGGAAGAGAAAGACATCTTTCCCAGGGGTTTGCCAGCCTTTCCAGGAGGTAGGCCTCTTTGAAGCCCCATTCTCTGAGGTAGACTTCGGTGAAGTCCCATTCTCAGAGGTAGGCTTCTGTGAAGCCCCATTCTCAGGTCTGAAAGCAGGTGTTCCATGCCACCGGAGTAGGCGTGGCAAGTTTGAAAGTATTTTTTCCCCTCTACTCATGGAAAATTTTGAATATTTATGCTTGTTTTTCTTTAAAGGTCTGGTCAAATTCAGCACTGAATTATATGATCCTGGACGTTTTGTGGTCAGGAGAATTTTATTACTGCTTTATTCTCATTCCTTATAGATCTATTTAAGTGATTTATATTTTCTTGATTGAATTGTGGTAGTTCAAGTAACTCTAGAAATGTATCTCTTTCTTTGGGATTGTCCAGTTTACTTGAATATAAGCGTTCAAATATTCCCTCATTATCCTCATTATTTCTTTTCTTTATTATTTTTGTTTTTTTTTCGGTCTAGTCGTGAGGCCTGAACTCTAGGCCTGGGCCCTGTCCCTCAGCTCTTCAGCTCAAGGCTAGCGCCCTACCACTTGAGCCACAGTGCCACTTCCCGCTTTTTCCTTTTGCTTATGTGGTGCTAAGGAATCAAACCCAGGGTCTCAGGTATGCAAGGCAAGACGCTCTACCACTGAGCCACCTTCCCAGCCCATTATCCTCATTATTTCATTGATGTGTGTGTTATCCCCACTTTTTTTATTGTGAAAATACTGTTCAGAGGGGTTACAATTACATGGGCAAGATAATGAGAACATTTCTTTTTTCTTTTTGGGTCCGGTTGTGGGACCTTAACTCTGGGCCTGGGCGCTGTCCCTCAGCTCTTCAGCTTAAGTCTAGCGCTCTACCACTTGAGCCACAGCGCCACTTCCGGATTTTTTCTTTTTGTTTATGTGGTGCTGAGGAATCAAATCCAGGGCCTCAGGCATGCAAGGCAAGGGCTCTACCACTGAGCCACTTTCCCAGCCCCAATGAGTACATTTCTTATCAAGCATCGTAGCCTCCTCCTTTGCTTCCCCTTCCTATCCCTTCCCATCCTCCCCCCACCCCCCTCACCCAATCCTCCCCACACTGCCCCCCCTCCCCCCCAACAAAGTTGTAAAGTTCATTTTTGACATAACAACTTGTACGTCTCATTGTTGCAATGGGTCCACCTCTATCCCTATTTAAATGATTTGTTTTTTCCCTTCCCCTTCACAAATTATAACAATATCAAATACAGTGAAAGCAGATGTTATATCGTGGGAAAGGGACATACAAAGCAACAAAGAAATAATCTTACAAATGTGTTAGAAACAATCGCATGAAAGAAAAAAATACATTTGAATACCTATCTTAGATTTTATTTCCCTAACAGCAACCTATCTGATCTTTTCTGTTTGACTCAGACATACACTAGGAATTGAAAATAAAGGAAACCATGGGACCTATGTTTCTTTTGCTCTGGCTTACTTCACTTAATATAATTTTTTCCAAGTCTTTCTAACATTTCCTAACAAATGAGGCAATGTCATTCTTTCTTATGGAGGCATAGAATTCCATTGTGTATACATACCACATTTTCTGGATCCATTCATCTACTGAGGGGCATTGGGTGGGTTCCATATCTTAGCTATGGTAAATAAAGCTGCAATAAACATAGTCGTGCTGGTAGATTTAGTGTGGTCTTGTTTGTGAGCATTTGTGTAAATGCCCAAAAGTAGAATTGCTGGGTTATAGGGGAGCTCTATGTGGAGTCTTTTGAAGAACCTGCATATTACTTTCCAAAGTGGTTGAACAAGTTTATACTCCCACCAACAATTTTATTCATTTGAGACTGTTTCCTCCTTCCTTTAGTCAGCTTAGCTGAAGGTTTATGTATCTTTTTTTATCTTTTAAATCTCCAACTTCTTGTATAAATTGTTCTATTTTTATTCAAGTAGCCATGTGTGGGTGTGGTGGCATGTGTGCATGCACTCGTACATGTGTACACATGTACTAGTCCCAAAGCTTGAACTCAGGACCTGGGTGTTGTCCTTTACCTTTTTCATTCAAGGCTTGTGCTCTACCACTTGAGCCACAGCTTCAATTCTGGCTTTTGGTGGTTAACTGGATATAAAAATCTCACAGATTTTCCTGCCTAGGCTGGCTTTCAACCATGATTCTCAGATTTCAGCCTCCTGAGTAGCTAAGATTACAGATGTGAGCTACAGGTACCCAGTTCATAGGCTTATAAATTTCTTTAAGACATGAGAAAAAGAAAATTACCTCCCAAAGTTTTCAGTTCCTCACTTCCAGATCATGACCTTGGTTTGCATTTCTTTTATTTTTTTGGGTCCAGTCGTGGGCCCTGAACTCTGGGCCTGGGCGCTGTCCTTCAGTTCTTCAGCTCAAGGCTAGCACTCTACCACTTGAGCCACAGCACCACTTCAGGCTTTTTTCTTTTTGCTTATGTGGTGCTGAGGAATCGAACCCAGCACCTTATGCATGCAAAGCAAGCGCTATACCACTGAGCCACCTTCCCAGTGCCCTGGTTTGCATTTCTCAGTGAGAATTGCATCAACAGGAAGAAAACTTCACAAGCTCTCATCACATCTCATCTGTCCACATCTGAGCTATGCACTCGGCCTCCTCTTCTGTGCATTCAGGAAATCTCCATGATCTTAGATAAATCCAGTCCTTCCACTCATGTATCAGATCCAATCCCCTCTTGCTTATTCAAGAACATTACTCTGCTCCCTCTCTTCTTCCTTGCCTGTGCCATCAATTTTCTCTTGCTCAGTAGCATGAAACACCTCTCATCTCAAAAACCCTTTTAGAGTGTACTTCTCTTTTTAGAAAACCATCCCATTTCTCTGCTCACTTATTTTTTTTGGGGGGGTCCGGTCGTGGGGCCTGAACTCTGGGCTTTGGGCGCTGTCCCACAGCTCTTCAGCTCAAGGCTAGCACTCTACCACTTGAGCCACACCGCCACTTCCGGCTTTTTTCTTTTTTGCTTATGTGGTGCTGAGGAATCGAACCCAGGGCCTCAGGCATGCAAGGCAAGCGCTCTACCACTGAGCCATCTTCCCAGCCCCTCTTTGCTCACTTATATACTCTTCCTTATACACCTCACTTATACTCTTCCTTCTCAATCTATTATCTAATTCTTTTTAGACACTCTTCAAAATTGATTTTTGCCCCAATGTTTTAGTAGAATTAGAAAGTCACCAATAACCTTCAAGTTGCTAATAGTTCTCATCTATTTCCCCTTCACCTTCAGTTCCCAGAGCCTATCACTTCGTTTCCAACACCACACTTGTGAGGGTTATCTTCCACATCTCTGGAAGCTCCTGCTTAATCACCTCAATTATTCTTTTTTTAAATAAGTTTTTTATTGTGAAAATATTGTACAGAGGGGTTACAGTTACATGAGCCAGGTAATGAGTACATTTCTTATCAAGCATTGTTGCCTCCTCCTTTGTTTTTCCCCTACCGTCCCTTCCCTCCCACATCTACAACTACATTTCCCTGTAGCTGACCTTCACCTACATTATACTTCCCTTGTCCCCTTTATCTCATCCCCTAAATAATTGGAAATTTCTACTTATTAGTCTACAGACAGCTACCTTTTCTACTTAGACTCAGTTCCTTTTGACCTTATCCAAACTTTTGGCTTTTTGATACCACTACTAACCAGGTGACTTCCAAAATCTGTATCCTTAAATCCAATTTATGGGTCAGTCATCAATTCAACATCTCCACCCAAGTGCTCAGCCTAACATATCAATAGAACTCCAGTTCTATAGCTCCAGTTCGTTTTCCTCAATAGAAGACTCCTCTAGGATTAGCAGCATAAGGAAACAAGATTTACCTTGACCCTTTTATGTCTCATGCTCTATACTCTAAGCATCTGTTACAACATTTCATGATATATTTTCAAAGTGAAAAATACAAAACAAGAAACAGGAGTCAGACAAGAATAGTTGCCTAAAGTAATACTGCTGTTTATATATAGGAGAACAGGAAAAAAATGAGCATAGGATAATGAAGTTTCTGGCAGTAAATTATCTGGAACCTGGTGGCTAAATGGACTTATGAAGAAGTGGGAAAAGTCATAATGATTGCAGCTTCTGACTTAGAAATCATCGTGGACATTGATGACATTGAGATAGGAAATATATGAAAGAATATAATTTTAAGGAAAAGGAAATAAATAAGAGGTCTAATTTTATTGTATTGCAAGCTCATGTCTACTAAATAGTAAGAAGCAAATGGAATAAACGTTCACATAATATAAACACAGATGATACATTCATAAATGTGAAAGATAGTCTATAGCTGTGAGAAAATTAGTACTTCAATGTGGCCAAATCACCTGAATTTTGAAGTGAATCAAATTAAGGAACATCAAATACAGATTGCCTTTATATTCCACATTTGACAGAAGAAACACAAACAAACAATACAAACTAAAATCAGCGCATATCTTTGATATATTATCTTTATATAGCAGTGGGGAAAAGGCAGTGAGCAAGCTGGTGCAAGTGAAAATGTGAGGTGGTCATCATGAAGCTATAACCTTTGAAACCCTACATGAGGTCCTCATGTTCTTGTGTAATCCAAATATTTACCTCAACCTGACACCTTATGAGCTCCACCCATTCTAACCCTCATCCCTCAAAAATAAATTCCAAATAAACCAGTATGCATTCAGGTTCTCTGTGATCAATAACATAATTGCCAGTGCATCTTTCTGACAACAGTCATTCTGGAAGCTTTAGAGCCAGGGAAAACACAGGGAAACTGGGATAGAAGTGGATTTGCATCATATTTCATTACCCAAATTATGATTGTGATTGTGAAACCTTTACTACTGTGATTTACAATAATCCAAGAGAACATAGTTGGATTCTTAGACGGTAGGTGGAGAAAACAACTTCTGGCTGGAGACAAATCAGTTTTGCAGTTCTGTATTGTGTAAATTTGATAAGGACGTCACAGTGAGAGGATATGTGTGGAATACTGCAATATCCTTATTACGGGTGCTTTTTCTAACAGTAAGATTTTGATTAGAATTTAGCAGCATACAGAGATCCCTATAGGGAATTGTCTTCATACAGAAACTTTCAGAAATCTGATTAACTGAAATTTACTGAAAGTGTATCTGTTGGTCTCATGGAAAACAACAGCAAAATCAAAAACCTCTTCAACTTGGCCCCAATCTACATTGCTAGGACTAACTTTTTACTTACCTCATAGTCACATTTCAACTCATTTCTTTTCATCACAGTGTTGTCTGGATTGCAGCTTTCAAGCATTGCTCTATTCTCTCCTGAGCTCTGTAAGATTAGGTTAAAACTCACACCCTTATGCACAAAGCTTTTAGACGTCTACAGATTAAAACGATGCTGGATTCTTTGTGTCTTTATAGAGAATAGAGAAAAGGATATTCATTCAAAAGTGCCTAACAAATACTTGAAATATTATTATGATAATTGGTCTCATAATTTGTTTAGAAAATTATTTATGAACTTTTATTCACTTTGAGCTTTAAAGGACTTAAGAACTCCCTCCTTTTTAGTAATTCACTGGAAAGACTTGAAGATCTGGCTAAAGCAGTGCCATTTATTGCAGTGAAAATTGAAGCAAAGGCATTAAAAGCAAACCTGACAGCAAAGTCCATGAGCAAACTTTGAGTTATTCTTGACTAATATAGTAGAAGCAGACAGAAGTTAATTCCCCCAGCAACAGTATGAGACAAGGTATGGTACCAACCAGAGAAACTCACAAGAGTGTTAACATCAGAGTTTTTACTGGGGGCTGCTCATGGAGTCATGAATCAGCTATGAGATTCAGTCCTTATAACCTCCTGTCTCCATTGAAGTAAACTTACATACTATGGTCAGCATCCTAGGATAACAAAAACATTCACACGTGTCATCCTTAGTATAAAGCCTCTTGTTTGTCCCCATTCTCTGTACAAAGATAGAGCTTTCCAAAGGTCCCAGAGGCTATGAGCCAGGCCTCTATGGGCACATGGCTGCAGAGTAAAATCTTCATGGCACAACTTGTTCGGTGATATTAAATTGTTCTACCATATTTTATTGTCCTTTGGTGTCAGTGTAGAGTGAGGTTTATATCTTTTATTAAAATATTACTTAATTTAGAATTTTTGCATCATTATATATTATATGAATATGATAAATATGAAGTGTATGTCTCTCATTTATATACCATGCTTTTGTTCAGAGTACTATAAAAACATCATTTCTTGGCTTAATTTCCCTCTGTTTTACAATGATATTTTTTGTAGCTATTTCACCTAAGAAAATGTAGTTGGAGCTATAGAATGACATTTTTCAAGAGAAAATAGGGATATGAAATGTTCAGAGTGCCCATTTTCACTGTAAAACCTGAAGAAATAAATCTGAAACCTAAATTCTTTCTTGAAGCCTAATGAGTTTCTCCATCAATTTTGAATAAGGGTTTATTATTGTCTAATATTGTGTATGATAAAGGAAATATCCCAAATCCCATCCATTATAAGAATATTAATATTTTTAATATTTAAGTTAATATTTTTAAAGCAAGGAAAGCTAAGAATAAACAGTTCTTAGGGATACAAATTTTCTTTGAATAACATCAGACCAGATTCAAAGTTCACAGTATCTAAGTTGAGACATAGATAAGTGTCACGATAAGAGTAAGTAGCAGAGTATAAGGACTCATTCTGACAAGGACATCTGTAAGAAGACTACATTCCTGCACACATTCTGAAAGTGTAGTTGAGATCATTTGTTTTCATTCTTTGTAAAGGAATTTAATGTGTCACTTCCAGTCTAAGGCAGTAAGGGAAGTAGAATACATTTCTCAGGGTGTTCTGAATACCTAGTAGCCATTATGAAAGAATAAAGCACACTTTTCTATATTAAATCCACTGAGATTCAAGTTTGCTACAACCTTGCTTAACGTAGCCTTGCTATTGTACCTTATAATTCCAGCTCTGTAGTTCGCAATATAGTCAAAGGCAAGATACTTCAGCTTTTTGGCTTTTAGTATACTGAAATTTAAAAAAAACATATAGTTCCCACTAGTTCTATAATATTACCTTCAATTGCAATTGGTTAACAGGAGCCACCCAGATCCAATTCCTAGATAATATCACTGACTATCTGTGATGTTAGCCTCCATATTTCTTCCTCATAAAATTTAGATATGAATGTCTGATATATAGCATCATTTCAAACAATTATACACATAAAAGGACTTGATAATTCAATAACTCATAAATATATCCAGTATAAACCATTCATGTGAAAAACAAATTGGCAAACTACCAATTTGTTTCCTACAGATCCTTAATTTAAAAATAGTATTGTTGGGCTGGAAATGTGGCCTAATGGCAGAGTGTTTATCTAGCATGTATGAAGCGCTGGGTTTGATTCCTCAGTAGCACATAAACAGAAAAAGCCAGAAGTAGTGCTGTGCCTCAGGTGGTATACTGCTAGCCTTGAGCAAAAGCAGCTCAGGGACAGTGCCCAGACAGAGTTCAACCCCAGGACTCATGAAGGAGGAGAAGGAGGAGGATGAAGAGGAGGACAAGGAGGAGGAGGAGGACGAGAAAGAGGAGGAGGAGGACGACGACGAGGAGGAAGAGGAATATTATTAGCCCCTTCCATATGGTTCCCTGGAATGATTTCAAATAAATATTAAACATTTTAAAATAGTATTGTTAACTGAAGTAAATACATACTTATATGTTGATTCTTAAAACCTTTTTTCTAATGAAGAAAAGATCACAAATTTATCCTAACCATTATTGTCTTCTAGTCATGCTTGTGACACTGAAGAATGATAAACCACAGTTCTTGCTTATCAAAACACAAAGCAAAATTCAGAGTATTCTGCAACATTTGTGACTAAAATGATAAATATAAGTATCAAAAGGTTATGTCTTCTCGACATGATTACTTTCAACTGTGAGACAAATCCATTTTGAATTTCCTTCAGTCTATACTTTAAAGTGGCTAATTTTTATATAAAGAAGATATAAATCATATCTTTGAGGTAAATACATGAATGTTAACATACAAAGTTTGCATACAGATGCTTTAAATAAAATTTCAATGTACCAGATAGTGAGATAGTAAGCTATGGTATCCATCCTTGGCCTGTGGTAACCCTCTTTCTATGCCCAGTGTGTTTCACAGGCAAGAAGTGATGTTTCTTAGAATCCCTCATCTGTTGGACTTGAAAGGCAGAAGGTTGGCAGCCAGTACTCTGATGGCAGTAGGCACATCTTTAAGAGGACAGAAGGGGCTCCTCTACAAACTCCTGAGTACCATCCACATTGAGATTCAATTGTACTTCAAGCAAAAGCTGTTTCCACATTGAGATGTTACTAATATGGGTAGAACATAAGATTTTCTTAGAGCTATTTTCAATAATAGATTAGACGATAATAAATAAATATAAGCTCATTAAGATTGGCAAATTAGTAGTTTCAAACTTTTTTCTTAAAATCTATATCAACTATATTCAAGGACGTGGATTTGATTATAATTTAGTTGCTTTTCAAAAATATATAATAGTCTATCCTGTATATCTTTCTCTTTAAGCCTATAGTTACATTTGAACTGTCATGAAATCTCTAAAACAGAGGTGGCTTAATAGATTTGGCTTATGCCTATAAGCTTAGCTACTCAGGAGTCTCAGATTCAGAGGATCACTGTTCAAAGCCAGCCCAGGCAGAAAAGTACATGGGAATCTATCTCCGAAACAGACAGCAAAAAACAGGACTGGAGACATGTTCAAGTAGTAAAATGCCAGCAAAGAAAACAAGCTAAGCAAGCACAAGACCTTGAGTTTAAACCATGGTATCAGCAATAAATATATAAATATTATGATATAATAAATACAGCATAAATGTAAATAAATATGAAATAAAAATAGATTTATATGGTATGTGCCATTGCTCACATATTTTGTGAAAAGTCTCAGAGAAGCTGTATGCTCCTACCATGTGTAATTTCTCTGCACTGATGTTATAGCTCTAAATGCCCATGGATTCTTTTTTAAAAAGTAAATTTTTATAGTAGTTACAGGGTATCAAAGCCCATCAAGTGGAAGACACAAAGCCAACCGGCTCATAGTCCTAATATTGCTTAGTTTTCTTTTCTTTTGTATTATTTATATGCAAGATATCTAATTCTTGCTTATTCATTAACTATGAGCAAAAACTAAACTGGAAGGATATCTACTGACATTTAGTTTGATATGAAACTGTTCATGAGAAGCTATGGTTGAGATATCACAATTTCTTTACAAAATATTTCCAGCTGGTATGAGATGCTGCTAAGAGAGATTTCTGAATTTAATAATGGGTCATGAATTTATTAATGATAAATTAAGTTGATCCCATTCAAGAGAGAATATATATCATTAAAGGATATTTACTAACATTAGTAAATATTACTTACTCTACTATTTTACTTACACTTACTCTATTTATTCTATTTATTAAATTAGTAAATGTGACTTACTCTATTACGTTTACTCCTATTTTGCATTTTGGGTGAGTATGCTTTGATTTTATAAGACAGGATATAATCCCCTAGCATAATGCATCCTTACTATATCACACTGAGAGAACAAGTTAAATTCAAAGAGGAAGGAAATAAGACAGGTCACAAAGTCTGCCCAGATTATATCAATTTGTCCCATCTCCCTTATGCCAGATAGTAAAGAGCACGTTTTTAAGTATCACGTGTACGTTTTTTCTTTCCTTATTTTTTCCTTCCTTCCTTCCTTCCTTCCTTCCTTCCTTCCTTCCTTCCTTCCTTCCTTCCTTCCTTCCTTCCTTCTTTCCTTCCTTCCTTCCTTCCTTTCCTTTCCTTCTTCTTCTTTTTGTATGTGTGAATCATGGTGATTGAACTCAGGATCTGAGTACTGTCCCTGAGCTCTTTTGCTCAAGGCCAGTGCTTTCCTTTCCTTTCCTTTCCTTTCCTTTCCTCTTTCCTTTCCTTTCCTTTCCTTTTTCCTTTCCTTTCCTTTCCTCTTTCCTTTCCTTTCCTTTCCTTTCCTTTCCTTTCCTTTCCTTCCCTTTCCTTTCCTTTCCTTTCCTTTCCTTTCCTTTCCTTTATCTTTCCTTTCCTTTCCTTTCCTTCCCTTTCCTTCCCTTCCCTTCCCTTCCCTTTCCTTTCCTTCCCTTCCCTTCTCTTCCCTTCCCTTCCATTCCCTTCCCTTTTTCCTTCCCTCTTTCGTTCTTCTTTCCTTCCCTTTCCTTTTTTTGTGTGAGTCGTGGTGCTCGAACTCAGGGTCTGAGCACTGTCCCTGAGCTCTTTTGCTCAAGGCTAGTGCTCTACCACTTTGGGCCATGGAGCCACTTGCGATTTTCAAGAGTTTGATTGGAGGTAAGAGACTCATGGACTTTTGTGTCCTGGCTGGCTTCAAACCATGATCCTCAGACCTCAGCTTCTTAAATAGCTAGGATTACAGGCATGAGCCATCAATGCTTGAACTGTTTTACCTATTAAAATTTGATGTGAGATACATTTACTAGGTAAATGAATATGAGACAAACAAAATTCCTTAAAGTTTATCTGATTCTGTTCTTAAGTAATTACAAAATGAATTCAGATTTCAGAAAGGAAGAACTTGGCTGGATTTCAACCCACTGGATTTTGCCATCTGAGAAATAAACAAAAGGTTTCCAATTCATTCGTTACCATTGTAAGAGGATACTTTTAGGGAAGAGGAAAGATGACTAGTTAAATATCCTTATAAACAAATATTCTAAGGATAATATCCTTTAACCAAAAACCCAGGGTATTGCTAACAAGAAAGTTGTAATTCACAGCAGGGTATACCTGGCATAAGATTGTTTATCGTAAACATAACAGGAATCCAATCGTATAACACCTGTTTGAAATGGATATATTTTATGGCCAAAGTAGTAAGGCTTCTGTAAGTAACCTAATTAACATCTAATCATTAGAGACCTTGTATGTTAACCTAAACCCAGGATACATTGAGATTTAATTCTTAGGAATTGGCCCTTCCTCTGTATTAGCAATTCTGTTACCTAGCTCTTGCTTGCCTTCTGTTATCTGAAAACCTCCCTTAACAAGATTGTTGAGTATATCAGATTTTGTAAGACTTTCATAGTTCTTTTTGTTTGTTTGATTGATTTTCTTTTGGTATGTCACAGCTTGAACTCTGAGCCAGCTTGCTGTTCCTGAGGTTTTTGCTCAAGGTTAATGTTCTACTACTTGAGTCACACCTCCTTTTCCAGGTCTTTGGCGCTTAATTTGAGATGAGTCTTACGGAATTGCCTGCCCAGTCTGGTTTTGAACCTCAATCCTTAGATCTAAGCCTCCTGAGTAGCGAGGGTTCAGGCATGAGCCACCAACCAGCTAACACCTGAATGTTTTGTGACAATATTTGGTCAACATTTTGAATCTTGCTACAAGGCCAGGCATGGTCAGTTTTGACTTTGTGTCCATTAAAAACTATTATTGATAACTCTTAGAACCGACTCTTGGAATTTGTGGGCACTGTTTTTGTTGTCTAGTGTCAGAAAAATCCTCTAAAAGAAAAATAAAACAGGAGAGGGGGTAACACTGTTCAACAAGAAATGTACTCATTGCACTACTTATATAAATGCAACTCCTCTGTATAACACCTTTACAATAAAATTAAAATTAAAAAAATCCTCCAGTGCATGCTGCTGAGAGTATAAGTGCTGTGTCTGCAGTGACTGGCTTTATTCTTGCTTCACTATTAAGAATAATTTCAGGTTTATCCCTCTTACTGTTCCCCTTTACACGCAATCATACATAACAGAAATTGTATCTGAGCGTTAATTTATATTTGTCCACAGAACAGACCTGTGCACAGAAAAAGAAAGAGAACCCACATAAGGCCTACAAATTGCTTATGATCACTAACCATCAGTCAAAGTATGAGGAACATCATATAATTTTAAATCTTCAAAAAATATATCCTGAAAATGGACCATTATTTAATAATAAACACTGGCTTTATCCAAGGCTTTCCTTTCAGAAGAGGAGAGATACAGGGAAAGACTTTTCTGGATTCTAGCATAAACTTGCTCATAAGTCCATGGGAGTTCCTTGTGCATTCTCTAGTTCATTACTATACTCTTTTCTCCAGCAATTAAGGCAAAAGAAGGAAATCTTATCAACTGCATCATAGGAATTTAACAGAAATAAGCAATAATCTGTTTAGACTATAGAGAAAGATGGTGCACACCTCATAGAATCTAGGGAGAAAATGAGACAAAAAAACACTTCATGTTAATATTTTTCCTACTTAATTTAAATTTTGTGTGAAGAGGTTGTCCCCTATGGTTGAAGATACATTGTCTTGTGTCTTCTTTTTATCATTTGTAAATACATATGAAAAAATTAATTTTGAACACATAATTTTCATTTGGTGGGTCCAAATTAGGTTACATAGATTTGACCCATTTTAAAAATTATTTACAATGATTTATAGCATAGTGATGTCAGTAATGGATTTTCACACTCTTACACAAACTTGATATATAGGACTCCAAGTGAGAAATTTAATTTTGCCATTTAATCACTAGAGGGAAAGCAAACCAGGCAAAAATATACTTTAAATAAACAGAAATGTGCTTATTATTAGTCAAATAAAAACATGTACTTTTTTGATATATCATGTAGAAAAAGTTCATAATGTTCTCAGTGGATGCCTCATGTCACAGGACAATTTCATTTTGACACTAGATGCTAATCCTCAGATCGATCTAGTTGTTTCAGTGCCTAGAATATACCCAATATCTTAAGAAATGTTTGTCAACAAACTTCAAATAGTATCTCTTCTGCCTGTGAAATCAGAAAGAAAAGAGGTGGAATAGAGCAGAAAGATAGGTAACAACTTACCTCTTCCAATTCCTATTTTTTAAAAAATCCTGTAGCAATTATTACATAAAATTCATTTTTTTTCAGTAAAAGTGTGTTGAAACTCACCACTTGTTCAGAGGTTAACAGAGGTGAAATGAGAGACCAGATCACTGCTATTTTGAAACACAGCAGATTCAAAGGGAAATTTCTTCACAGAAAAACAAAGATACTGAAATCACCTAACAGAACTTAATTCAGAGCATTAGAAAGTTTTATTTAAGCTAATAAGTGGAGTAGAAATTATCCATACCTCACATTTGAAAATGAACCAGAAATAGTATTAAATAAATCCAACTTATCCCAGTTATTTTGGCATAAAATAGCTTTGCGTTATATCTTTAATCTAAAGAAGATAAAGAGTTAACATATAGCTAGTGGCAAAAAGCTTGCCTAGCAAAGGCAATGTTAGAGGTGGTGGTCAAACAGACTTGTATACTTATTACTTGGGAGATTGAGGCAGAAGGATCATGCTTTTGAGGCTACCCTAGGTTATTCAGCAAGCTCTTACTAAATAAAAACGTGGAAAAATTATAAACTCTTTTTTGCTGTCCTTTTTAGGAGTGTAAGAATTTAGTTATTCTGAAACTTTGTGTATATTGTAGAACTAAATAAATTGAACAAGTAAGGAAATGTATTTATGGTGGGAACAAAATTTCTCATTATAGATGGGCATTACAATGGAATATTGATAGTAAAGGAAAAATTCTATGAAGTCTGGATTAGAATGTAAAGCTTAGTAGAAGTTTGAATGCATGGATATATTTTGTGTTTTCTAGCTTTCTTTACTAAAGAAAATTAATTAAACCCATTATCAAGCACTCAAATCTTTTTTCCTTAGTACCTTTCCACACTAATAAGATCTAGAATTCCTAGGAAAATAATATATATAAATATCTGGGGACATCACAAAGGAATATGGCAATTGATCAGTTCTAAAAAAGTCTCATTTGGCCATATCTATGAAAATGTAAGTAGACAATAATCCACTGAAAAGAATAAGAATCCAAGGCTACACATTGGTTCTTCCAAAAGTACAAGACACCAGTGATGATAGACAGATAGACAGACAGATAGCTAGCTAGCTAGCTAGATAGCTATGTGGGTAGATGTATGGATAATTATATAAATTAGATAGTAAATAGATGTGAAGAAAAGGCTTATTTTTACAGTAGAAGTATGACACTGAATACATCAGAGAGAACAATGTAGTTAGAAATTTACCATTTTATATTTATAATAAATGTTAAGAGATGAGTCAGACAAAATTACTGGTTGCTAAGTGAAAAGCCTTTGGAGAAAAGGGACTACTGGAAAGAGGATGGATCTTCTGTGATCTTGCCCCTGGTAAAATGCCTCTGTGTGTGTGTGTGTGTGTGTGTGTGTGTGTGTGTGTGTATTTGTAGAATTTGAACTTCTGTTTCAAAACACTCTATGAGAATGACTGGAGTTTTCCCTCATAGGTTGATGCAGGAGAAAGTGTGCCTGTCTTCATGCCACACCAGTGCATACTCAATGTAACATGTGGTGCATGACCATTGGTTCTGTTATACAATGTAGACCCTAAGCCTTGCACCTGCTAGCTTTTCAAGGACTTACATAAGTGCTGGAAGCATAAAAATACTTTGAAATTAGTTTAGAAATATGAAACTGACTAAAGTCAAAGTCCAGAAATAACTAATGAAATATTTAAATTAGTTATGTCAACTTCATTCTTAGTATTTATAATCATTAATTTTATATGTAAAAGCAATTTTTAAGCTAAGATTTACAGGGGTGAGCCACTAGTGTCCAACAGAACATACACCTTTAATAGTCAATAACTTTGAGGCACACAAGTTCCAAGCTAACCAGCACTTAACACTCCAACTCTGCCTAATCCCTCTGCAAAATCCCAATGTCTTCCCTCTGCTTTAGAGTTGGGGGATGAAATGTTCCTAGTTTTATGTCCGTATATTTACTTGATATTTTCATGGGGGTCATTCCTCTCTATAATGTTATGACATAAAGTTTAATTACCAAAGTAATCAGAAGGGATACTTGTGTAGTATTGTCTTGGATATCTGTATCCCTTTCCACCAAACCCTTAAACCCTATCACACTCTCAGTTTCCTTATCTATGTGCAGAGTGTGTGTGTGTCTCTGTGTGTGTGTGTGTGTGTGTGTGTGTGTGTGTGTGTGTGTGTGTGTGTGTGTGTTCCCTTTTTTCCCAGTACTGGGGCTTGCTGAGTGCTTTCCCTTGCTTTTTTTCATTCAAGGCTGGCTCTCTGCTCTCTACCACTTAAACAACTCATCTACTTCTTGTTAATCAGAAATAATTTCACAGGCTTTCCTGTCTGGCTAAGCTCCAAATCAGGACCTCAGATTTAGTCTCCTTAGTAGCTGTGATAGCAGGCACGAGCGCTTACATATATTTTATCTATTGTTCTAGTTCCCATTGCATATAAATCTTCCTCTTATACCCCTTCTCTTGTCCTTTCTATAAAGATCTCTACTTTCATTATGTTTATCTTTCTTTTTTTTTAGAATTAATTTAGAAAATGTTTTGAAATCAGTTCTAAATTTTATACATTTTTCCTATTCCTTATGGTTATAATTATAGTCCTATTCCTTATGGCTATAATTATGGGATATAATTCTGTTAATTGTATATCATTCTTATCTTTTATGAAGATTTAAAGAAAGTTATTTAGGCCCTAAAAAGCTTAGTTCAATGCATTTTTTGACATATTTCATGTATTTTGGAGCCAGTTATTTATTGAAAATTGAGTATCACATGCAGATCTAGAGAACAAAGAGATTTATGTCATAATTGAAGACATGAGTTTCTAGGTAACATTCATGTGAGTCTTAAAACCCTCATAAATGTGAGGCTTAAAACCCTCACATTGTAAGTGATTAACACATACAATGTGAGTGTTTTGGATAAATTATTTAAGCCTTAGTTTTGTTATCGCTAAATGGGAATAATGATACCAGCTTCATAGAATTGGAAACGGCTGAACATTCCTAACCTGAACATCTAAAGTCCAAAATACTTGAATCCAGAGCTTTCAGAGTATTGACACGACCTCACAAGTGGAAAATTCCCAATTGCCTCTGATGGGATTCAGCGAAAATGAAGGTACACACACACACGCGCACACACACACACACACACACACACACACACACACACACACACACAGTATGCATATATATATATAATTACCTCAGAATATGTACATTGTATATGAAACAGTGAATTTCATATTTTTATTTCAATCTTGTCCTAAAAGATACATGCAAACACACACACATATACAAATATTCCAAAATCCAATCACAGATCTGAAATCTAAAACACTTCTGATGCCTAACATTTCAAAGAAAGGATAATTAATCTATATAATTGAAATAATAGAAATGAAACACTTGACCATTGAGTTGAAACCACTTATACAATAATAAAAAATGTTAATTAGAAATAAAATTAATTTAAAAATGAAACATTCAATTCACAATAGGTACTTAATGAGCAGTAGTTAATTAATGCCATCGTCATAATTAACATTTTCAGTGTATCTAAAATTTTTGAAAGTACTGCCCAAGAGGAACAGAGTATGTATATACCTAGTTCTGTAGCTCTATAACAGAGAGTTCTCACATACCAGAGGAATATCACTTCTTTTAATTTCATGACTATTGTTATACCCAACCCTTTAGAAGTACTCTGTATTTTTAGAACCAATCAATCAAGTTGAAATAATTTGTTTTTACAATCAGTTGAATTTCTTTCAAGTCTGTAATTTTCCAGAATACATTTGTAACTTATCTACTGTGTTATCTTTGGTGACAGAGTGATTTCAAGTGAAGTATTACAATGGAATGGCATTTTAATCATTATCTTTGTTTTAGTAGATAATAACTATAGTAGGCATAGATAGATTAATATTAGAAATTACTTAAAGTGCTTAACAAAAATTATATCAAACACTTGCTCTATTATGGCTAGAAATTTTGAGGAAAATGTACTATTGACTGAATACTCCTTAAAATTCTCAGTTATGACAATGTATAGTTTTCTTCCTTTTTTATAGTCTATCCTTTATCTGACATCTTAGTGATCCTTTAAAAGGCAAATTTTAAAACTTATTTTATTTTATTTTTATTGTGAAAATACCGCACAGAGGGGTTACAATTACATGAGCAAGGTAATGAGTACATTTCTTATCAAGCATTGTTGCCTCCTCCTTTGTTTACCCTTCCCATCTCCCCTTCTTCCCCGCACCTCCCCTTCTTCCTCCCCCCTCCCCTGCACCAAAGTTGTAAAGTTCATTTTTCGACATAACGTCTTGCACTTCTCATTGTTGCAATGGGTCAAACTGTATCCCTATTTAAACAATTTGTTTTTTCCCTTCCCTTCCCCAAATGATACCAAAATCAAATACAGTGACAGGGGTTATACCGTGGGGTAGGGACATCCAAAGCAACAAAGAAATCATCTCATAAATATGTTAGAAACAATAACAAGTAAGAAAATAAAACATTTGAGTCCCTATCTTGGGGCTCATCTCACCTAACATCAACTTATCTGACCGTTTCTGCTTCTGAACCAGGTACTAGAGGCTCATATCTATAATCACAGATGCTCAGAAGGCTGAGATTTGAGGACTGAGGTTAGAAGCCAGCTAGCGGGAAAAAATTCCAAAGTCTCATCTTCAATTAACCAGCAGAATGCCTTGAGGACAATACCTAGCCTCTGAATTCAAGCTCCAGACCCAGTGCACACATGCTCTGCACATATGCATACATATGCATACACACACATGCACACACACACAGAGCAAATCTGACCGCATTTCCCTTGCTTACCTTTTTCTAAACTCTCATATAACAAAGCCCCCATGAGGTGTTTTCTACGATGCAATTCATCCATATTCACCCCATGTCTCAACCAGATAGAACTATTTTCAGTTGTCAGAACATATGATACTTTTACTCAGAATATCCCCCCTGCCTAGAAGGCCCTTTCACAGTGTTCACTAAATTTCTCCGTGGATTGTAGGACTCAATTCTTTTCTTTTTGAATTCTTTCTGTATTTTTTATCAAATGAAATTGAGCTCACTGACTTGTACCCACCTGCTGTTATCCTTTATTGCATACACTTTGTATCTGTCCCATCAGCTGGAGTATTGGCTCTATGAATGCAAGGCAGGGATTTCTGCAGTGAGAGTGATTTCTCCTGTATCTTCTGATCTCTATTTATATAGATTACACTTCTGGCTTGGCATACTTACTATGGCATGTCAAGGGGAAGAGATGTGGTACTTAAGGACATGTCCTTGAACTTTGCCAACCTCAGTATCCTATACTTTTTACTTTCTCATAAGCAAACTGGAGATGGTAATAAAATGACTTTATTTCTTGGCACTCAGAAAACAATATGATGTCATTATTATCCTTTGTCTGTACAATGTATTTTTAAAAATAAGATAATACATAGTCTCACTACATGAGCTATTTATTTTTAATAAAGGAATTAATGAAGATTATCAGAATAAACTAGTATAACCAAGAGTAAATACATGAATAATATTTTTTAAAGTGATCAGAAAAAGGTGGGCATTGTGGTATATATCTGTAATTTCAGCACTTGAGAGGCACAAGTGGGAATTCTGATAAAGAGTTCCAGGCCAACCTAAGCAACAGGGAGACCTTATCTCAAGAAAGAAAACAGTAATCACAAACCAAATGCCTATTGAAAGCATGGTAGTCTATTCCTATATGGCATCCTCTATAGAAATGGTTCTCAAGATACGATCCCCATTCCAGCATCACATATGGGCATTGTTAGTAAAACCAGTCCTTAAAACTTACCCTAGAGTAGCTAAAACAGAAGTTCTGAAAGTGGATCAAGAGATCTGCTTTACTAAACACTCCAGATTTTTTCTAAACATACGAAGTCTTAATACACGAATATGGAAGGATCTCACAAATACAATGTTGAATGAAAGAAACCAAACACAGAAAAACACATAGTACATAAATCTATTTACATATATCTCAAAAACAGTCAAAATTAATCAGAATTGTTAGAATCCAAGTAATTATTATTGGTCACTCTGGCTACATAATAGAAAACTAAGAGGGAGATACTCTTGTTAAAATCTAGTCCTTTTAAGTATTTAGCATTCATCTCGGGTTCTAGGATTTCTACTCTGTCAGATTCCATTTTAGAATGGGTTGATTTTTAACATCAGACTTAGTTCTTCTGCAATGTCAATGTCCGGCTGTCACTCAAGATTTTCTTCAAATATTTTTATTCTCATTAAAATAATTCATGTGACATGGTTAAACTCTCATTGGTACTTAAAATCATAACAAGAAAGCATTCCTCCACTCTACCTCTCCCACCATGTCCACTTCCTGTATGACAGTTACCTTCAACTCTAAACATCACTCCTAATATTTTCTACTATTATTTGTATAGGACAGTATTAAAAAACTACTACTTCATTTTCAATAAATATCTGTGCTATGTGTAGGACATTTGTTTTTGGTTGGTCGTGGGGCTAGAACTCTGGGCTTGGGCGCTGTCCCTCAGCTCTTCAGTTCAAGGCAAGTACTCTACCGCTTGAGCCACAACTCCACTTCTGGTTTTCTAGTGGTTTATTGGAGATAAGATTCTCCCGGACTTTTCTGCCCGGACTGGCTTTGAACTGTGATCCTCAGATATCAGATTCCTGAGTAGCTAGGATTACAGGTTTGAACCACTGGCACCTAGCTTTGCTATGTTTAGAATATTTTTGTCTTCTCAGAACTAACACTGAAACTTCATCATCCAAGGCTTATTAGAAAGAGGCATTGCCTTTAGGAGGTACTTGACAGGTAAGTAGATTACAAGTCCTGGTATGTGTTTGATGAAGAGAATTCTCCCCTCCTTGCCCTTAGATCTCCTATAGTGAAGATACAGCAGCCCCTCTTTGAAGAGTGCAGTGACAAGGTATCATCTTGGAAACAGAGAGCCTGGGTCCTAACCAAAAGAGACCTTGAGCTTGGATTTCCTAGCCTTCAGAAAAAATGCTATTATTTCATAAAAAGCAACAAAAAAGGCATTCACAAGTTCATAAATGATAGGATATTTTTATCAGTAGGGATTGTATTTTATTTGTGAGAACCAGTTCCTGCTGTGGTGTCATATCTAAACTCCTAGACTATGGTTCCAAGTCTGGAAACCTAGCACTATGTTTATTTTCAATGAGTCACTTGTTCCCTTCATTGCATTTATCAATGATAACAACAGGAAAACTCTGGAACATTCTGGGATAGATGGTGGAACTAGTTTTGTTGCATTTTTGAGGTAGGAGTCACATAAAAATGATTCAGAACAAGTCCACAAACAGTCATAAAGGCTTGAAAAATAACATTGTCTGTTTTTTTTTCTTTTTTTTTATACTGAGTTTGTTAAAGCTGACAACACTGCCGTGTACTTTTCAATTAACACTTACATGGAAGAAAATCTTGCAGGTGAAAATTTACAAAAAGCCTTTCCCCCAAATGGTTGAAATATTCTAATAGCAGCAGAGGAAGAACTCTGAATCCTAGAAGCCATCTGATCCTTGAGATAAGAAAAAAAAAATTGGCAGACAAGAGCTAAATAATATGACAAATCTTGTTTACCTAGAAACAGCAGAGAATGAAGTAATTTATCTAGAAATACATGAAGTACTTGCAGCCCCAGTTTACTACTCTTATTAGAGACCATAATGTAATATACTATCATAAAAAATCTAATAGACATAGTCTTCTTATTCTAGGGCTAGACGTCTAGGACAAACAGAAGTTCCAAGAATCTGAAGCCTATTTAAAATGCAGTCCAAATGACAGCCATGTTCTATAGAAAGTGGGTTCAAAGCCAAAGGAGGAAGAGCACTGTGACTGTGAGCATCACAGGCAGGTAATGGAAGAGAATGCCAAAAGAAAATACCAAAAAAAGCAGGAACCTGAATACGTTTCGTTCATGGCCTGTCTAATATGCAACAGGCTCAAACTTAATTTTGGAAGCCATAAACATCAATTCCTGGTTGCATTTGCAAGAATTCTGTCCCGGCAAACTGAGGATGACATTTTTGTTGAAAGTGACATTCCTTCAGAAGAATAAACAGATGTTATAGACTATTAAGAATGCTAACAGATGTTATAGATGTTAAGGATTAAGAAGACAATGATCTCGTTTTCTTATTGTGAAAATACTGTACAGAGGGGTTACAATTACATGGGCAAGATAATGAGTACATTTCTTACTAAGCATTGTAGCCTGCTCCTTTGTTTCCCCTTCCTATCCCTTCACATCCTCCCCCCCTCCGCCACCTCCACCGAATTCACCGCTCCCTATACCCCCATCACCAAAGTTGTAAAGTTAATTTTTCGATAAAATGACTTGTACAGCTCATTGTTGCAATAGGTCAAACTGTATCTCTATTTAAACGATTTGTTTGTTCCCTTCACCTCCACAAATTATACCAACATCAAATACAGTGAAAGCAGGGGTTATAGCATGGGGGAGGGACATACAAAGCAACAAAGAAATCATCTTATAAATATGTTAGAAACAATCACATGAAAGAAAAAATTGAATATATATCTTAGGGTTCATTTCCCTAACATCAACATAACTGACCTTTTATGCTTCACTCAGACATATACTAGTTTTTGCAAATAAGGGAACCTATGGGAACTATGTTTCTTTGTGCCTGGATTACTTCACTAAATGTAATTTTTTCTAAGTCCTTCCATTTCCTAACAAATGAGGCAATGTCATTCTTTCTGATGGAGGCAGAGAATTCAATTGTGTATATATACGACATTTTCTTGATCCATTCATCTACTGAGGGGCATCTGGGTTGGTTCCATATCTTAGCAATGGTAAATAATGCTGAAATAAACATATTTGTGCTGATAGCTTTAGTGTGGTCTTGTTGGTGATCATTTGAGTAAATGCCCAAAAGTGGGACTGCTGGGTCATAGGGGAGCTCTATGTGGAGTCTTTTGAGGAACCTCCATACTGCTTTCCAAAGTGGTTGAACAAGTTTACACTCCAACCAACAATGCAGTAAGGTTCCCATCTGTCCACATCCCCTCCAGCATCTGTTGTTATTAGAGTTCTTGGTTATAGCCATTCTAAATGGGGTGAGGTGATATCTCAATGTTGTTTTGATTTGCATTTCTTTTATGGCTAGAGAGGTTGAGCTTTTCTTCCTGTGTCTATTGGAAATCCTTCTTTCCTCTTCAGAGCAGTTTCTCTTTAAGTCTTTAGGCCACTTATTTATTGGGCAGTTGTTTCTTTGAAGATTTGTTGTTGGGGGATTTAATTTTTTGATTTCCAACTATATGTTAGATATGAGACCCTTGTCCATTGTGTGGCTAGTGAAGGACTTCTCCCAAACCGGGGGTTTCTATTGATCTTGCTAGCTATGTCCTTTGCCATACAGAAGCTCTGCAATTTCATGCAACCCCATTTGTCCAATCTTTCTTTTATTTGTTGAGTTTCTGGATCTCTATTAAGAAAATTTCTGCCTGTGCCAAGGAGACTTAGGGTTTGTCCTCTATTCCATCCAGTAATGTTTTCAGAGTGTCTGCTTTGACTCTGACGTCTTTGATCCATTTGGAATTGATTCTCGGGCCAGGTGATATATAAGTATCTAGCTTTAGTTTTCTACAAGTAGTTAACCATTTTTTTTCCAGCACCATTTACTGAAGAGGCTGTCTTTCTTCCATTCTATTGTTTTAGCTCCCTTATCGATGATTAGATGGCTATAGGTCTGTACGTTCATTTCTGGGTTTTCAATTCTATTCCATTGGTCCTGAGGTTTGTTCTTGTGCCAATACCAAGCTGTTTTTACTACTATGGCTTTGTGGTAGAGTTTGAAAATTGGTATTGATATTCCTCCAGCAGTGTTCTTTCCGTTGAGGAGCGTTTTTGCTATTCGGGGTCTTTTATTGTTCCATATGTATTTTTGGATTGCCTCTTCTATTTCCTTGAAGAGTGAGGTTGGAATTTTGATAGGTATCGCATTGAATTTGTAGATAGCCTTGGGAAGTATTGCCATTTTCACGATGTTGATCTTTCCAATCCAGGAGCATGGGAGTTTTTACCACTTTCTAGCTTCTATTTTGATTTCCTTTTTCAGGTTTTTAAAGTTCTCATCATAGAGGTCCTTCATTTCTTTGGTTAAGTTAATTCCTAGGTAATTTATTTTTTGTGGGTCTATTACTAATGGAGTTGCTTTCCTAATTTCAGCCACACATTTCTCATTTTGGCATACAGAAAAGCCATTGATTTTTGCGGTTAATTTTTTACCCTGCTACTTTGCCAAACTTTTGATTCAGTTTGAGTAATTTGGGAGTGGAATCTGTGTGATTCTTTAAATACAAGATCATGTCATCTGCAAAAAGGGAGAGTTTAACTTATTCTTTCCCTATTTAGATCCCATTTATATTTGCATCTTGACTTATTGCTGTATCTAGGCATTCTAATAGTAGTTTGAAGGGAAGTACAGCGAGTGGAATTCCTTGTTTTGCTCCAGAGTTAAGACGAAATGGCTTTCGTTTCTCACCATTAAGTATAATGCTGGCTGTAGGTTTGTCATATACAGCCTTTATTGTATTGAGGAATGTTCCATGGATTCCTAATTTTTCCAGAACCTTCATCATAAAGGGGTGTTGGCTCTTGTCAAATGGTTTTTCTGCATCTGTTGAGATAACGTTGTGGTTGTTATGCTTTCTCTTGTTTATGTGATGAATTATATTAATTGATTTGCCTGTTTTGAACCAGCTTTGCATCCCTGAAATGAATCCTGTTTCATCGTATGATTTTTTGGATGAATTGTTGAAGTCGATTGGCCAAAATATTGTTGATAAGTTTTGCATCAATGTTCATCAAAGAAAAGTGCCTATAGTTTTCTTTTTTTGATGAGTCCCTGCCTGGTATGGGGATGAGGGTATGATGGCATCATAGAATGAGTTCGGTAGTGAACTTTCTTTTTCAATTTCATTGAAGAGTTGGGGGAGTATTGGTGTGAACTCTGCTTTGAAGTCCTTTTAGAATTCTGGTCCTGGGCTTTTCTTAGATGGGAAGTTTCGTATTGCTGTTTCTATTACAGTGCTTGATATGGGCCTGTTAAGATGGTTTAACTCATCTTGGTTTACTTTTGGCATGTCAATATTCTCTAGAAAAAGGTCCATTTCTGCCAAGTTGTCACACTTATTAGCATAAAGTTTTGAGAAGTATTACCTTATAATATTCTGAATCTTGGTTGTTTCTGTGGTGATGTTTCTGGGTGTGTTCTCTTCTTTTTCTGATAATATTTGATAAGGATCTGTCAATTTTGTTAATTTTTTCGAAGAACCACCTCTTTGTTATGTTGATCCTGTATATGTTTTTTTCTAATTCTAGTTCATTTAATTCTGATTTAATTTTAATTATTTCTTTCCATCTACTGGATTGGGGTTTATCTTGCTGCTAATTTTCAAGGAGGTCCAGATGTGCCATTAAACTGTTAGTTTCAGATCTCTCCAATTTGTTGATGTAGGAACTCAGAGCTATAAACTGGCCTCTGAGTACTGCCTTTGCTGTGTCCCATAGGTGCTGTTAATTTTTGTGTTCATGTTTGTTGAATATCTTGAACATTTGAATTTACTTTCAAATCTCTTCCATGACCCACTCGTGATTCAGCAGTGTGTTGTTCTGCCTCCATGTGTTACAGGACTTTGGTGGTTTTTGGTGTTGAGTTCTAATTTTATTCCCTTGTGGTCTGAGAGAATCCAAGGTATAACTTCAATGTTTCTGAATTTGGACAAGTTTTCTTTCTGACCCAAAAAGTGGTCTATTTTAGAAAATATTCCATGTGCTGCTGAGAGAAACGTGTATTTGGATGCTGCCTGAATGAAATATAAGGTAGATGTCTGTTAAATCTAGTTGATCTATGCAGTTGTTTAGATTTGTGGTTTCTCTGTTGAGTTTTTGCCGAGTTAATCTATCTAGTGGGGAGAGTGGTGTGTTAAAATCCCCAATTAATGTCTTTGGATCTATGTGAGATTTGAGGCAAAGTACTTGCTAAATATTGGTGCTCCGTTGTTTGGCGAATAGAGATTTAGAATTGTAATATCCTCCTGAAGGAGTCATCCCTTAATTTGTATGTAGTGACATATTTTATCCCTTGTCAATAATTTTAATTTGAAGTCTATTTTATCTGATATTAGGATTACAACTCCCGCCTGTTTATGGGGGCCGTTTCCTTGGTAGATTTTGTTCCAGCCTTTCACCTTGAAAATGTGTTTGTTTTTATGGGCAAGGTGTGACTCCTGAAGGCAGCTGATAGAAGGATCTTGATTTTTAATCCAACTAGACAATGTAGGTCGCTTAATTGGAGAGTTAAGTCCTTTAACGTTGAGAGATAGGAATGAGAGGTATTTGGGAGTTCCTGCCATGTTATTCACCTTCTTGTGTGCTGCAGCAACTGGGTTCTTCCTATGGTTCTTGGATTCTCAGTTAAGGGGCAATTTCTTGGCCTTTATTGTGGAGTTGCTGGTTTTCTATGTGTAGGACATCTTTAAGAATTTTTGTAGGACTGGTTTGGTGGAGATATATTGTTTCAATTTTTTTTTTGCTATGGAAGGTTTTTATTTGACCTTTGGTTATGAAGGAGAGTTTAGCTGGATACAGAATTCTTGGTTGATAGGTGTTTGTCTTTAGGCCATGGCATACATCATTCCAGGCTCTTTTTGCTTTAATTGTGTCTGCTGAGAAATCTCAGGTGATTCTGACTGATTTCCCTTTATATATGATTAATGTTTTCTCCTTGGCAGCTTTAAGGATCTTTTCCTTGGTCTGAATTGATCCTGTGTGGATTATACTGTGACGGTGGGATGTCCTATTCTCGTCTTGTCTATTTGGAGTTCTAAAAGCTTCTTGTACCTGAATAGGCCTATTTTTTGCATTTTTGGGAAGTTCTCTGCTAAGATCCTGTTAAAAAATTTCCTAGACCATTAACTTTTGTCTCTAAGTGCTCCTCTACACCCATTATTCTCAGATTAGGCCTTCTGATGGTGTCTTCCAAGTGTTGGATAGATCTATATATTTCATAGATTTGTCTTGTACGGTTGTATGTTCTTTCTCTATAATATCTAAGCTGTTTTCAATCCCCGAGATTCGATCTTCTGCATGGTCTAGCCTACTATCAAGACTTTCAACTTTGTTTTTATATTTCTTTTCCTTCTTGTTGGTCGGCTTTGATGGCTTCAAATTCTTTGTTGGGGCTTTGTTTTACATCTTATATGAACTTTACTTCCTTAATTTGGTGTTCAGTGTTTATTCTCAAATCACTTAGATGATTGGTTATGGTTTCTTTGGCTCCCATTCCTTCTGTTGTTTTCCATTCAGCATTCCCTTTGTGGACTCCCTGACTTCTTTCAGCTATCCATTCGTGGATTCCATGAATGCCTTTAGTGATCTTTGTGTATTCTCATCCTGCTCTCTCTATTCCTTTATTACACTTTGATTAGCTTCCTCAGTTCATGCAATTCCTGTAGTTCTCTTTCAGTGTTCTGAGCATGCTCACAGCATTCCTGACTTTCTCTTTGTCTGTCCTCAGCCAGCTGATGCAATTCCTGTCTCTTTGACTGATCTCAGCCTGCTCACGCCATTCCTTTATTTCTCTTTGAGTGTTCTCAAGCTGCTCATTCAATTCCTGTATCAATCTTTGAGTAGCTTCCTCAAGCTCATGATATTCCAGTATTTACCTTTGGTTTGCCTCCTCTCTCCTTATCATGCTCACACTGAGTCTTTTGCAGGTTTTAATCTTTTCATTTACCATGTTTACCAGTAGTGCATGTAGAGCTTTATGGGAGCTCTCCTCTGGATTATTCATTGTCTGTTCTGTCCCCTGATTTTCATGAGTGGGAATTGAGATACCCGGACTTGCCATTTTTCTTTTGTTTTTTTCCGGCTTGTTCTGCCCATTTGGGATGAAAGTAACACCAGTTTTGTGCTAGAATACTATCTTAATGCAAGCATCAACCAAAGTCTGTAGTTGAACAGTCAAAAGTCTGCAGATACAATCTAGTTCAACAGATATATTTATTCAACATCAAACAACTGTGTATTAATGGACTATGAACAGCAAAGAAGAATTTGGCAAACCAGAAATTATTAGGTTTAGGGTAAGATGTGGGTAAAAATAGGAATAGTGGGCTGTGGAAAGATAAAGAGAGTGTTGAATTAACTAAGTCCTACTCTCAAAGAGGGAAATAGATTGGGTAGAATGATAGTAGAGAGAGAGAAAAAAAGAAGAAAAAGAAAAAAGAGAGAAGAAAAAATAGAAAAACAAGAATTATAATTAAAAAGTGAAACACTTTAAAATTATGCAAAATTTGAAATGTAATATACCGAGAAGAACGGGGATAGGATGAGAAAGGGGGAGGGATAGGAAGAAGACCTGAAAACCTAAAAAATAAAAATACTTAAAATATTACATAGGTATAAAGAGGTAGTACTGCTATTAAGGAATTTAAGTCTAATCGACCACGGGTATATTTGGGGGTGAGCAGAACAGCAATTAAGTCACGCAAAAAAGAACAAAAGAGAAGAGAATGTGAAAAGAATGAGAAAGAAAGAAAATAAAGGATCAAAACGTCAGTAAACCTTTATGAACAAAAACACACACACACATATACCCCTAAAATAAAAATTATGATGAAGAAAAAAAAAGTTTAATAGAAAACAATTTTTTAAGTTAAAAATTAATAAAAGTTAAAAAAAAAGGTTTTTTAAAAAAAGGTACAAAAAAAGAGTTCTTTGATATTTTTGAGGGGCATGGGAAGATCCTGTATGTCCCTTTTGTCCATAAACAGTCTCTTGTTGGAGTCTCTGGTCTGATTATGGTGCTTGATTTTCCTGTGGGTTGATTGGTTTCTTATGTCAGTTTGTTTGGGCAAGCAGAAAATTGCTCTGCTTTATCCAGGATTTTGTGATCCTCCTCCTAGGGTAGTTCTCTGGGAGGAGATCTGCTTTGAGTATCACAAAAGAGGGAGATGGCTGTTTCCTCAATTTTGGAGATGCTTTGATGAGGCTAGGTTCTGGGTAGAGTTGAGGCCTTTCAGCAAACAGTAGCTTTTCCCTGAGGGGCTAGCTTCTGAGACACTCACAGAGCCCAGCCTGGAGCCATTCTCATGCTTTATGTTTACTGAATTTCCATTGATTGTCAAGGCTGCTATAGGAAGGGGTTGCCTCTGTTTCTGTTTACCCAGTGAACAAAACCACTCCTGTATGGGTGGAGCTTTTTCTGCCTGGGCTGGGTGACTTTTCCCTGGGTGTTGCTGAGCCTGCCAAGTCAGGTTAGGTTCCTGTGACCTGCTAAATCAATCTTTTGTTTTCTTCCAAGTCCTGAGTTGGAGCTAGCTGCTCAGCCAGCCCTTTGTCAGTGTCAAAGATGGAGATCTCTGGTAGTGGGGATGGGGAGGCGTGGCCTTCCCTCCTCTGCTCCCTGAGAAGGAGTGAGGACATCATGCTTCTTCTCACGCAAGAGTCTTGGTTCCAGGGTTGTCTCTCTTCTGCGATCTGCAGGATGAAGATGTCTGCTCCTTGTCAGTTCTTGCTGGTGTTGAGTAAATCTGCATGCCCACTGCGTCTGGCACCTGTGTCCCACACTCGCTGTGTTGCAAGTATGGTGGCTATGGACGCTGCCACCTCTGCCGTCACTGCAGCTGCGGCTTCTGGCATTTGCTCAGATCTGTTTCCTTCCTTGGATTTTCCCTCTCTGGCCAAAGTCTCTGTACTGTAGTGGCACACTTGGTGTGATTCCCTGGCATAAGACTGTTCACTGGAACACTAAACCTGCTTTATATGTGAGAGCTTGTTTAGCCTCCAGCTTCTCCTCTGCCATCTACCCGGAACCACTGAAGACAATGATCTCTTTCTGAACAGACATCTCTTGGTTGACATATTATTGGGAAAAATAAATGAAATCTTCAAATTCAATTTCTAGAATACCTGAAATGTCAAATGCACAGAACTTCAGACTGCAGTTATATAACAGAATTCTTTCAAAAAAAAAAAAGTGACTAGCTATGAAAAAATAATTTTTAAATTAAAATTAATTAATTAAAATATGCACATTTAGTCCTGTAATCATTGTCTTTATTGTCTCAGGAGATACATAGCCCATTAGCATATCTCAGTGACGTCTGTCTTAAGTAGTGTCCTGATCAGATTTATTCACCAAGAGGTATGTATTGCAAATACAATTATTTCATTACGAAAATGATTATGTGAATGAACAGTACACAAACACACAACCTCCTCTATTTTAAACAGCAAATAACCAAATCAACTTATATCAGTCATGACAAATGTGAAGTGTCATGATTCCTTTTCAATATGCAAATGAAAGATACTAGAATTCTAAAAAGTTCATAAAATCCTGAACAAAGAAAGCATCTTAAAATAAACATAGTGTGTTTCAATTTTCATAGGATGGATTTTTTTCTCCTTTAGTAAAAAAAATAACAAGAAGCTTTAAATTTCTGATTACTAATTTTGACAGGATTTTTAAATGCCAAGTATGTGCTAAATAATTCAAAAATTCACTAAGGTCCCTTTGTGCATCTTATGAAAATCTTATGAATCTTTTGAAAGTTTGGAAACAAATATTTTTCTGAGCATCTAACCATTGATTACAGATTTGAGTATTTCTTTCTTTCTTTATTTAATTTTTTAATTTTTATTTTTGTCGGTCATGGGGCTTGAATTCTGGGCTTGGGATGCTGTCCCTCAGCTCTTCAGCTCAAGGAGAGTGCTCTACCACTTGAGCCACAGCGCCACTTCCAGTTTTCTAGTGGTTAATTGGAGATGAGTCTCATAGACTTTCCTGCCCGGGCTGGCTTTGAACCGTGATCCTCAGATCTCAGCCAGCTCATTTGCTATGATTACAGGAGTGAGCCACTGGCGCCCAGCATATTTGAGTATTTCTATACAACATTGCAATTATAATTTAACATAACTGATTCTTTTAATACATCAAATCTTTGCACAGCAAAGGTCCCACAGATTCAATGACTTACAAAATGTGTTACTAAGTATACAGTTAAATTTATTAAAAAATATCAGCACCATGTGTTAACATTTTATGATTTTACACCAGACTAAGACCAGAGCTACTACTATAAGACTTACTCTCTTCATCATGTTTGGACTTATTTTGTCATCTTCCAAGGTTTGTGATAGTCTCACCACATCAGTCAAGGATACCAGTTTGTGGCAGATTGTTTATTGTTTAAACCAAATGACTTAATTTCTTCCTTAAACTTGGATTCAACTCTAAACTTTAGCAATCCATATTTTAAAATGTTTTTCTTCTATGTAACGTGATGGAGCAACTTACCAAAAAGTGAAACTTTTAAGAAATATTATAACATTTTCCAGACAAAAGTATAGCGAAGTATAACATTTCTAACACCCATTCACTACCTCAAACCTCCATCAACATTTTTCCAAAATTATTTTATTTCTTCCTACTCTCTTTCTCCTTGAATATTTTAAAGCAATAGCAAAATCATGTTATTCCATGTTTTAACATTTCAAGATGTCTCTGACAATTAAAGGAGTATTATCACAGCTACACAAATTAGTGAGTCTTTGTTATATTTCAATTAGGAGCCCATTTCCAAATTATCATTACCATTGTTTTATTTCATTTTGTTTTGGGAAATAAGCATAAAAATCAATCTGCTGATATTTATTGGTCTTACTTTTTTGTTTGTTTGCTTATACTGGGATTTGAGTCCAGGGTTTTATAGTTGCTCGGCAGGTGATCTCCTACTTGAGACATGTCCCAAGCCCTTCTTTTGCCTTCGTTATTTTTTGGAGAGAGTCACCCATTTCCATTTTCTCTCGGGGCCTGCCTTGGACCATCATTTTCCTATCTATGTTTCTTGTATATCTGAGTTTATCTTGTATTGCTCCTATTTGTTGGTCTATTAAGTTGTTTAAAATCTCATGCTCTTTCACTCTCTCCCTTTATGTTTTTAGCTTATTATAGAAATTAGTCAATTATTTTCTTGAATATCTGCAAATGTACGTGGTTATTTCTTCCTATGGCAATTGACTTGTACTAAAGTATTTCCCATTGATTGGAAATGAGCACTAAATACTGAAGTGAATCAGATTCATTATTTGAAGGAGAAAGTGCTCTTAAGGATAAATAATAGGAGGTGCTATTGCTTTAGTAATATATTATGCCAGAAGTTACTGGTGCTGAGACCATCAGTGAATTCAAGGATTTGCCAACTTGATTCCTTTCATTGTAAAGCTCTACATCAAGATCTTAGCTAAAAGTTCTGGCATATATTGATCATCATTACTTAGTGTTTAAATATGACATTTTTTCCCCTTCACAATTAACTAACTGGAATCTTTCTGTATTCCTTTATAATTTATTTCTTTATAGTTATCCGAAATAACATTTGTAAGTAAATATAGGATAATTGCTTAACTTTTTTTAAAGTTACTAATAGTTAAAATAATGAGTTGATGTTTTAACAATGACATACATATTTCAATGAGTTTGGTATGTGATTTTCATTTTTGTTCCTCTGCCTCCTTTTAAGTACCAACAGAAGCAACTTATGCTACATTGCAATTTTATTTTTGTTAGTTTTACTTTATTTTCCTTTTGTGCACTTTTATTATTATTATAAAATGATATATGGAGATGTTACAGTTACATAAGTCAGCTAAACATGTTTTGAACAATATCATTACCTTCTGGTTTTCTGGTGGTTGGCCAGAGATCAGAGTCCTGCCCTGGCAGACTTCAAACCTGAGATCTCAACCTCCTGAATAGCTAGGATTATAGGCATGAGCCACGGGCACCTAGATTTTTGCATCCTATTTTTGACATAACCCCATTAGTTTTTGTTTCTTGCTTTCTGATACAAAAATACATCAGATGTTCATACTGAAAGAATACTTCCTGTCCTACACAAAGAACCAACCATTTTCCCAAGGAGCTCTGGGTCCATTTAGGAGCACATTTTTATATGACAATTTGGAATTCTTCATGTTCATTGCATCTGATTTGTCATACTCCCATGCCTTAAAAACACCTGCATTTTTCCTTAGAGGGGAAAATAGCAATCATGAATTCTGCCTAATATTTCTAACTTAAGTTTAAAGACACAAGGTTTTTACTTCAACATCTTTGAATTTCTTTCCTCAGCTTTCTCCTCTTCTTTCATCTCTGACTCTGAAAATATTTATTACTAATAATATTAAACCATTCATTTGCCTTTTATGTATCCAGAATAACATCACAAATATTACAAACATGACTACAAAAGTGACCACAATTCAAAATATCTTCGTGGTTCAGGGTCTACAACTAAAATGATGCATTCTACAGTTACACTAATCATTTTATCTGCATTGTTATGTTGTAAGTTGTACTTTTAAATTATGACAAGGTTAACCATAATCCATTGTGCATCTTAAGATATCGACCTGTATTGTTAATATTGTTACACTTCTATGTGTTTATTATTATTTTTTAATATTATTAAGATCTTCTAGAGTTGTCTCCAAGGTGGTAGAGAAAAACTAAGTTATCATCATTAATCCCTTCTTGGGTCATTTGACTCCTTTTTCATCCTGAACACAACCTGTCATCCTTCGTTATGATGTGCAATTGCTGATGCTCAATTCTCCTGAACTGTTGTGACCACCTGGTGTAAACACTAGGCTTTGGTGTAATTTTGGTTTAAGTGCTATTTTTACTGAGACCATCTTAGTATTTTCATATGTTTGGATAAAAATAAGTACCCATATATACTTCCTAAATGGGCAGCATTATACTGAAATCTATTAATATTCTACAATAATTTTTTCCTTCTTTCTACTTTATCTTATTCTTCTATCCCCCTCCTTGGACATGAACTCCTTCTCAGTCCTAGTTCTGAAAGAGCAGAGATAAAGGATAGAAGATAGAGGATAGAAGATAAAGGATAGAGGTCAAAACAAGCAGAAATCCAGTTGCTACTATAGTGACAGAGATGAAAATATAATGTTTTTCACTGATTAATACTGATTTCATTTCCCAGGTTAAAATTTTTCATGGCAAGCCTTGCCTTTGTTATAAAACATTGTTACTTTGACAAGATTTTCTCTTACATTGACAAAAGTTGTTAATGAATACCTTATGGTGACAAGGTAACAATACTGACAGAGGCTATATCTTTGATCAAAAGGACTGAATTTTTCTAAGAATACCTTTCCTCTCATCTAACAATTATTAGACACTTACATGTCAAGCACTGGGCTTAGAGCTAAGAGTATGAAAGTAAGAAAGCTGACGGTAAATAATTTAGATATTTTCCTGTCAGAAATTTGGACAATTGAAAAGGGCATGTTCTGATATTTATAATTCTATAAAGGTCATATTTTCATAAAAGAAGGGATCTTGGGTATTGAAAATTGATTCTTATTCAGGACAGGGAAATGAATGTATCTTTGCAATGGTTAGGAACATTCTTACTTTTCCTCATCTTTTTATAAACCTTATTAACTCTAGAAGAAATATAATGCTACCTGACAAACTAAATTCCCAATCAAAAAAGCAATATATGACTCCAATTAGCATTTTAAATATAAAATTCTTTCAAAAGTTTTCTCTCTACTTGAGAATTTTGTGAGTGGTTTTCAGAAATTGATGAGAAATATGTTTGAGAGTGTGTGATTTGCAGGACCACTGTACGCTCAACAATTGGATGTTTTAGAATATATTTGTGTGGATTAATTTCACTTATTTCTCCTCACTTGTTTGTAATCAGTATGGAAATTTCCAGGAACTTAGAACTTCAAAAGCCATAAACATTCACTTTCCCACTCTAGATTTCTACTCGACATTGCTGATTTAATGTCTAGTAGAAATGATTACCACTGTCACCTGCTAAATGCAGACAAAGTTTTTGGGCTTTTAGTTCATATTGGCTTACCAATAGCATGATCCTTTGGAGATAATATAAATAGATTACAGAATAATTTGCTCCTTTTTCCCTCCTGGTAATAGACATATCCAACCCAAAATTTCTTCATATTCCCTTGTTTTTCTTTTGTAGCAAAAACTCTTACTATGAAATATAAACATCTTAAATTTTGGCATATGCAATATTGAATTGTTAACTACAGCACCATATTGTAAACCAATCTCCAGAACATACTTATCCAACATAAAGTTTTTTTCTTACTGGGCACCAATGGCTCATGCCTGTAATATTTGCTACTCAGGAGGCTGAGATCTACAGATCCTGGTACGAAGTGAGCCCTGGCAAGAAAGCCCATAAAACTCATCTCTAATTAAGTACTAAGAAATTTGTAATTGGAGATGTGACTCAAATGGTAGAGCATTAGACTTGAGCAAAATAGCATCCAGGCCTTGAGTTAAAGTCCCAGGATAGTCACAAGAAAAAAAAATCCCAATCATTATTCTCATCAAGCAACTTTCCACTTTCCCCTTCCCCTCAGTTGTTGGAAACCACCACTATGTTCCCTGTCTCTGTAGGTTTGATCATTATAGCTACCTCATAGAAGCCAAATCTGGTAGGCATTCTTCTGTGACTGGCCTATTTCACTTAACATAAAGTCCTCCAGTTCACACCTTTTGGGGAATGTAGCAGAACTTATTTTTTTTATTGTAAAGATACTCTACAGAGGGGCTATGGTTACATGAATAAGGTAATGAATACATTCCCTATCGAGCATTGTTACTTATTCCTTTGTTTTTCCCCTACTATTCCTTCCTTCCCCATCTCCCGAACTCCTCCCTCTCCCCGACACTGAAGTTGTACAGAGTTGTAAAGTTCATTTTCAACAAAGTGTCTTGTACATCTCATTGTTACAATGGGTGAAACTGTATCCTTGTTTCAGCACTTTGTTATTTCCCTTCCGCTCCTCACATTAGAAGATGCAGAGCACTGAAATCAAATAGAGTGACAACAGGGCTTATACCATGATGGAAAGAACATACAAAAAAATTCACCTAGTAAATTAAAAACAACAGCAAGAAAGAAAAAACCTCTTTTGTCCCCATCTTGGGGTTAATTTCGCTTAGGGTCATCTTCTATAGCCACATGTGCACAGCTTTGACCTTTTCTGTAGCAGAATTTTTTAAGGCTCACTTATATCCCTTTGTATGTACATGCTGTATTTTCTGCATTCATCTATTGGGGAATGCTTGGTTTGGTCCATTATATTGGCTATTGTGAATAATTTTGCAAAGAACATGAAATATTGATGGGTATTTGGGATCCTGATTTTGTTTTATTTATTTTTTATTTTTTATTGTGAAAATACTGTACAGAGGGTTACAATTACATGGGAAAGATAATGAGTACATTTCTTTTCTTTTCTTTTTTTTGGGGTGGAGTCCGGTCATGGAGCCTGAACTCTGGGCCTGGACACTGTCCCTCAGCTCTTCAGCTCAAGGCTAGCACCCTACCACTTGAACCACAGCGCCACTTCCGGTTTTTTCTTTTTGCTTATGTGGTGTTGAGGAATCGAACCCAGAGCCTCATGCTTGGAAGGTAAGCGCTCTACCACTGAGCCACCTTCCCAGCCCATGAGTACATTTCTTATCAAACATTGTAGCCTCTTGTAGCCTACTCCTTTGTTTCCCTTTCTCATCCCTTCCCATCCTATCTCCTCCCTCCCACCCAATCCTTCCCCTCACTCCCCCCCCCCCCCGCACCAAGTTTGTAAAGTTTGTTTTAGACATAACGATTTGTACATCTCATTGCTGCAATGGGTCCACCTGTATCCCTATTTAAACAATTTGTTTTCCCCTTCCCCTACACAAATTATACCGATGTCAAGTACAGTGAAAGCAGGGGTTATACTGTAGCGGAGGGACATACATAGCAACAAAGAAATAATCTTATAAATGTGTTAGAAACAATCTCATGAAAGAAAAAAAAAACATTTGAATACAAACTTAGGGTTCATTTCCCTAACATCACCTTATCTGAACTTTTCTGCTTGACTCAGACATATACTAGATATTGCAAATAAGGGAAACCATGAGACCTATGTTTCTTTGGGCCTGCCTTAATTCTCTTAATATAATTTGTTCCAATCTTTCCATTTCCTAACAAATGGGGCAATGTCATTCTTTCTGATAGAGGCAGAGAATTCCATTGTGTATATATACCACATTTTCTTGAACCATTCATCTACTGAGGGGCATCTGGGTTGGTTCCATATCTTAGCTATAGTAAATAATGCTGCAATA
Organism: Dipodomys spectabilis; assembly: GCF_019054845.1. NCBI lineage: Eukaryota > Metazoa > Chordata > Mammalia > Rodentia > Heteromyidae > Dipodomys > Dipodomys spectabilis. The sequence goes on along the minus strand of NW_024871079.1, from coordinate 859,397 downwards.
AACATAGTCGTGCTGGTAGCTTTAGTGTGGTGTTGTTCATAAACATTTGGGTAAATGCCCAAAAGTGGGATTGCTGGGTCATAGGGGAGTTCTATGTGGAGTCTTTTGAGGAATCTCCATACTGCTTTCCAAAGTGGTTGAACAAATTTACACTCCCACCAACAATGAATTAAGGTTCCCTTGTGTCTACATCCCCTCCAGCATCTGTTATTATTAGACTTCTTGATTTTAGCCATTCTAACTCTAGTGTGGTGGTATCTCAATGTTGTTTTGATTTGCATTTCTTTTTTGGGGTGGTGGTCTGGTCGTGGGGCCTGAACTCTGGGCCTGGGCACTGTCCCTCAGCTCTTCAGCTCAAGGCTTGCGTTCTACCACTTGAGCCACAGCACCACCTCCGGCTTTTTTTTCTTTTTGCTTATGTGGTGATGAGGAATCGAACTCAGGGCTTCATACATGCAAGGCAAGTGCTCTACCACTGAGCAACCTTCCCGGCTCCTGCATTTCTTTATGGCTAGGGAGGTTAAGCATTTCTTCATGTGTCTATTGGCCATCCTTCTTTCCTCTTCAGAGAAGTTTCTCTTTAAGTCTTTAGCCCACTTGTTTCTTTGAAGATTTGTTGTTGGGGGATATAATTTTTTTGAGTTCAAGGTATGTTTTAAATATGAGACCCTTGTCCGATGTATGGCTAGTGAAGATTTCTCCCAATCTGTCGGTATTCTATTGATCTTGCTAGCTATGTCCTTTGCCATGGAGAAGCTCTGCAATTTCATGCAATCCCATTTGTCCAACCTTTCTTTGATTTGTTGTGTTTCTGGGTCTCTATTAAAAAAATTTCGGCCTGTGCCACTGAGACCTAGGGTTTATTTCTACTCCATCCTGTAATGTTTTCAGAGTGTCTGCTTTGACTCCAAGGTCTTTGATGGGATCTTGATTTTAATCTATTAGATATATATCCAAATGTAGAATTACTAATCATATAGAAGTTTTATTTTTAGTTTTATGAGGCATCTTCATACTGGTTTCCATAGTTATTGCACTATTTTGAATTACCATCCAGAGAGCACAAAGGTTCTGAAATCTAGGTTCTGAATTCGCTATCTGATTGACAATAGTTGTTTTTACTCCTCTTATCTCTTTTCTTATCTTTTTTATAATAGCCATCTTAACAGCAATAATATCTTAAGATAATTTTATTTGCCTTTCCCTGATAATGATGGTGAACATACTCTCAAAGACTAATGATGATGATTTGTATGACTTCTTTGGATAAACATCTGTTTAAACTGACATTAAAAACAGTTCACACACATAGATTGCTTCTTTTTATTTCTCATACAGGGAATATTTAAAGCAGAATAATTTGAGACTCAGGAGAGTCATAAAAGTTTACATTGCCTTCCTGGACTCTGAAATTGGGGAAATACTACCAATTTTGCATAAAAATCCCTTGAGTTTTTCTTTGTCCCCAAAATAGTAAGTGAAAAGAATTTCAACAGCATGTTGGTAAGAGCTATGAGTCAATTATGACTGGTATACATAATGGATAATAGCTTTTCCTGAAAACCCATGTAATGGTCATGGACAATATTAGAACAAAGCAAGTGAAAACCTTTGGATACTGTAAATCATTCGGAGCAAAGCTTGAGTGATGTTCTCATTTATTTATTTTATTTTTCTTAGGTTTCTATGGGAAACTTTACCAAAAGAGAATATTTTGTTTTATTTTAAAATAGAATGTTAACCATTTGTTTATCTATGCAAACCAAAAATGTTTGATAGATTTCTGAACCCTGAATAAAATATAATTTTATCATTATTCATCTCCTTAAAAAGTCAAAATCACTAGAGACAACATTCCAAAAGCTTTTGCAAATGTGCATTTGAGAAGAAAATTATTTCTCATCTCTCAAACAAAAAGGCTTAAATTATTTATTTTAGAAGTGAAATCCCAGGCAATACCCATCTTAAGGCATTTAATATTTCAGAATGTCTGGCTAAAATTTTAATTCAACTAAGTTTTATTTTAATATGTTTCATGGTTTTTCTTAAAACAGAATATTTAAAAACATACAAAACACAAAAACATGCATAGACTTATCAGGTAGCCACTGACTCATGTCTCATGCCTGTAATTGTAACTATTCAAGAGGCTGAGATCTGAGGATCACAATTTGAAGACAGCCAGGACAGAGAAGACTTTATTCCCAGCTAACTAGGAGAAGTTATATTTGGAACTTCTAGAGCACCAGCCTTGAGCAATAAGCTTATGGGGTAGAACCCTGGGCTTGAGTTCAAGTCCCAGTGCCCAGTGACAACAGTGCGTGCACACACACACACACACACACTCACAGAGATCATCTATGAATCAGCCACCTATAAAAAAATTAATTTTCCAGAAAACAGCTTTTATTTCTATTTCATTTATGCAAATCTTTGTTGCTCATTCCTATTCCTATGATAATTTGTTTTCCATATATCCCATATTCCTCTTCAGAGAACTACAATGAACTACAGTTACTCTTTATGGCTATATACACTTGCTTATTTCAACTTATTAAATATATATGCAACAATAGTGGCTGCCTTTAGTTAAGTATTTTATCCTCACTGTTAACCCTACCATCTTGCTCCATGAGGCCCATCTGTCTTTCTTTCATCATTTTCTTTGATAGGAAATGGCTTTATGGAAACAGCCACTTTTTCACTCATTTGTTTTTATCATATCATGTCATTTTAGTTTGCTTTCTTGGCAGGCGCGTCTTGTCTGGACCAATTCTGTAGTCAGACTTCCAGCTACCATGGCAGTGCTTCATGAGCTGTACCTCTGAATAATGTAAATTGTCACCATCTTTTGTAACCTCACAGCATATAATAACAAAGAATCAAAATACAATATAACCTCCTCCTCTATGTTCTGCAATATATAGCCTCGAAATTGTTTCTAATACTTTCTTTTCATAAAATTTAAAGACAACATGTCATCAGGCAGAGCTAACTATTGTTCCCATAGCTAAAAATATGTTCTTCAAATTAGATTGAAAATTGAGAAAATGGATTTCATTTTTCACTTGGATAGTTGACTTTTCTAATACATAACTAGTTCTAAAAGTTGTAGGCTTAAAACCTAAAATGGGAGATTCAAATTCTTTATACAATCATTTTATTATGAGCACCCAACAGCCCAATAGCTTACCTTGGAGTATATGAAAAAGCTGAACCTTCAAAATAAATTATTGTTTTGTAATACCACGCTTTCATCATTTGAAATTCTTTACTTCAAAAAGGTTCTAGAAAACCAGTTGCCTGTAAATTTAAGATATTCCTGTATACACATCCGCCACTCTAACAAGGATGATAAAGGATGACAAATTTTAAGCTTATTTTATTTGGAAGCATTGTTAATTGAAGGCACTGAGAAACAATGACAATTACCAAGCAACAAATTAGCATAACTCTTTTAGATCTAGACGTTATTTTATAAAGCGAAGGTCAGACATTTGTTCAAAAGCTGAAAAGAACCAATCATTTTTTTCTCTTTTCTTCCTTTTCCTTTGCTTGAGACATTTAAAACTACAGGGCTATCAAATGAAAATCTAGCTTCTGGCTTCTCCTCAGGAAAACAAAACCAAACGAAACAAAAGAACAAAATGCAGAAGATCTAGCAGGTCATATTTCCACGGGCAACAAGCAGCTTGGGATTGAGTAGCTGAGTCTTTCGGGTAAATTATGATTTGTGCCGTACTGCACAACAACCCAAACAAATCCAATCCCTGAAATTACTTTATCATTGGGTTTAGGGTCTGCTCTAAATTCACATGTTGTCTCACTAAGATCCTTTATTGACTACATTTCCAAAGAGCCTATGTTTAAATGAGATCATACTCCCAGGTACACAAAGATAATAGAAGGGTCAGACTTTGTACCTATTTTTGAAGGTCACAATTAAAACCATTAAATATTTATTTATCTTTTTTACGGATGTAAGTAAATCTGTGTCCTATTTTTGTTTTAACTATTTAAGCTTATTTTCTAATTTAAAAGCAAGTACTGAATAAACTCGGGCTGTAACTGTGAAGTTTTACTTTGATTCTGAATCTAGGATCAGTGCTTGATTATCAACAGTTGAAGCCAATAAGCCACCTGTTAACCATAGAGTAAACTGCACTGAAGGAAGTCTTACCATCTAAGCCACATATTTTAGTTCTGAAATGACAGAGTAACTGTTATTTTTCTATCTTGGCCAATGTTTTTGAAGAGGAGTTTCATAGTATAATAGTCAGCTGGAAGGCTAATGCATCTTTGACTTTACAAAAATCTGTGACAAAGTACTTAGAAATTTAAAATGGCTTAACTTTTGAATATCTTAAAATAGCCCATTATGGGAGTACTTACAGCACAAAATTTGGCAAATGCTGCAAATCAAGGTCTTTCCTCCCCAGAGTCACTACTAACTTCAGGTTATCAAATAATCTGTTGGTAGTTTGGAAATTTCAGAGAAAAGATAATTAAAAACTTAATTTTTCTCAGGTACATTTCATTAATGTAAAATGCAAGAGCACTTATTTTAGTCCCCAAACTAGTACTTCCTATTATTATTCCTTAAGTGATGCTTAAGATCACTGAAGATAGATACAAACTTAAAAAGATGAATTGATCTCAGAGAATAAATTTTTAAATCATTTGCCGGAGACTGGACTTGTTATCACACTGTTATTGACTACAGAAATAATGACCCAATTTCAGAAATTATTCATACTTTTCTGATGAACATGGCAATAGAAATATCACTATTCATCAGACATATAAACAATATTCCAGTGTAAAGTTTGAAATTCAATGTGCATAGGTTTATTTGCAAGCAAAAATAAAACAAACAGAATTAGATTTCCAATGCCTGTAATTCTAGCTACTCAGGAGGATGAGATCTGAGGATCATGGTTTGAAGCCAGCCTGAACAAGAAAGTTGGTGTGATTGTTATTTCCAATTAGTCACCAAAACCCTGGAGTGGAGCTATCAAGTGATATAGCAGTAGCCTTGAGCACAAAAGTTCAGGGATAGTTCAGTCCCTGAGTTCAAGCCCAGAACCAATACACACACACACACACACACACAAACACACACACACACACACAACCCATAGTCTGGGAATGTAGCTTAGTGGTAGAGTGCTTGCATGAAGTTCTTGGTTCAATTCCTCATTGAAGGCCAGAAGTGTTGCTGTGGCTCAAGTGGTAGAGTGCTATCCTTGAGCAATAGAAGCTCAGGGACATTGCACAGGACTTGAGTTCAAGAGTTAGGACTTGCAAAAAATAATCCACAATTAGAAATATTTACAAAATAGATTGTTGAGCAAGAAATATAGAAAAATCTATCCCTGAGAGTTCAGGGAAGATGGCGGAGGAGAAGCTGGAATTTGAACAAGCTCTCTCATAGAAAGCAGTTTTAGAGTTCCAGTGAACAGTCCTAAGCCAGAGAATCACACCAAGTGTGCCATCACAGGACAGAGAGTTAGGCAAGAAAGGGGAAGCCAAGGCAAGGAGACACATCTGAGCGCTTGCCAGCAGCAGGGTTGCAGCGGCGACCCCAGGGCACCCATACCTGAGCCACAAAGAGTCCGGGACGAAGGAGCCAGACCCAGCGGGTGAGCGGATTCTACTCAACACCAGCAAGAACCGACAAGGAGTGGACATCTTCATCCTGCAGTATGCAGACCAGAGACGACCCAGGAACCAAGACTTGGCGTGAGTAGAAGCCTGACGTCCTCACTCCTTCTCAGGGAGCAGAGGAAGGAAGGCCACCCCTCCCCCCCAGCACCGGTGAGCTCCATCTTGGATACCGACAAAGCTCGGAGTTGCTGCTAGCTCCAGCTCAGGCCTTGGAATAAAACGAGTCATTTAGCAGATCACAAGAACTTAACAGCGAAGTGACCTGCCAGACTCAGCTCCATCCAGGGAAGTCACCAGCTCAGGCGCCAGCCATAGGAGAGGCTTTCCTCACTGGGTAACCAGAGCCAGAGGCTGCCCCTCCCTCTAGCAGCCTCCACAATCAATTGAAGAACAGAAACCCTGAGAATGGCTCCAGGATGGGCTCTGTGAGTTTTTCACAAAATAGCCCCAGGGAAAAGCTACTGTTTGTTGAAAGGCCTCAACTCTACCCAGAACCTAGCCTCATCACTGCATCCCCCTCTTTTGTGATTCTCAAAGCAGATCACTGTCCCATTAAACTAACCTGGGAGGAGGAATCTCAAAATCTTGGGTAAAGCAGAGCATTTTTCTGCCTGTTCGAACAATCTGACTTAAGAAACCAATCAAGCCACAGGACCTCAAGCAGACCAGAGACTCCAACAAGAGGTTGGTTACAGACACAAGGGAGATACAGGATTCTTCCCACCCCACCCAAAAAAAAAAAAAAATCAAAGAACTTTTTTTTTTCTTCTTCTTCTTTTTTTTTTTTTTTTGGTATCTTATATACATAAATTTTTTTTTCTTTTCTAAAACATTTTTCAATTTTTAATTTTCGCCTTTTTTAAAAAAAAATTGTTTTCCAGTAACTTTTTTTTCCTCTTATAATTTCCACTTCTTTCCCACCTAGTATTAGAATGCCTAGCTACAGCAATAAGACAAGATGCAGACATAAAGGGGATCCAAATAGGGAAATGAGAAATAAAACTCTCCCTCTTTGCAGATGACATGATCTTGTATTTAAAGAATCCCATAGACTCCACTCGCAAATTACTCAAGCTGATTCAAAACTTTGGCAAAGTAGCAGGTTATAAAATTAACCCCCCAAAATCAATGGCTTTTCTGTATGCCAACAATGAGAAAAGTGTGGCTGAAATTAGCAAAGCAATTCCATTTTTAATAGCCCCACAGAAAATAAAATACGTAGGAATTAACTTAAGCAAAGAAGTGAAAGACCTCTATGATGAAAACTTTAAAATCTTGAAAAAGGAAATCAACACAGAACTTAAAAAATGACAGAACCTCCCATGCTCCTGGATTGGAAAGATTAACATCGTGAAAATGGCAATACTTCCCAAGGCTATCTACAAATTCAACGCAATACCTATCAAAATTCCACCCTCATTCTTCAAGGAAATAGAAGAGGTAATCCAAAAATTCATATGGAACAATAAAAGACCCCGAATAGAAAAATGCTCCTCAACGGAAAGAACACTGCTGGAGGAATATCAATACCAAATTTCAAACTCTACTATAAAACCATAGTAATCAAAACAGCTTGGTATTGGCATAAGAACAGACCTCAGGACCAATGGAATTGAATTGAAAACCCAGAAATGAACCTACAGACCTATAGCCATCTAATCTTCGATAAGGGAGCTAAAACAGTAGAATGGAAGAAAGACAGCCTCTTCAGTAAATGGTGCTGGCAAAATTGGTTAACTACTTTTAGAAAACAAAAACTATATCCTTATATATCACCCTGCACCAGAATCAACTCCAAATTGATCAAAGACCTTGAAGTCAAAGCAGACACTCTGAAAACATTACAGGATGGAATTTGAGAAACCCTAGGTCTCCTTGGCTCAGGCCGAAATTTTCTGAATAGAGACCCGGAAACACAACAAATCAAAGAAAGGTTGGACAAATGGGATTGCTTGAAGTTGCAGAGCTTCTGCATGGCAAATGACATAGCTAGCAAGATCAATAGAAAGCCCACGGATTGGGAGAAGATCTTTACTAGCCATACAATGGACAAGGGTCTCATATCTAAAATATACTTGGAACTCAAACAATTAAACCCCCCACCAACAAATCCTCAAAGAAACTACTGCTCAATAAATAAGTGGGCGAAAGACTTAAAGAGAAACTTCTCTGAAGAAGAAAGAAGGAAGGCCAAGAGGCACATGAAAAAATGTTCAACATCCCTAGCCATAAAAGAAATGCAAATAAAAACAACATTGAGATATCACCTCACTCCAGTTAGAACGGCAAAAATTGAGAACTCTAACAACAGATGCTGGAGGGGATGTGGATAGAAAGGAACCTTACTTCATTGTTGGTGGGAATGTAAACTTGTTCAACCACTTTGGAAAGCAGTATGGAAGTTCCTCAAAAGACTTCACATAGAACTCCCCTATGACCCAGCAATCCCACTTTTGGGCATTTACCCAAATGTTTACGAACAACACCACACTAAAGCTACCAGCACGACTATGTTTATTGCAGCATTATTTACCATAGCTAAGATATGGAACCAACCCAGATGCCCCTCAGTAGAGGAATGGATCAAGAAAATGTGGTATATATACACAATGGAATTCTATGCCTCCATCACAAAGAATGACATTGCCCCATTTGTTAGGAAATGGAAAGACTGGAAAAAAAGATGTTAAGTGAAGTAATCCAGGCCCAAAGAAACATAGGTCCCATGGTTTCCCTTATTTGCAATATCTAGTATATATATGAGTCAAGCGGAAAAGGCCAGATAATGTGATGTCAGGAAAATGAACCCTTAGATATGTATTTTAATGCTTTTTTCTTTCATGCACGTGTTACTAATGCATTTATAAGATTATCTCTTTGTTGCTTTGTATGTCCCTCCCCCACAGTATAACCCTTGCTTTCACTATATTGGATGTCAGTATAACTTGTGGAGGAGATGGGGAAAAACCAGTTGTTTAAGGATACAGGTGGACCTGTTGTAACAATGAGAAGTACAAGTTGTCATGTCCAAAATGAGCTTTACAACGTCGGTGCGGGGGGAGAGGGGAAGGGGTGGGGAAAGGAGAAGGATTTGGATTGCGGGGGGGGGGGGGGGGGGGGAGGAGGTAGGCTGGGAAGGGATGTGAAGGGTAAACAAAGGAGGAGGCTGCAATGCTTGGTAAGAAATGTACGCATTATTCTGCCCATGTAATTTTAACCCCTCTGTACAGTATGTTCACAAATAAAATAAAATTAAATTAAAAAAAAGAAAAAGAAAAATCTATCCCTTTGTGTGGGTTTGTTCCTGAGAGGACCTAGCACCACAAAGCTCTTCCATTTTCAAAAAATACATAGCCACATTTCTGGCAAACCAACTACAGTTTAGCAGAATAAGTTCAAAATAATGATTCCATCATAAAATTGATTAAGTCAATCAATATAAGGATACAGGCCTGCCTGGTATCATTCCCCATTGCACCTTTCACAGGAAAAAATTGTAGAGGCTTGGTTGTCACTGAGATGCTTGTTAAATTTGCTACAAAGTTAACAAGTACCATGCTCACAGGGAAACACAAAAATATCAATTATGTAATGACACTATTAAATGGACTTTATATTACAATCCCATGACAGAGCAATGGCTGTGGCATGCTCACAATGTGTGCTGGGATCAGGGTTGGTGTGTGTGTGTATAGAAAGGTGTATCATTAGACATGTAGAGAAATCACACCCAAAGGCCTTCTCTGTGGAAGTGCTGTAAATTATCATCCTGATTTTTTATCTTAACTCAGTATTGAAGGAAATGATTGAAATAGAAAAGATGGTTTATATTTTATTATATCTGCCAGGTACTGGATTTAGGGAAGTAGGGATAGGTGACTGATGAAGCAGATAAAATGTCTTGTTCTAATGTTGGACCATGTGGAAGTAAACATAGAAACCAAACAAGAGCTTCTACCCTAAGGGAATCACAATTTCCTATAGTTAAGCTTGTTATTTTAGAAGACAGTAAGTAGTGTGGAAAAAATGAAGACAGTGTGAGCAGAGAGACAGAAATTGGGGTTATAGAAGGGTCTAGGGACAAGGTAGTAGGAGGTAAGGGAAGATTTCTCTGGGACGATTGCTTAGGTGCTGTGGAGGAAAATTGGTATATAACAGAGTACTGCTACCTGTTCCAAGGGCAGGTGATCACAGAGGTTTTGAAAAGTTAAAAATATTTGTTATAGGAGGGTGCCAGCGGCTCAGGCCTGTATTCTAAGCTGCTCAGGAAGCTGCGATCTGAGGATCACAGTTCAAAATGAGCCTAGGTAGGCAAATCCAAGACACTCTTATCTCCAATTAACCCACAAGAAGTCAGAAGTGGAGCTGTGGTTCAAGTGGGAGATCACCAGCCTTGAGAGAAGAATCCAAGCAAGAGTGCAAGGCTCTGAGTTCAAGTCTCAAAGCTAGAAAAAAAAGTTGTCATAATTTCAAAATGCCAAAATAGATGGCTTATGAATATAAGCATCAAAGATACGTCCATTAACTTTGATAGATGAAACCCATTGTTACAGGGTCCAGGAATATACTCCTGGTTCCATAGGTCCAGTCTGAGCATATATTTTCTTCTTTTTTATGTTTTTTATTGTAAAAATAGAATACAGCGGGACAGTTACATGTGTAAGGTAATGAATACATTTCCTTTCGAACATTGTTTCCTCCTCCTTTGTTTTTCCTCTACCATACCTTCCCTCCCCACCTCCCCAGCTCCTTCCTTCCCCCTCCCAAGTTGAGTACACATTTTCTTTAGCTTTATAGAGGAGGAAAAGGCAGTGGCAGGAGAGAAATGCATATTTTTTGTTTTTGTTGTTTTGTTTTTTGTTCTACTCTTAGGGCTTGAACTCAGGGCCTGGATGCTCTCCTTTAGCTTTTTTAGTCAAGCTAGCACTCTACCACTTGTGCCACAGCTCCACTTTGGGCTTTTCAGAGGTACCTAATTGGAGATAAATATCACTGACTTTCCTGCCTTAGCTGGCTTTGAATCAGGATCTTCAGATCTCAGCCTGCTGAGTAGCTAGGATTACAGGTGTGAGACACCAGCATCCAATAACAAATGTATAATTTTAAAGTCCCAGTCACACACGTGTTCATGTGGTGAGAGGTGGAAGGCAGTACTCATAGAGAGCCAGGTAGTTCATCATCTCAGGTTTTCTCAGCTGGAACCTGGATACAGTAAGTCATTGGTCTGGTAGGTGGATATAAAGTGGAATCTGAGATGCCAAGCTTTTATACTGCTTTTGGTTAATCTCTGAGCCCAAATGATAGTGCCCCTCAGACAAAGGGCCTTCGGACCTGTTACATTATTATGCTCAAAATGGCACAAAATATTAAGATTGGGAACTCCAGGTTTCTTTTTGGTAGACGAAGAAGTGAGACAAGTATTTGACTTGCTAAGGTTTTGGATAATCAACAATGGTTATTAGAGAATCTCAGAAATTGGACTTTATTTTAAGCAAAATGCAAATCCTACAAACAGAATATGGGTTATGCTTTCAAAATTGATTATTACATAAAAATAGATTGGAAAGTAATTGGACATATCTCCCAATTGAAGCTTTCAGAGTTTGCAGTGTGTGCTAAATTATCTAGACCAGTGGAAAATTGCTTCATAATCCTGGGTCCATATATAGTCTAAAAGTCTGAAACAATAGGACAGAGTAAAAAAATAATCACTGCCCTTTCTAAGACCTAAAATTACAGCAGAGGAAATAAAACAAAGTTATGGAACCCATAGCAAATGCTATAGAATTCAAAGTGAAATAGAAATCCAGGTAGGGAATTATAAATGCATCCTATCTCACAGAAGTGGCACAGAGAGGAGTACACTGCATTAAGGCACAAGCACCAAATTCTGGTTTGAACCCCTGGTCTGCCATTTAACCCGCCTCATAGAATTGAACAATTTACTTTGCATCCATTTCTTTCTGGAAAATTTGTAGTTATACCGACCCCAAAGCCTAATGTAACTATCACACAGGATAATAATACATGGAAAAATAACTAGAATAGCACCTAGTATAAAAAGGGATAAATAAGTAATAAGATTTCACAGTCTTTGTGATAACTTAATAGACTTGAAGTCATTAAAAATACATTAAGATGGACAGGTTCTGGTTCTCACACCTGTAATCCTAGCTATTCACTTTTTTTCAATTGATTCAGACTTATCCTGCTTGATTTTCTTCTTGTGTAAGTTTTGACAGATATTTTGGAAGAAATTGGTCTATTACATTTAGATTATCAAATTTGTGGCATAGGATTGTTCACAATATTCCTATATTCCTTTGTTATCTTTATTATCCTTTAACATCATTGAAATCATCAGAGATCTCTTTTATTTCTCATATTGTTAATATATCTTATCCTCGTCTTAAGTAGTATCTTACTGATTTTCTTGATCTTTTCAAAGAATTACTTTTGAATTTATCGTTGCAGGTTTCGGTGTATGGATTTTCTACAAGTTTCATTTATTTTTTCTGGGTGGTGGTAGTGGTATTAGACATTGAACTCAGGAATTTTTCTAGTTAACTAAAATAGAAACTTGGTTTAATAACTTGAGATCTACCTCCTACTGTATGCATTCAGTGCTAGAAGTTTCTTTCAAAGCACTACTTCTGATGCATTTCACAGTTTGAGATATATTTGTTCGTTTCTTTGTTTAGGTGACACTGGAGTTTGACTCAGGCCCTCACATTTGCTAGTCAGGTGTCATACTGCTGATCCATATCTCCAGTCTTTTTAGCATTGGTTATATACTTCTGAGATGTGTCTCACCCCCTTCCCATATGGATTTTCATCATAGCTGAGATGACTGGTGTATACCATCTTCATTCCATTAAATGAAGTTTTGAAGACTTTTGTTTTCCACCCCGGCTGGCCTGGAACATCAATCTGCCTAGTCTCAGCCTTTCACATAGCTAAGACAACAGATATGTACTCTGGACACCTAGCTGTGATTAATCTTTAAGTATCTTTCTATTATTAATTTATATTATGGATTTCAAGTTTAATTCTATTTGGTCCAAGAACAGGTATTATATTATTTCTATTGTTTTCATTTATCTTCTGGCCTGGAATTTTCTCTGTCTCAATGAAAGCTCATGTGTGACCTTTTTTTTTTCATGTGTGAACTTGAATACAATCCCTTCTAATGTAGATGTCAATTATATTTATCTGATTGATGAAGAATAATTTCATGGGTTCAGAATTCCAGGTTAGTGATTTTTGTTTTTAGTAGAGTTTAAGTATTTCACTTCATATTCTTACTTGTTTGGCTTCTAAAAAAGAAATTCTTGTCTTTGTTCGTCCATAGAAAAATATATTATAACCCCTCTGTACAGTATTTTCACAATAAATAAAGTAAAAAAAAGGAAAAACATATTAGATAATCTATATCATGATTGGACTCTCTTACATGTATAAATTGATTATATATTTTAAATTATAGCTGCACATATTATATACGTATATAATATAAAAGTATAAATCTTGAGCCCCTTCTAATAATCAAAAACTTTCCTTTAGCAGTATTCTTTTTAATTTTTTATATTTTTATGCTCCCCTTCCCCCCATAGCAGTATTCTTTCAGTTTGTTTTTCTGTGTGCCGGAATTGAGACTTGAACTCGGGGCCTTGGATTCTCTCTCTATTTATTTGAGATTTGAGGCTAGTATGCTACCACTTGAGACATACCTCTGGCTATTTGCTGGTTAATTGGAGATAAGATTTTCTGGTATTTTTCTGCCCAGTCTGACTTCTTTGACCTGCCATCCTAGGATCTCAGCCTCTTGAGTAGCTATAATTACAGATAGGAACCACTAGCAGTGTTACAATGTAGAAAATAGAAGCAGGTCCAGGGCATGTATATGGTCAGTAGTCAGCTGACTAACTTTGAGAATTCCATTTTCAGAGTTTAGGAATGCTTCCCATTTTCTTATTCTTATATTGAGTTATCAGTTCTTTCTTTCATAAATGCACTTTAAGCAGATTTTGCAAGATTAAGCTTCATTTTTAAGATTCATATAGCTTATAAGTAGTGTAATGACTTTGTCATCAGGGAAAATACGGTATTTCAGACTCATTGTCATAGGAACCTCGTAATCCTCTAGAAAGTTCTGCTCTCATGGGGTCAAGGAAGGGTTCCCTCTGATTGTCATAGACATCAGGAAAGCGTCCAGGGACTTGTCATCACCTGTCATTGTACTACAGTTCTGCAAGATGCTTAGACCTTTTGGCTATTTTTAATTTATAACCATGAACTATTACAGCATACCACATATAACTGTTTGTGTGAGGATTTTTTCTTCTTTTGGGGGCCTTTATTGTTGTTTGTAGAATTCATTCTGGTAACTTGCTGTTTCCAGAGTTTCTCCTGAAAGTGTAGCTCATACCTGACATTAATTTGGGGAAATTCTGTCATTATTATTTCAAATACTTTTTCTATTTCTTTTCCTTTACTCCTTATGATATTCCCATCATCCATATGTAGCGTCTTTTGCAGTTATCCCATATTCCTTTGGTGTCTTTTTTTCATTCTTTGAAATGAAAAGGTATTTTACTATTTTAGGTTATACTATAAATCCTTTGCAAAATGATAATTTTTATTAATATATTTTATAAAAAATAATTCGTACTTTCATACAATATAATTGACTATATTTTCATTCTTCCATATTTTCAGTTTTGAATTGTCTTGTTTGTGAAATCCTCTCTCAGAAGTTTTTTCTAGGTGAGTTCTATATTCTCAGATCCTTTTATTTTTTTCCTGTCCAGAGACTAACCTTAAATCATTTTCAACTTACTTAGACACTCATTAACCTGTGTGTCTAACAATTATGTTGCTTTCATCAATTTTAAGTGTATATATATAAATCAGCAAGAGAACCAAAATATTCTGGCAATCTATGTGATGAATTCCTCTTCATTAACAAATGATTAAACAATTAAACAGCTTTACTCAATGTTTCTACTAAAAATGTGCCATGAAAATTATTGCTACAGTACAATGACTATCAGTAAATAAATTATTCAATATGTGATTATAAGAGACTTCTGTAAAATCAAACTAAATGAATTCCAACTCACATTCTCCTTAGTTAATCTCAAAATAGTCCTAGCCACTCTAGAAAGTATGACAGACCTGAAGTGGAACAGACTAGAAGGCGAAGAAATGAATACAAGAACCCACAGCTATCTGATAAAATGTATGGTGGGAAAACACAGCCTCTTCAACAAATGGTGCTGGGAAAACCAAATGTCCATATATATGACCTCTCTCACACCTTAAATTAATATCAATTCAGAGTGGATCAAAAACCTCAATATAAGAATTGAAACTTTACTACAGGAAAGAGTAAACATTAGAATGTATTGACATAGGCAGAAACTCCCTAAATATAACTCCAGGAACTTAGAAAATAGAAAAGAGACTTGGCAAATAGGATTGTATCAAGCTAAAAAGCTTCTGCACAGCAAAGGACATGGTTACTAACCTAAAAATACAACCTGTAGAAGACCTCTAGCCAAAAAAGAAATGCAAATCAAAACAGAATCAAGATTCCATCTCATTCTAGACATAATGGCCATCATCAAGAATACAAACAGCAGCAAATGCTGGCAAGAATGGAGTACGAGGGGAGAAGGAACCTTAATTGTTGGTGGGAATATAAATTAGTACAACTTTGAACAATAGTTTAACAAAAAGAATACTAAGGAGCTGAAACATGAGTGAGAGGGATGGGAAATAAGGAGAAGTGAGTAGACAAATAGAGGGATGAATGGTGGGCAAATATAGTCATAATAGTCAATGTGCAGATGTGGAAATGGAACTCAGACATATTAGAAAATAGGCAAGGAAATGGATAGGTGGAGGAGAGAACGATGGAAGCAGTAACTGATCAAAATGCACTGTACATGTAAAGGGACACATTTAGTTGAAACTCCTTTGTACAACTATCTAAAAATAATTAAAAAGGGAAGAAAGCATGCCAAATGACACAGGAGATATTGGGTTAAAAAAATATACTAGTTCTATCCATTTGAATTTATATGTCTCAAAATGTATCAAAATTTTTGACTGGGTGACCACAGCTTTTTCCTCTTCCAGGATCTTGAAGGGCTCCCAAGAGGATAAGCTTAACCTTCATTAGATTCGTACAAACCTATCTCTGCAGATTTAAGTCACTTGACCCTCAAAATTATCTCTTAGCCTAGTGTTTTCAGAAGCCTGGGCAGCTCTGGAAAAATGTTTAGTGAGTTAATGAAAGTGGTCAAATTTTAATCAATACAATGAGCGGGAAGTCCATCAGAGGTGTGGTAAAAACAATGTACAGAAGGGGATTTTTAATACACTAAATCAAGCAGTATTATAGTGTAAATGGTGTGTTAAGTCCTGTGGGTTCTAAAACAGAATTCCTGGCTTCCTCTTCTAAAATATCATCTGACCTTTCCCATGACTCAGTTTCCTCATCTGGAAAATAAAATAGTATATATAATTCTAGTGACTTTTCGTGTGTTACTATAGGTATTAGTTAACACAATCATTTTTGTGAGAAGTAAAATTATTAATACCTGTAAAGCTTAAAATTTCATGCCAAGTGTTTTATTGTGTGTGTGTGTGTGTGTGTGTGTGTGTGTGTGTGTGTGTGTGTGTGCTGTAAAATGGGGCTTGATCACATGCTTGCTTGGTTTTTACTCAAGGATGGTGCTCTGCCACTTGAGCCATATCTTGGCTTCCAAGAGCTTCAATATAGAGTAAATATTTTAAAGGGTAACTATCTTTATTTTTCAAACAGAACATTCCTTCCTTTTCACAAATATTTTAAGGAAAACAAAAATAAACTATAATTCCTAAAATTAAAATGAAATTGATACTTGGAGTGAATTAAGTGATTCATAAACTAAAGATAAAAAACTTGATAAGAGCTGGTGTATGGATGAAGTGGTAGAATGCCACCCTGAGTTCAAACCTCAGTCAAACAAAAAAATGAGTTAATTTTACATTGAACACGGTGGCATATTTATAATCCTAGCTATTCTGGAGGTGGAGATAGGGAAGATTGCATTTTTTAATTGTGAAAGTACCGTATAGAGAGGTTACAATTACATGAGCAAGGTAATGAGTACATTTCTTATCAAGCATTGTTGCCTCCTTCTTTGTTCCCATTCCTTCCCCCACATGTGCCCTCCGTCCCACACTAAAGTTGTAAAGTTCGTTTTTCGACATAACGTCTTGTACATCTCATTGTTGTAATGGATCCACATGTATACCTATTTAAACAATTTGTTTATTCCCTTCCCCTCCACAAATTATACCAACATCAAATACAGTGAAAACAGTGGTTATACTGTGGGGGAGGGACATACAAAGCAAGAAAGAAATCATCTTATAAATATGTTAGAAAAAATCACAAGAAAGGGGCTGGGAAAGTGGCTCAGTGGTAGATCACTTGCTTGCATGCATGAGGCCCTGGGTTCTATTCCCCAGCACCACATAAGCAAAAAGAAAAAAGCCAGAAATGGTGCTGTGGCTCAAGTGATAGAGCACTAACCCTGAGCTGAAGAGCTGAGGGACAGTGCCCAGGCCCAGAGTTCAGGCCCCACAACCGGACCCCCCCCCCCCCAAAAAAAAGAAAGAATCACAAGAAAGAAAAAAAAAACATTTGAGTCCTTATCTTAGGGTTCATTTTGCCTAACATCAATTTATCTGACCGTTTTTGCTTGTCTCAGACATATACTGGTTATTGCAAATAAGGGAAACCATGGGACCTATGTTTCTTTGGGCCTGACTTACTTCACTTAATATAATTTGTACCAACCTTTCCATTTCTTAACAAATGGGGCAAGGCCATTCTTTCTGATGGAAGCAGAGAATTTTATTGTGTATATATAGCACATTTTCTTGATCCATTCATCTATGAAGGGGCAGCTGAGTTGGTTCCATATCTTAGCTATGGTAAATAATGCTGCAATAAACGTAGTCGTGATGGTAGCTTTAGTGTGGCCTTGTTTGTGATCATTTAGGTAAATGCCCAAAAGTGGTATTGCTGGGTCATAGGGGAGCTCTATATGGAGTCTTCTGAGGAACCTCCATACTACTTTCCAAAGTAGCTGATATGGAATAATAAAATACCCCGAATAGCAAACACGATCCTTAACAGAAAGAATAGTGCTGGAGGAATATCAATACCAAATTTCAAACTTTACTACCAAGCCATAGTAATGATACCAGCTTGGTACTGGCACAAGAACAGACTTCAGGACTAATGGGATAGAATTGAGAACCCAGAAATGACCTATAGCCATCTAATCTTCGATAAGGGAGCTAAAAAAATAGAATGGAGGAAAGACAGCCTCTTCAGTAAATGGTGCTGGCAAAATTCGTTAATCACTTATAGAAAACTAAAGCTAGATCCTTATATATCACCCTGTACCAGAATCAACTCCAAATGGATCAAAGACCTGGGTGTCAAAGCAGACACCCTGAAAACATTACAAGATAAAAAAGGAGAAATCCTAGGCCTCCTTGGCACAGGCAGAAATTTTTGTAAAAGAGATTCAGAAACACAACAAATCAAAGAAAGGTTGGACAAATGGGAGTGCATGAAATTGCAGAGTTTCTGCAAGACAAAGGTAATAGCTGGCAAGATCAATAGGAAGTCCACTGATTGGGAGAACATCTTCACTAGCCATACAACGGACAAGTGTCTCATATCTACAATATACCTGGAACTCAATTAAATCCCCCAACAACAAATCCTCAAAGAAACCACTGCCCAATAAATAAGTGGGCTAAAGAATTAAAGAGAAATTTCTCGGAAGAGGAAAGAAGGATGGCCAATGAAGAAATAAATGCTCAACCTCCCTAGCAATAAAAGAAATGCAAATCAAAACAACATTGAGATTCCACCTCACCCCAGTTAGATTGGCTATAATTAAGGACTCTATTAACAACAGATGCTGAATGGGATGTGGACAGAAGGGAACCTTACTGCATTGTTGGTGGGAGTATAAACTTGTTCAACCACTTTGGAAAGTAGTATAGAATATTGCATTTTGAAGCCAGCTTGGGTAAAATGTGAGTTTCCAGATCAACCAACAAGCAGGGATAATGGGACACATTATAATTTGATCTATGAAGGATGAGTATGTAGAGGATTGTGATCCGAGGCTGACCCCTGGCAACAACAGAAATGGATACCTAAACCTAACATGCTCAACGTTATCTTTTGCAAAATGTGGAAGAGAAGCCCTTTAAGGCATGTGTGTGTGTGTGGTCTATCTGAATGTCAAGGGTTGAAGTGTTGAAGTAGCATGGAAAATAAAAACATGGACCTCTTCTTGTAGAACTGAGCAGCATAACGTAACTTCTTCTATGAACTCAGGAATGCAGCTCAGCTGAATCCTAGCTTTGAGATATTGTAATAACAGACTTTCATCAATTTGTCCTTCTACTGGAAAAAAGATACTAAAAGAAATATTAGTGCTTAAGCCTCAAACACCTCTCTTTCTCATCCACTTCAGACTTTACATGATGGAGAATGATCAAGTTTTCCTAGGGGGAAAATGCTCACCAATATGGGGCAGGATTTATCAGGCAAGTGCTGACTAATATCTGAGAAAGCAAGATTGGAATAAAGGGGATATTTGGGGGTTTTCTCTTGGGTGGTATTTTTTGTTTGGTTTCGTTGGGTTTTTGCTAATCCTGGGGAATGAACTCAGGGCTAGGGTCCTGTACTTGAACATTTCTGCTCAAGGCTAGTACTTTACCACGTAAGCCACAGCCCTATTTCTGGCTTTCTTTGGTGGTTAATTGGAGATAAATTTCTCAGGAAGTTTTCTTCCTGGCCTTTCAACTGCAATCCTCAGATCTCATCCTCAGCTAAGATAACATGTGTGAGCCACCAGCAACCAGCTAGAATACTTGGATTTTCTTGCTCTTTTTTATCCTGTGGGCCAAGCCAGACAAAATGTAACATTTTCTTTTACCAAATAAGAAAGAGAAACTTTTAAATCCAACTGTATGTGATCTGTTAGAATGAAGAGTTTTAAATTTTATAAAAACTTCATATTTTCATTGTGCTAATGCACAGAATCTTCAAAATCCAGAAAATATTGGATCTGATTATTATTATTATTTTATGGTCTCAAAAAGAAATCGAAGCATTCCTAAATGGTCATGTTATTCTTTCCCATACTCTCTTTTAAAAGGTCTTTGATGTGCCTCTAAATGTTACTGGTTTCTGCAAATAAAAGAAATTCCCTATTACCACTTGAAATGTAATGCTCTCCGTTAGAGTTTATGAGAAATTTCTAACTTCCACATAAATTATCACTTCAGTTAACTCTATTAATGTAAATTGTGTCTCTCTTAGGAACCACAGATTTGCTAAACATTAGTCTAAGAAATAATAGAAGCCATTCTTATAGGAAATGATCAGTTAAAACAATACTTTTGTTTATGAGTATGTGTGTTGTGATTTGGAGTTTTTTCATAGAAGTAGTGGGGATGGAGCAGAGGGTCTTGTGCACACTTCACAAGAACACTACAACTGAGCTGCATTCCTAGCCCCTCGTGTGCGGTTTTGAAATCATGATGTCACAAGCCTGTAATAGAAATCAGTATAGCAATTCTGGGATTTGCCATGCATTTATGGAAACGCTGAGGAAAGATGAATTTTTAAATGTTCCTGGATGTGGTTTTCATATCCTAACATTAGGGAAACATTGATAAAGAACAAAAAATTAGTAGGTTTCTTGAGTGCTGAGAACAATCATTATCATTTGGGTTTTTTTTTTTTGTTGTTGTTCTTTTGTGCTAGTACTGGGGCTTGAGCTCAAGTCCCTTAGCCCTTTTCACACAAGGCTGGCTCTCTACCATGTGAGTCACAGCTACAATTCTAGTTGTTGTTTTTTTGTATATAATTGGAGATAAAAGTCCTGACTGGATTAGCTGCAAATTGTAATCCTCAGGTCACAGGCTCCTGAGTAGCAAGGATTACAAACATGAGCCACTCATGTTGAGCTGTCATTTTGGTTTTTATCAGCCCATGAAACACATCTTTAATACTAATTTTCATGTTTTGACATTTTAAATTGTGGTGAATTATAAATAACCAAATTTCCAATATATAAGTGTTTAAGTTACGTTGCTCATATTCATAGTGTTGTGCAACCATAACCAGTATTTAAATTTTTTATCGCTTCAAACAGAAACTGTAGAGCACGTGGGCAGCAAAGATGGCGCTGGGAGAGAGTAGAGTGGGCAGAGCCCAATTGACCTTCCGATCAGTGCCTAACCAGTCCGTGAAGGCCGAGGTGCATGATAGGGTATGACCTTGACAGTGATTGGTTCTTCTTCCTCCCTTGCCATGCCACCCGCCCTTTTTGTCTTTAAAAAGGGCTGCTCTCTGTTAATAAATGAGTTTTCTACCTGCTGGATTTGGCTCCGCCCTGTGTCTGATTGTCTCCAGGGTTGAGGGAGGCTGGGGAACGGGTGAGCGCCGCACTTACCTTTCCTCAGACCCCGTCCGTCTTTCGTGGGACGGACGAAGACCCAACAGAAACTGTATCATCATTAATCAATAAATTGTCACTCATCTCTTCCTCCCTCTAACTATGGACAATCTCTAATCTGCTATCAGTTTCTGTTGTATATTCTAGATATTTCTTATATGTACAATCCTACATGAGCTATGCTTTTGTGTCTGGTTTGAAATACTTAGTTTTATAATGTTTTTCAAGGTTGGTGCAGTCCATGTTACAGCATGTACAGAGTGTCATTTATTTCTTGTGGCACATTAATTTCCACACTATGAGATGCCATATTTTGTTTATTCATTCATCTATAAATGAACATTAGGAAGGTTTCTATCCAGTATTTATAAATAAGGCTATAATGAAAACTGGCATCCATGTAAGTTCTATTGTCCATTGTTTGTTTGTATCTTTACAAATAGAATTGTTGAGTCATATTGTAATTCTATGTTAGACTCTTGGAAGATTCACCAACCTGTTTTCTATGTGGTTGTAACATTCTACATTCTCATTAGCTTAGCTGTGCCAAAAGAGTTCAACTCCTCCTCTTTTCTCCTAGTCCTGGGGCTTGAACTCAGGGTCTGGACACTCTTCCTGAGCTTCTTTTGCTCTACCACTTTAGCAACAGCATCAATTCCAGCTCTTTCAGTTTATGTGGTACTGAGGAATTGAACCCAGGGCTTCATGCATGCTAGGCAAGCACTCTACAACTAAGCCACATTCCCAGCCCATTTTCTGTATTTTTTTAAAAGTCACAATCATTGTAGAAGGCATGAAGCAGTATCTTCCTGTGATTTTGATGGCATTTTCCTAGCAACATTGGGGTTGCTTAGTGGTGATTTATCTCTCTGCTTTGAAGAAATGTTTGTTCAAGTTCCACAACTATTTTAAAGTGAATTTCCTTTTGTGTTACTTGATTAAGGAGTTCTTCATATATTCTCTGAGGTTAAAATCTATAATATATAGTTATTTTCTCACATTATTTAGGTTTTCGTTTAGCTTTCTTGGTAATGAAACTTGGTCTGTTTAAGAATAGTATCTAATTTTTTTCTTTGGATAAAAAGGGATACAAAAGTTCTTAAAATAATAATAACAGCCATAATTAAAAATGCCATGGTTTTTTCTCTCAGAGGATCATTGTTCTTAGTGTATAATAGATTAATTAACCTCTTTTCTCGTGTGTGTAAATGAAAGCTGCTTTTAGTTAGGATCTCTAGAGTTCTTCAGAGGTTAAAAAATGATAAAATTTGAGAAAACTAAGTATTTATTTCACTTATAGAACAACTTTCTCTCCTCAACCTGAGTAATTATTTATACTATACTATTGGAGTTAGCTAATATTAATTAGAGGAAGGACTTTTGTATCAAAGGAAGGGATTGCATAAGTTGTGGGAATACAAGATGTATTGAGGAATACTTACAGGCTTCTGATATATTTTAGAAAAAAAATTAAATTTAAGAGTATCTTCATCAGGCTGGGAAGCTGGCTCAGGGGTAGAGTGCTTGCCTGGCATGCCTGAGGCCCTGTGTTCAATTCCTCAGCATCACATAAGCAAAAAGAAAAAAGCCGGAATTGGCTCTGTGGCTCAAGTGGTAGAATGCTAGCCTTGAGCTGAAGAGCTGAGGTACAGTGCCCAGGCCGAGTTCAGGCCCCACAACCAGACCCCCCCCCAAAAAAAAGGAGTATCTTCATCATAGGATCTACAAAAGTTAAATGAGTCGTGAACAAAGTTGAAATTTGTCCAAACGCACAGAGTACAGAGATGAGACCAAAGTGGGTAAGTACTATCTGGATCTCCTCCCTGTGAAATATCCTCCACATATTAATGGGATAAATGGAACTTTTCCCAAGCACACACAATTCATACACTCAGGATAGAAGCGATTCCATTCAAGTATAGGCTTTGGAGGAATTTAACATTCAAAAATAATTTCAAGAGATTCTTGATTATAGTTGACAAAAAGGATTATATTGACCTTTCAGTCGCAAAGCTTTATCCCTATTAGAAAATCTTCAAAAAATGATTTTGTGACTTTGGAGAAAATAATTAACTATAAAGCTTCATAAATTATATTAGGAAAATAAGTTCATAAAATGAAGAGTTGATGCGGAGTTATGAAAGACTTCATACTATTATTCAAAGTCTCTTGGAATCAAAATCTCTTCTCTGTAAGTTTTGAGAAAGTAGAAATGTATCTAGTATTAGAATCATGGATACCTAAAACATTGAGTCATCCCAAAATTCATTGTATCCCTGAAAAGTACATAGAGTTCTAGTATCTTAATGGCACTCTCATGTGGAACCCAACTATTTGTCTTGGCATTTAAAACTGGGCAAGTGTTTTCCAGGGAATGAACCTTTAAAATATTCTTTTCTAAATAAAACAAAGGAAAAAATCCTTCTTAAATAATTCTTTAAAAGGATTCATCAGCTGCAGAGATCTAACCTTATGGGTATCCGGGATGTGCAGGTACAGCAATGCCCTTGTGGAAGGGCTCTGGGAAAGTGGGGCCACACTGAGCTCCTGGCTAGAATATGCTGCCAACTACAGGCAGAGCCCTATGCAGTCAGGTGACCTATTGAAGTCCTCATTTATTTATTTGTCATTGAAGGCAACTTTGAGATAGTGGTGCAGGCCCTGAAATCAGCAGGTATGGCTGCTCTGCAGATGCACTGCCCCTCATTCAGGGAAGACAGCTTGAGCCCTGGGTAGCTCCTGCAGGTGTTAAGCCTAGCCAGGACAGGTTAGCTGTGCAAGCTGGAAGTGGCCCACAATGTGCGGCTACATGCTGGCATGTGCAGCAGTTGTTAGCCCAGGTGGGATTCCCTCATCTGACTTCACTCATCCTCCCCATCAAGGCCTTTGACACACCCTTCACTTCTGTCCCAACTTCTAAGCATGAAGACTGCCTCCTTGGCTCCATCTCCTGAGAGCTCAGTCACATGACTTACCTGATAGAGCTGAGTGTGGCCCTCTCCATGCTGACAGGGAAGATCCAGATTCTCAGAGTCTCAGAGACTGAAAGGAAGAGGGATGGGTCAAGCACTCTGGTCCGTGGCTTCACAGGCTGTAGGGGCACTGAGTGATAGGTAGAAGAACAGCTTATTCACAAAGCCCCAAGCTCAATGCTCTCTGGAGCTGCACATAAGAGAGCACAAAAGAGAAATAAAGAAGTTAGAGGACCAAGAGTGATCCAGAATAGTGAGGGACCTCAGGGGAATGCTTCTAGTTAGAAAGAGACAATGTGTAAGGTAGACATCAAAACCAGGCTTGCAATCCCAACACTCAGAAGCCTGAGGAAGAAGGAAAGTGAGTTCAAGTCCAGCCTGGATAACATAGGGAGACTGCCTCAAAAAACAAGGTCTGGGGGTTGAAGGTGTAGCCCAAATATTAGAGTACCAGCCAGTGAGCAAAAGCATCAGATACTGAGTTTGAATGGTGTCTTGGTCTTCAAAATAAGTAAAGAAAGAGAGAAAGAGACAGACAAAGACAGAGAGAGAGACAGAGAGACAGAGGAAGAAAGAAAGAAAGAAAGAAAGAAAGAAAGAAAGAAAGAAAGAAAGAAAGAAAGAAAGAAAGAAAGAAAGAAAGAAAGAAAGAAAGAAAGAAAGAAAGAAAGAAAGAAAGAAAGAAAGAAAGGAAGAAAGAAAGATAAGGACTAAAATGTGCCTTGATGCTACGTGTTTGACTAGCACATGAAAAACCCTGGCTGTAATTCCTAGCATAGATAGGAGGAAGAGTGGGGGAAAGCAAGAAGAGCAGGACAGAGAGGGAAAGCGGGAGGGGGAAGGGAGAGGGAGAGGTCTCTGTGAAAAGAACATGCTAACTAATGGGTCTAGAATGTTGCTTTATAAGGCATAGCTAACTATAGTGACTCCTGTAGTTGTCTATTGTGGTGCAAAAAAAGTTCCCAACACTGTGTGACTGGCATTATCTCAGGTCAGGTATAGAAATCTGGCTCAGCTGGGTGACATGAGGTTGTTGTCAGCTGACTGTGGGACTGCAGTATCACCCTGGCCTTCCTGAGCAGATATTAACCCAAGATCATTCATGGGAATTGGGGGAATGCCTGGCCTCCAACACAAGCAGGATTCTCATAAGGCCTTAGCTAATAGTTTCACCCATTTGCAGCTATGATATCAAGAGGGGCATGCACAAACAGACAGTGAGGGACTCAGTCAGAGACAGGGTCCAGCTGCCCCTTTGCTGGTGCTTGCTGCCAACACTATCTAAATCAGAATTATTGGATTGTGGATATGGTGCCTCAGTTGGGGATGTCTGGCTTTCCCTTCCTGGCTCTACAGTAATGGATTCTTCTATTGTTAGAATAATGGCTCTTTTTTCTTACTAATGCCTCATTTCCCCTGTAGCAAGCTCTCAGAGTGGATGTTTTCTCCAAGATCATGTACATAACTCCTTTCATATGAAAATGGTTGTTGATAAAATCTGCCATTTAGGTGAGATGAAGACAAAGGTTTCATTGGTTCAGGTTAATTCTGAACCACACAGCAAGCCCAGCAGCTGTAGACTGTGTGAAAGCAAGGGAGCCAGGCTGCATCCCAGTGAACCATATTTATGGACACAGACATTTGCATTTCATGTAGCACCATGTGTCAAAACTATTTTCACAGACTCCATGCAGTCAGGTAAGAACAAGACTTGCCCTGCAAGTCTTTGTTCTCTGTGACAGACAAGCAGATGGATTGCTCACATCCATTGTTGCTCACATGGAACTCCTCTGATTTGTGCTGATTACTCCATGTTCTACAGCCCCTTCAAAACATGATTGAGAATGCTGGACCTGGCCAATTGTGCTCTGAACCATGTGGACATGAACTTCTTGGCAGACTGTATCCATGCTGCCCAGCTGGATGTGTTGCACCTCAGTAGACACAATCTGCTTCATTTATATCCCTCTACTTTCCTCAAGTTGCGGTAACAGGTTGTCCAGATAGTGCGGGTGTGGACCCCAGTGGAGTGTGCTATTACCCATAGCTATGTGGTCATGATGATCCTGGGCCTGTGTTCCTGCCACTATCTCTAGGAGCTCAAGTTCCTTGCTAACCTGCTGTCAGCCTGCACCCTCAACTGCCTCTTCTCTGCACTGTGTAAACTCCCTGAACTTCATTACATGGAGTTCCTGGTGCCTAAGGAATGTTACCTGGAGAGTACCAGGATGAGCTGGCATGTCCACATATGATCAGTAGAAATATGCTTGATTGCAGAAGAGCTGCATGCCGTGCTACTATGGGCCAAGCAGGAAGACATCCCCACCTCCCACCACTCTTCAGGAGTTTTCACCCAATAGTTAATGAGACCAGCAATGAGCTTTGTGCTTTCTTTCTTCAAGCTTTCAAAACTGCTTTAGAAAACTTTCCCAGAACACTAAAACAAGTAGAGTAGGCCCTTGAATTGTGCTAAGGAAATGTCTTGCATTTCAACCAGCCCTGTTGCCCAGAGATCAATCCCTATATCAGATCCTAAGCCTGAGATGTAAGCAACTGTAGTTTCAATGAAAAACCTTTGTTAGAGAAAGCTGTAGATACACATGACAGACAATGTAGGAAGAAAACATGCCTTCTAAATGTGACATCGGAGGCCCTGGGGTTCAAGTCTTTTTCCCTTTTTGTGCCAGTCCTGGGGCTTGAACTCAGGGCCTTTGCACTTCCCTTGAACTTATTTTACTCAAGGGTAGTACTGTACCACTTGAGCCACAGCACCACTTCTGGTGTTTTCTGCTTATGTGTTGCTGAGGAATCAAACCCATGAATTCATGCATGCTAGGGAAGCATTCTATCACTGAGACATATTCCCAGCCTCCTGGGATTCAATTATAGGACTAGGTGAAGCTGTTTCAGCAGAGGTCCAGGCATTGTGGTAGAGTGTTCAATTGGACCTAGGGCAGCATGTATTGGAAGCAGTAACAGGGAAAAATCAGATCACTTGTCACAGAATACAAATAAAAGGTAATGGGTACATTTCTTATCAAGCATTGTTGCCTCCCACTTTGTTTCCTCTTACCATCCCTAATAAGAAATGTACTCATTACCTTGCTCATGTACTCATGTAATTGTAACTTCTCTGTAAGGTATTTTCACAAATGTGTGTATGTGTGTGTGTGTGTGTGTGTGTGTGTGTGTGTGTGTGTGTGTGTGTGTATGAATACAAATAAAAGAGATCTCATAGAAAAACAAACAAGAGAAAAAGACTGAAAATGAAAAGTAAAATGGAAAGGGAACCCGACTTTTGGGCCTAGCAGAAACTCAGCAGATCTGGTAGGAATTGTTCTGCATGGTGTGGCAATATTTCCTGGAGAATGTTTGCAGGGAATAGAAGCAGGGCTGGTTTTTGGTTGTTACCAGTGGCTTTGTGCTTGTTTTGCTCTGCATCCAGCTCAGTGAAAGCCTGAATTGAGGGTGAGTGAAAGATTGACTCCTGCCTAATTCCCCCAGCTCAAGTAAGACACCAGGTATAAGAAAACAGGCGTGGCCACATGCCTGTCAGCAGGCAGGTTCCAATCAGTGCCTGGCCAAGGATATAACATTTGGTCCCCAGGGGACAATAGCCCTTCATCCAGAGTAGAACATTCAACTTGTGGGCCTGGTCAAGGACGTCTCCTTGTGGCCTAAGAGAGCATAAGCCACTTTTCATTTTCTGCTTCCTTGTGAAAACAAGCCCTATATAAGTCCAGCCAAAATATAGTCCCTCGAACAACCTCCAAACCTGAAAGGTCTGTGCACCTTGCTGGCAATAAACAGTCCTCACCTGTTGATCATCGAGTCTGGCCTATTCCTTTTCTGTTTTCCTCCATTTTCCTAACAGTGAGAATGCTGAAATAGGTATGTGGGTTCAGGAGACAATCATTCCCAGGTTGCCAATGGATGTTCATGGCTACTTCTAGATTTTAGGTCTGCTCCTACTCTATTCTTACTTTGAGGTTACCTGAGATATCCTTAAAACAAATTCCCCTCATTAGTGTCTAAGACAACTTAATCACTGTTATTTCAATTCTTACAGGGTCTGAGAATGAGTCCATCAAAGCGGGCTTAGAGATTAAAGAATTTTGTTAGGTGCTACAGAAGTTGTCCTGCCAGGGACACAGTGTAGACTTGGGAGCTAACACTATAACCCTAAACATGGACACAGCCTAGGCTAATGAAGGCAAAAAACACAAGCTGGTACAAGCTGCAAAGTTCTATTAATATGATAACATCAACTTTTTTTTTTCAAACAAGGGACTTTTACAATAGCAGTTTCCTGTTATTTCATTCCTCAGTTTCAAGCAAGAGATTATTGCATTCCTCAGTTCCCCATAAGAGGTTAATATCCTGACTCAGTGTCCTTGCTTGGTCTTGGGGTCTTTTATCCTAAGGGATCCTTACATTCCCCCTTCTTTTTGTAACTGAGTCAAATTCTTGACTCTTCTTCCTGACTCAGGAGGCTTTACTGGGCCTGAAGGGCCATCAGCTTGACAGTCCCAATTATTTTTTCTATAAGTGATATCAAAGAGTTAACCACACAGGAACCAGTAATAACAAGTAGAAGAAATAGTATAATTGCTGGTGGCTAGGGATACTAGCCACCAGGCCAAAAGGCTTTGAACTCATACTAGATCTAGTTTAGCGGATGGGTGCTGGTGGAGCCCTTCACACAGTTTATCTAGAACCTTTATGTTTTCTTCTCCAGCCGTGATTCATTTACACAGTATCAGCACTCTTCCCTTAGAAAAACATAGGTTGCCTCTTTGGAAGCTGTGAGAAGGTCTAGTACCCTATAATTCTGCAAGGCCACCCC
The DNA here is from genome assembly GCF_019054845.1 of Dipodomys spectabilis. Lineage (NCBI taxonomy): Eukaryota > Metazoa > Chordata > Mammalia > Rodentia > Heteromyidae > Dipodomys > Dipodomys spectabilis. The sequence goes on along the minus strand of NW_024871079.1, from coordinate 830,361 downwards.
CGCTAGAGAGTTCAGTTGTCTTTGTATGCATGCCAGAGACACTGAAGAGGCATGAGTATCCTCATCGACCCTCTCCTCAAATTCCTGAGCTAGTTTTAAACTATGTCTTACAGCACCTCCAGAAAAAGCTGCTCCTCCAACAGAGGTAACCAGACTCACCCCTAACAGTATAGGAATAAAATCTGTCCTGCTGGTTAAGAGGTGGGATAACAATCTCTGAAAATTTTCACTTTTGGTACAAAGATTTAATTGGGGAACTGCTGTTATCAAAGTCCAAGAGTCCAAGGTTGGATTAATGTATGACCATAGGCTTCCATTGCACCAGAACATAGTAGGAGAAGGGGTGTGACATCAAGATGCCTGAAGCATTTTGTCATATTCCGCAAGTTGAGTTGGTTGGTAAAATTAAATTGCTACAATCAGGGACATTACAATAGCAGAAGTAAGAAAACTGTCCCCTTGTCTCTTTGATTCTAAACTGCCAGTGGTAGTTAACAGCATTTAGAGCACAGAAGCATAAATCAAAAATTATGATGAGATAAGTCTTAGCTTGAGAGGCTTCTCAGTGTCCTTATACACCATCCATTTGTCTCTTCTGGTAGCCGGGCCACCTTAAGTGGTGAAGCGTGGATCCAGGACCAGATTTCATTCACCTTGACAGTGGTTGGAGCTGTTAGGATAGCAGTAGAAGGTCCTTTCCACTGAGGAGAGATAGTTTGTTTTTGATGTCATATGACCCACACAGTGTCTCATGGTCAGTAATTATGGCCAACTACAGGGGCTGCCTGCAGGAGTGCCTGAAATTGGGAATGGAGTTCCTGTTGAACAGTCTGCAGTGCCTGTAAAGACTGGAGCAGTCATCTATGTCAACATTGCAGTTTTTAAGCGAGGACACAAGAAGGATGATGGTCTGCCAAACATCATTTCACAGGGCATAAACCCTTTGGAATAGAGAATGCAATGGGAGCGCAAAAGGGCAAAGGGAAGGAGTCATTCAGTCCTGGTAAATTTAAGAGAATCCCCTCTCACAATGAGTCTACCTGGCTGCTCTAATTAGCTAAACCAGCATCTAGATTGAAGTGAGCATATCCTTCCTCCCTACCATACAGATAAACATAAAAAATAGTTCCACATCAGTTCACCCATCCTGACTCTATGTATATGAAAGCTAGCTTAATTTCATACCAACTTACTCATAAGCTTCATTTTTAAGACATACTCCTACCATTTATTACATACTTAAACTTTCTGGGGTTTGTCTTCTTCCCCTTTTCACTGTGACAAACATTTTAAGACAATCCTTATTTTTATATCCTTTTTTTTTTTAATCCAGAGGAGATTTTTTTTTCAATTCCTTTCTAAGGCTTTATTTACTACACTCTTTCTTTCCCTGAGTTTCTTTGTGGCTTTTGGGCCCATTTTGTTTCTTTGGCTTGAGGAACCAGATTACCAGAACTGCCTCAAGGCATCCCTTGGGTGGAGAATTTTGTTAGATTTTTATTTCCAATAGCTGGGGTGAGTTTCATTCCTCTTACTACCTCCATTGATAAAGATCTCTCCTTTATAGCCATTGTTGGAAGCGGCCTTTTACCACACCCGAACCAAGCAAGGCTTTGATTGTAGAGTGGATTTCTAGTTTCCTAATCCTTGAAGTGCCTGAGGCAAGCCAGTGATATCATCCTTGCCCTCAATATCTACTGTGGGAATAGAGAAGAGTTAGTGGATATCACTGAAATAATATGCCACAGACTCAGTTTCAGCAGATCCAAAGCAGCTTTCCACTGGGAAGCAGTCAGAGGTGATGGAGTCAGGCAGGAGTCCAGTCCACTGTCACTATGGTCAACATGGTCAGGAGGACAACATAGATTTCCATCCATATGACTATCAGGCCGTCCTTGAACTTTATCCAGAAGGGTGGGTAGAAGCAGCAGCAGGGTCCCTCACCGGCTCAAAAGGATTATCACACATTTTTCTGGGCTGCAAATTTCTACTAAGACTGGTTAAAGATATGTGGCATAGGTTGAAAGGCGTGTGTCCAGCTGGTTTTTAAGGCAACATTTGAGGCAGTGGCCCAGGACAATTGACCAGGGTGACAACTTTTATTAATTAGATAGTTCTTTTAATAAGGCTTGTAACCATTTCCAAAATGTGCAGTCTCCACGCTTATACAATGTTAGCACTATGTCCCATGCCTCTTCCTTTTCAGGTAAGGAAAAAATTATTTCCAACCCCTTTTTGTGGCTATCAGTACTTTAATACAAGAACACATACACAAAGACATTAGAGAGGGATATGATACAATTCAAATAACATCTGGAGCTTGATAATATTGTGCAAATGTGAATGTCTTAGAATCAGTAAATGAGAGTGGTTATATAAGATGTTAATAGTATGTTCATAGTAAAAAAGCAGTGAAGAAGTATGTGGGAACTCTCACTACTCTTTGCAACTCTTCTTTGAGTTTAAAATAATTTCAAAACAAGAAGGCTTTCAAGACAAGATATGGCTTAAGTATATCCATCCCATTTTTTTGGTTTTGTTTTTGAGAAAAGTGTTAAATCTTTGAAGAAGAAGCATTCACCCAAAGTGAGACAAAACATTCAAATCCAACTATGACTCCATAACCTGTGGCATATATCTCTGAATTTTTTATTTCCCTATAACTTCTCAAAGTTCAAGATAGTTCTCAATTTGACACTTCGAGATTTGACTCATGGAGGTAGTTGGCACCAAAGGTGAGCATGTAAGAAGCAACATTAGCCAGGCACCAGTGGTTCACACCTGTAAACCTAGCTACTGAGGAGGCTGATCTGAGGATCACAATTCAAAACCAGCATGGGCAGGAAACTCCCTGCGATTCTTTTTTATTTTGGGGTGGGGGTCGTGTCGTGGGGCCTGAATTCTGGGCCTGGGTGCTGTCCCTCAGATCTTCAGCTCAAGGCTAGCACTCTACCACTTGAGCCACAGCACCACTTCTGGATTTTTTTCTGCTTATGTGGTGCTGAAGAATCAAACCTAGGGCCTCAAGCATGCAAGGACAGCTCTCTACCACTGAGCCACCTTCCCAGCCCTCCCTTCGATTCTTATCTCCAAATAATCACCAGAAAACCAAATAGAGTTCTCGCCCTCAGCTGAAGAGCACAGGGACAGCGCCAATCCCAAAGTTCAAGCCTTACTACCACCAAAAAAAGAGAGAAACAACATTAAAGCTGTTTGTTTTTTGGGCTTTGTGTATAAGCTACACATTCCTCAATTGTGAAATCAAACAGTTTTGCATAATCTCCATTTATTTATGATGCATTCGGCTTTGCAGCAATAAATAAGCCCCATGATGAAAGTACCTCATTCTGTTCACAGCTTTGTACCCAGTATTCAGGACAACACTTGATATTCACTGAAAAGAAAAGAGGCCATTATAATAAGAGATAATGCCTCGATAAAAGACATAAGGTCTGGGGATATCAACTTTCCACCACCCCCCTACCTCGAGAGCCCTCAAACAAGCCCAGATGAGCTGGTTTCTAAGATGATGTCCAGGTCCAATAGGCACTTTGGGCAGGTGACCTCTCTCCTGGGGACAAAGCAGCCAAAGTTTTGCGAAACTATTGCTGGAAACTTATTTTGGAACTCTTGGGGCAAAAGAACACTGAGAATTGCTTTGATGTGCTGATGTTTTCATCATTTTCTTGGTACTTCAAAGACATAATAGTCGAGAAGCCAGCAGCAACAGCTAGCTCTGCTCAAAGCTTCAGGGTAATCCGTTTGTATGACACTTCTAGCTCCACTAGGATTAAGGTGCACTCCCATCCATAGATGGTGAATTTGCCAACACAATGCTACAAATGACCAGACTTCGTTTCTTTAGACAGCCTAAGAAGTTTGTGTGTAAGTAATAGGTAGCTACCTCTTACTGTCCCCTCCAATGTCCCTGGAAACATCAGCTTTTGATGTCACATTGGCAATATAGGAATTGTCTACATGACCAAGGGTGGAGCCACAAAGAGGGCACTCCAGCCCAGGAATGCTAGCTAGTGAATTGAGAGGCCTCATGGAGGGAAGACCATATTCCAAGCAATTTCCAATCTATGACCCTTTCTCTAAGCTCTTTAGGGAGGTCTTCCATTTCACTGTTGTCTTTTTCATTCATTCCATATTAGCTGCAGCTCTGAGTGCCCAGTCAAAATCCTGGCAGATGGGATTGGGCAGAAACCTGAGTTATTGCCCAAAGAGGTATTATGTCTCATTCTCCCTGGAGACAGAATGCATCTTCCAAGAAAGCTTGCTCAGCCTCTTGGAGAGGAGCACACATGAGCTGAATCCTGACAACAGGAGGAAGAAAACTTCAGACGAGGTTTCAGGAGCCAGGGGGCAGAAAAGTCTTTTTTGTTTGTTTGTTTTATTATTAATAAGTTTTATTGTTAAAATATTGTACAGCGGGGTTACAATTACATGAGCAAGGTAATGAGTACATTTCTTATTAAGCATTGGTGCCTCCTTTTTTTCCCCTTACCATCCCTACCAGCCCAACCCCCCCCCCCCCCCCCCGCTGAAAAGTCTTTACGTTACAAGGGACAGTCACTTCCATAGGAAGTGTCTAAAGACTAGAAGTACCCGTGGACAGTGTCAGCTGGCAAAGGCAGACTCAACCATCAGTTGATTTCATTCAGGCATAACATCCCAGTACTTGTAATATTCAGTTGTTGAAACTCAGGGGTTTGAGGACAACACAGGACTTACATCCAAGTTCACTGTAGAAAAAGCAACTGAAATGTGCTCTTTCCTAAGGTTGTAAACAAGTAGCCTTATTCAAACACCAAACAATAAAACCAGATTACATTAAGTCAGGAAGCAGGTGCAGGTAGTTCTCTTTTTTTATTTCTTTTCTTTTAAAATTTATGTGTTGTCATGCGTATTTGTGTACATGCACAACAGACCTGGGCCTGTACATGGTCCCTGAACTTTATTACTTAATGCTAGCGTGTTCTGTCACTTGAACCACTGCTCAACTCCTAGTAGTTAATTGAAGGTAAGGTTCTCGTGGGCTTCACTCTTACTAAGCTGACTTTGACCCACGATCCTCAGATCTCAGACTCCTTAGTTGCTAGGAATACAGGCTTGAGCTATTGGAATCCAGAGGTTCTTTAACTGCCAGGAATGGGATTGATAGATGACTAGTTCCAAGGTAATGATGAGATTATTCATGTCTGGGTAGAAGGTGAGAAAAGGGAGAAAGGATGTAAAAAGATTGGAGCTAGAACATGGCAGGGAGATGCCTCATGTGGTGAAGGCTTCGGTAGGGTCTAGTGGGATGAAATCACAGGCTTTGAGACTGTCAGTTTTGGCTGCCTCCATCTTGAAACCATGGACAGAATGGGTAAGCTTTCTATGGCTAGAAACCCTTTGGGTGATGACACAAACCATAGGAGATGTATGAAGATAAGAAGTCACCCAGGGGTGGCTCACACATGTAATCCTAGCTACTTGGAAGGATGAGATCTGAGGATTGTGTTTCAAAGCCACCCTGGGCAGGAAAGTTCATTGCCTCTTATATTTAATTAACCAGCAAAAAATTGGAAGCAGAAGTGTGGCTAAAATGGGAGGCTGACAACCTTGAACAAAAACAGCTAAAGAAGAGCATGAGGCTTTCAGTTCAAACTCCAGTACTGGTACACAAAATAGAGCATAGATAGACAGACAGAGAGATTAGATAGATAGATAGATAGATAGATAGATAGATAGATAGATAGATAGATAGATAGATAGATAGATAGATAGATAGATAGATAGATAGATAGATAGATAGATAGATCGATAGATCGATAGATAGATAGATAGTTGGATGGATAGATGGATGGATGGATGGATGGATGGATGGATGGATGGATGGATGGATGGATGGATGGATGGATGGATAGATAGATAGATAGATAGATAGATAGATAGATAGATAGATAGATAGATAGATAGATAGATAGATAGATAGATAGATAGATAGATAGATAGATAGATAGATAGATAGATAGATAGATAGATAGTTGGATGGATGGATGGATGGATGGATGGATGGATGGATGGATGGATGGATGGATGGATGGATGGATGGATGGATGGATGGATAGATAGATAGATAGATAGATAGATAGATAGATAGATAGATAGATAGATAGATAGATAGATAGATAGATAGATAGATAGATAGGTAGATAGGTAGATAGGTAGGTAGGTAGGTAGATAGATAGATAGATAGATAGATAGATAGATAGATAGATAGATAGATAGATAGATAGATAGATAGATAGATAGATAGATAGATAGATAGATAGATAGATAGATAGATAGATAGATAGATAGATAGATAGATAGATAGAAAGAAAGATAGATAGATAGATAGATAGATAGATAGATAGATAGATAGATAGATAGATAGATAGATAGATAGATAGATAGATAGATAGATAGATAGATAGATAGATAGATAGATAGATAGATAGATAGATAGATAATGGACTAATTGACTTCAGGTACTGTAAGGAATATCCTATCTCAAGTTGGGAGACATGGACTGGAGATTGGGGTGGTTAGTCTTCAGTGTGCAACCATAAAGCTTCCCTATCTGATAGAAACCTGGTGGGAAGACAAAGCCATGCCAGTGTGTCAGGGTGATGTCAGGACCAGCTCTAAAGCAAGAAGGCTATCAGAATCTGTGTTCTGCCTACGAAGAAGAGAACTCATTGTTCTAGAAAGTGAGGGAATTGATACCTAAATTACCCATCTTGAATAGAAATGGAAGTGGAGTTGTTTTTACGATAACTTAATATTCTGTCTAAGAGCTATTTCTGTACATACTACCTCCTAAATAAAAGCAGGTTTATTGACAAAAATACAAGTTATGTATGATTATACATTTCAATAAAACAATTGTAGTACTTAATACTTTAGGGAATATATGTTCTGAATATAATGTTCTGAAAATGTTGTTATTCCCTATTTTTACCTGATACATAGTGTACTATGTGCTACCACATGATGTTCAGATGCATGTATAACATGGCATATTTTTTAAATCAGAGTAATTCTAGTGTGAGTTAGTGCAACGTAGTCAATCAGAACATGTAGTCTATAGAACTGGCAGATGGCATGATCAGCTGCAAAAAGTTAGCTGACATGGATATGGGGGAAGAGGGCTACAGAAGAATAAAGAGTATGCTCAAAATGTTGAGTACATAAGGATGGGGCAATAAATCTTTAAAGTCATAACATTACAAGAAACAGAAAGGATAGCCACCAATTGGAAAGCCATCTTCAAGGACTACAATTCTCCCTATTTAACCCAAGACCAATCTCTGTAATGAGGAAGATGGCCAAGATGGGTGACCTGGGCCGAATTGCCCTTTTCTCTGTGGTGTGTCTATAATATGTTCTCTTTGTCATTTTTCTCGTCTACTAAACCCTTCGATCATCTTTACATATGTTTTCTTCTTACCTAATTCTCCTTATGCTGGATGCAAGGACCCAGGTTGGATAGCTGTCTTATAATTTGTGGTAACATGTAATGGATTCCATTAAGTATGTTTTATTCTGATTTAGGCTCAATGAATGGACACAATTCTATCTGTCTGTCTGATCTGTTCAAATACATCATTTATAGTGAACACAATAAAAATTCTGTCTTCAAGCCTTAAATATTTGTCATTACCTATCTGTCACCCTTGTATGTGAAGGTACACCTGAACCTCTTCTTCCTAAGTGCACTTTATACAAACATTTGGGACTACATAATTTCTTGAGCATGGTTCTGGTTGGATGAAGACAGCTATTTGTGTTTAGAAAGTATTTCAATATGTTGCTTAGGTGAGTCCTGAACTTGAACTCTAACTCAAGCTCACTTGAACTTCTGGCTTTAGGTTCCAGAATAGCTAGAACTATAGACATATGAGACAAGCAGAAATGGTCAGATAAGTTGATGCTAGGCGAAATGAACCCCAAGATAACTCTATTATTTTTAACACTTTGTTTTTGTTTTGCTTCCTGTGTCAAGAATACCTTTTCCTTTCAATATGCATGCAGTATTTTAAGAATTGCTTTCCAGTTAGTTGAATACATTCAGTAATAATTTTATCACCTAGGTTATTTTTCCAGACCTTGCCTAGGAAGGATATATGGTGCTGAGGCATGCTTGCCCAGAATATATTCCTCTCTCTGTGACTTTCTTTGAGGAATATTCAGATGGGTCAAAGATGAGGCATATTTCATTACTTAATGTATTTTGTCAAGCTGTCCACAAAACACTTAATTAATTTGCTCTCTCAACAATAGATTCTAATTTCTTGCTTTCTCTGCAAATCTCACAGTATTAAAAAAAAACAAAAAAGAAAAAATTTCTGCCAGGTGCTGGTGGCCCACGACTGTAATACTTGTTACTCAGGAGGCTGAAATCTGAGAATTGTGGTTCAAATCCAGCCCAGGCAGGAAAGTCTGTGAGACTCTTATCTCCAATTAACCACCAGAAAACTGGAAGTGGAAATTTGGCTCAATGTGGTAGAGCTCTAGTCTTGAGCAAAAAAGCCCAGGGACAGTACCTGGACCCTAAGTTCAAACTCTATGATCAACAACAACAACAATTCTAATAGACACAGAGAACTCTTCTGATATTTGCTAAAAGCATATTTCTTTGTCCCCTTGCTTATACCTCAGAAAGTGAGACAACTGAGAATTAAGGAATTTAAAATTAAAAGAGAACTCAACCTCATAGGATTTCTATCTTGCCACATTAGCAACACTGCTCCACCAGAGCCTTGCGTTACAAGAGAGATAGTATATACAAAGAAACTTGTGTGAAATAAGGAAGGCAGAAGGAGGCTGTCCTCTGCTGCCCTACCAGCATCCCAGGACTTGACTCCTGGTAAGCAGAGACACATCAGTGTGGAAGACAGATGACTTCGAGTATTTTTATTCTCTAGATAGAACTGGAGTATAGGGAAGTGGGCACTGAGCATGGAGCTAGTTAGCTGGCAGGCAGGAAAAGAGAATTTTCTTATTTCAAGGTCAGAAAAGACAAATGAAGTGTAGGTTCACAGCTGGAGTCATAGATCCAAGTGCCAGCATTGCTGCTTACCAAGGAACTCAGGCTCATATCTCTGAGCCTCAGTTTATTTATAGAGTGTTGAGTACAGTGTACTGTATCATCCTTGGCATTTGGGTGAACTGTAAAGGGAAACATGAAGGTAGGCAGAATCCAGGAGGCACATCAACTCAGTGAATGATTTTATTTCACAAATCAAGTGAGGCTTAAATTGAGGGCTTCCACATGTGTGCACCTCCTCTTCTAAGATCCCTAACAAGGGGCTAGGACATCTCTGTGTCTCTGTCGCACTTTCGATCCCCTCTGTTTTTCCTTTCAGTGTCTTTTCCAAGACAAGCTCTAGTGCATTAAGCAGCCTTTAATGTAGGCAAAAGAAACACTGAGAAGAAGTTCTGAAATCCCACAAACCAGCTATTCCCAATGCTTAGACAAGAATCTCTCACTGGCATTACTGATGATCTTGTCTAATGTAAAATCTCACCTATCCCCTAGGGTCATTAAGGCCAGCGATGGACACAGCTAACACCATCACTTTGTTGCCTGTATTTTCCATGTCACATATTAGTGAGATACCCCTTCAATTGTTCAGCTATCTTGGGGAGGGCAGAGATACCTATGCCAGCAACAAAGAAAGGTACTTTCTGCTTTATTAAGCTGGCACAGGGAAGAGCTTCTCTGTGGAACAAGTGGCCAAGGATGCCGCTTGCTTCTAATGCAACCCAACCTGCAGCCAGCATTCAGGGTTAGCTCTGTTAACAGAACTGAAAAATGTGGCAGAATTTCTGTTATTTCTGAAAGACCAGGTTACGCTTTAATCACTGGTTGTAATAGCTAATCTGAGAGGGTGATCTATCCCACTGCCCAGGGGCCTTGAAAAATTAGCTCAACTTCAAGGGTTACCCACAATGATTTCCATGGTGTCAAGTGAGTACAAAATCAGCAGAGTGGGAAACAAATAAAAATAGATGCATTTGGGGCTATTCCAGTTTCCCATCCAGGAAACACGAATTCAATCAATCTTGAAAATACATTCTTAAAATATGGCTGCAGAATTTTAGCTCAAAAACATGAAGGAGAGATGGGAATTCCATTGCTTATTTGTCAAGACTTTTGCTTGGGGCTGGCAAAAGGTGAGCTGTTTTGTAAGACATTGGTTAGGGTGAAGCCCTGTCTCTGAGCAGTTTAGGAGAAGGGCTTTAATGCCCAGGATAGCAGAAGTTGGCAAAAAAATTTTCAGGGGACTGTAGTAAGGGCAGGGATGGTCTACATCCCAGTTCAGCTGCAGATATGTCTGAAATCTGGCCTGCGGCTTCCATTTTTAGTGTCTCAAAGCCATACTTGACATTCTTCCTCGATAAATTGCCATTGTCTTCTGAAGCTCTCCTATTCATTCTAATTGCCTATTATTCCCACCAGAATATAAATAAGATAAATAAGCCATGTTTGCTGCTATTGCAATTTGTTGAAATTCTTATCTCTTTCTAAAAATTCCTGTATAGATTTGATGGCTAAATGGTTATCTAGAAATATCTGCCCAGTATCAACTTTGATAATTCAGGAATTTTTCTCTTCCTTTTCCCTTTTGTTTCCCCTGAAGATTGAACCAAAGTCTGTGTATGCTATGTAGGTGCTATAGTATTTGAGTTATGTCCACAACCCCTTTTGTTTATATTTGGGGGTTATATAGTTTTGCTAATCTACTAGGGCTGTACTTGAACAAGAAATCTTCCTACTTTGGCCTCCAAAGAAGACAGTATTATAGGTATATACCAGAACACATAGCAATTTTTTATTATTGTTTTTTATTGTGAAAATACCACACAGAGAGGTTACAATTACATGGGCAAGGAAATGAGTACATTTCTTATCAAGCATTGTTGCTCTTCCTTTGTTTCCCCTTCCCATACCTTCCCATTTCCTCCTCCCTTCCCCCCTCCCCACTAAAGTGGCAAAGTTTTTTTTTTTGCCCCATGACCGACAAAAATAAAAAATAATGAAACACATAGAAAATTTTTCTAGCTAAAATCTCCACAGGATCTATTTGTATGTGAAAGAATTTTCCACAATTATTTGAAACTCATTAAAAAAAAGAGAATGTACCAAAAAAACTAAAAAATCACATAGTACATTAAAACTGCAACAACAGGATGGGAAGGTGGATCAGTAGTAGAGTACTTGCCTCTATTTATTGCAACCATGAGGCCCTGGGTTCAATTCTTCAGCAACATCTAAACAGAAAAAGCCAGATGTGATGTTATGATTCAAGAAGAAGAACATTAGCCTTGAGCTGAAGAGCTGAGGGACAGGCCCCAGCCCAGAGTTCAGGCCTCATGACCACCCGCCCCCTGCCAAAAAAAAATAAAAACAAGTAAATTTTTTGTATTTTCTTCCCACTATGATATATCCCCTGTTGTCACTGTATTTGATTTTGGTACTCTGGTATTTTATATACATTTATCTGAATAAGGAAAAGGAAGGGGAACAACAGAAAGGTGAGAAAAGATGACAGAGCAGCAATACACACAGAATAATATGTCGGAAATGATTGTACAACTTGGGGGGAAGGTGTAAGTGGGGAGGGAAAGTATGAGAAAAATGAGGGAAGTGGTAACATGTTTGACAAGAAATGCACATTCTACCTTACTTAGGTAAATGTAACACCTCTGTACATCACCTTGAAAATAAAAAAAAAATGAGTAAACATATGAATGATTAAGTGTTTGCAGCTGCACTAGTTCAAAATACAGTTACCTAGATGGAATGCCGTATGCATTAAATAATTGATGGTGATGTAATTAGCAAAGCAGATCTGTAGAAGGTGCATTTCTCCAATGTTTCAATTATAGAAGATGGAAAAGGTTTCAAAGTAGATCACAGGACAACATCATTACTGTACTAAATTGCATGGAAATGCACATTTTAAAATATCTAATTTGTTAATAGTAGATCTACTATGTGATCTTGTCCATATTTATTGCAATCATTAAGAAAGCTGTAGGTCCACCAATGATGAATGGGTAAAAGAATAACACAATCCCTATATATGTGTGTGTGTGTGTGTTTGTGTACACATTTTTGTTTATGGGGCTTGAAGAACTGGGCCTAGGCGCTGTCCCTTAGCTCTTCAGCTCAAGGCTAGCACTGTACTTGAATCACAGTGCCAGTTCTGGTTTATCTTGTGGTTTATTGGAGATAAGAGTCTCATGGACATGGAGTTCGGGAAGATGGCAGAGGAGAAGCTGGAGTCTAAACAAGCTCTCGCATAGAAAGCAGTTTTAGAGTTCCAGTGAACAGTCCTAAGCCAGAGAATCACACCAAGTGTGCCATCACAGAAAAGAGTCAGATCAGAGAGAGAAAATCCAGGCTAGGAGACAGATCTGAGCTCTTACTAGCAGCTGCGGCGGCGGCGGCAGCGGTGGCGGCGACGACTGCAGTGGCCATACCTGAACCACAGAGAGTCTGGGATGAAGGAGCGAGATGCAGCGGGCAAATGGATTCTACTCAACACCAGCAAGAACCGACAAGGAGCAGACATCTTCATCCTGCAGTTCGGAGAACCAGAGACGACCCAGGAACCAAGACTCGGCGGGAGTAGAAGCCTGACATCCTCACTCCTTCCCAGGGAGCAGAGGAGGGAAGGTCACCCCTCCCAACCCCCCCCATGTACTGGAGATCTCCATCTTGGATACCAACAAAGCTTGGCGGAGCTGCTAGCTCCAACTCAAGCCTTGGAATAAAACGAGTCATTTATCAGGTCAAAAGAACTTAACAGCAGCGTCACCTGCCAGACTCAGCTCCACCCAGGGAAAAGTCACGCAGCTCAGGTGCCAGCCCTAGGAGTGGCTTTCTTCACTGAGTAATCAGAGCCAGAGGCTGCCCCTCCCTTTAGCAGTCTCGACATCAGTAAACAGAAACCCTGAGAGTGGCTCCAGGCTGGGCTCTGTGAGTTCCTCACAAAGTAGCCCGCGGAAAAGCTACTGTTTGTTGAAAGGCCTCAACTCTACCCAGAACCTAGTCTCATCACTGCAACTCCTTCTTTTGTGATACTCAAAGCAGATCTGCCTCCCATTGAACTAGCCTGGGAGGAGGATGGCCAAATCCTGGGTAAAGCAGAGCATGTTTCTGCCTGTTTGAACAAACTGACTTAAGAAACCATCCAAGCCACAGGATCACAAGCAGACCAGAGACTCCAACAAGAGGCTGGTTACAGACACAAGGGAGATACAGGATTTTTCCCACCCCTCCCAAAAAAATCAAAGAACTTTTTGTTTTTTCTTCTTCTTCACCTTCTTTTTTTTTTTGGTACCTTATATAAAAAAATTTTCTTTTCTAAAACTTTTTTTAATCTTTAATTTTTGCCTTTTTTGAAAAAAAATTGTTTTCCACTAAATTTTTTTTCCTCTTATAATTTTTATTTTAGGGATACGTGAATGTGCGTTTTTCTGTCTTTTTTGGTTTTCTTTCTCTTTTTTTCTTTTTGATTACCTTTTTGTTTTTTGTTTAGCTCTACTGGACTTCTGATCTTTTTTTTCTTAGTTTCTTATCCTTTTCACCTTTTCCTCTCTTTCGTTCTTCTTTATGTGACTTAATTGTTGTCCTGCACATCCTCAGATAAACCCATAGTTGACTATTAGACCCTATCCCCCTTTGTGTACACACTTAATCCACAAATTTATTACTCAATTCAAAACCTCTGAGACTAAAATTCCTTAATAGCAGTACTACCTCTTTATACCTATATAATATTTTAAGCATTTTTATTTTTAAGTTTTTCACATCTCCTTTACATCCCTCCCCTTCTCTCAATATATTCACGTTCTTCTCTAAATAGATTGTCTTCGTTCTGCATAATATTACTAATTTTTACTTTTATATTTTTTCTGGTCTCTTTTCTTTTCCCTTTCCATTTCTCTCTCTCTACTTTCATCCTACACAACCTATTTCCTGCTTTGAGATTAGGACTTAGTTACCTCTCCCTGTGCCTTCCACATCAATCTATTACTTTTTTTAATCACATCTCTGCCTAACCCTAATAATTTCTGGTTGTCCAAATTCTTCTTCACGGTTCGTAGCCCATTAACATATAGTTGTTTGATGTTGAATAGATGTATCTGTTGAACTAGATTGTATCTGTAGACTATTGTCTGTGCAAATTCAGACTTTAGTTGATGCTTGCCGTAAGATAGTGTACTAGCACAACACTGGTGCACTTTTCATCTCAAATGGGCAGAATAAGTCGGAAAAACACAAGAAAAATGGCAAGTCTGGGTATCTCAATTCCCACTCTTGATAATCAGGGGACAGAACAGATAATGAATAATCCAGAGGAGAGTGCCCAAATAGCTCTATAAACACTGCTGGCAAACATGATAAACGAAAAGATTGAAAACTTAAAAGGAATCAGTATGAGCGTGATAGGGAGAGAGAGGAGGCAATCCAAAAGTTTAAACAGGAATATCATGAGCATGAGGAAGCTACTCAAAAATTGATACAGGATTTGTGTGAGCAGCTTGAGAATACTCCAAGAGAAAGGCAGGAATGGCATGAGCAGGCTCAGATTACTCAAAGAGAACTGCAGGAATCCCACGAAAGGGAGGAAGCAAACAAAGAGTAATACAGGAAATGAGAGAGCAGGATGAGAATACACAAAGATCACTAAAGGAATTCATGGAATCCATTAACAAAGAGCTGAAGGAAGTCAGGGAGACCGCAAAGGCAATGCTGAATGGAACCCAACAGAAGGAATGGGAGTCCAAGGAAAACATAACAAATCAACTAAGTGATTTGAGAATAAACACTGAACACCAAATTAAGGAAGTAAAGAAGTTCATACAAGATCTAAAAGAAAGCTTCAACAAAGAATTTGAACCCATCAAAGCTGACCAATTAGAAGGAAAAGAGATAAAAAGCAAAGTAGAAAGTCTTGACAGCAGGTTAGACCATCTCAGGGATTGAAGACAGCCTAGATATTACAGAGAAAGAACATACAACCATCAAAGACAAGTCCAAGAAATATGATAGATCTATCCAACACTTGGAAGACACCATCAGAAGACCTAATCTAAGGATAATGGGTGTAGAAGAGCACCTAGAAACAGAAGTTAATGGTCTAGGAAATTTGTTTAACAGGATCCTAACAGACAACTTCCCAAACATGCAAAAAGATAGGCCTATTCAAATACAAGAAGCCTTTAGAACCCCATATAGACCAGACCAGAATAGGACATCCACCGTCACATTATAATCCACACAGGATCAACTCAGATCAAGGAAAAGATCCTTAAAGCTGTCAAGGAGAAAAGATTAATCACTTATAAAGGGAAACCAATTGGAATAACCTCAGATTTCTCAGCAGAGACAATCAAAGCAAGAAGATCCTGGAATGATGTATGCCATGCCCTAAAAACAAACAACTATCAACCAAGAATACTGTACCCAGCTAAACTCTCCTTCATAACTGAAGGCCAAATAAAAAACTTCCATCACAAAGAAAAATTGAAACAATATATCTCCAAAAAACCAGCCCTACAAAAGATTCTTAAAGATGTCCTACACATAGAAAACCAACAAGACCACAATAAAGGTCAAGAAACTGCACCCAAACTGAGAATCCAAGAACCATAGGAAGAACCCAGTTTTCGCAGCCCCCAAGAAGGTGGATAACATGGCAGGAACTCCCAAAAACCTCTCAGTCCTATCTCTTAACATTAACGGACTGAACTCTCCAATTAAGCGATATAGACTGTCTAGTTCGATTAAAAAACAAGATCCTTCGATCTGCTGCCTTCAGGAGTCACATCTTGCCCATAAAAACGAACACATTTTCAATGTTAAAGGCTGGTACAAAATCTACCAAGAAAACAGACCCCATAAACAGGCGGGAGTTGCACTCCTAATATGAGATAAAATAGACTTCAAATTAAAATTCATAAGAAAAGTTAAAGAAGGTCGCTATATACTAATTAAGGGATCTCTCCTTCAGGAGGATATTACAATTCTAAATATCTATTCAACAAAAAATTGAGCACCCAAATGTATCTAAGAAACACTACTATCCCTCAAAACCCACATATATCCAAAGGCATTAATTGTTGGGGATTTTAACACACCACTCTCCCGACTAGATAGACCAACTCGGCAAAAACTCAACAGATAAACCGCCGATCTAAACAGCTGCATAGAACAACTAGATTTAACAAACATCTACCTAACATTTCACCCAGCAGAATCAGAATACACGTTTTTCTCAGCAGCCCATGGAACATTTTCTAAAATAGACCACATTTTAGGCCACAGACAAACTCAGAAACATTGAAGTTATACCATGCATTGTCTCTGACCACAAGGGAATAAAATTAAAACTCAACACCAAAAGCCACCAAAGAAAGTCTGGTAACACATGAGGCTGAACAACACACTGAAGAATCACGAGTGGGTCATGGAAGACATTACAAAGGAAATTCAAATGTTCATGCTATTCAACAAAAATGAACACAAAAATTTACAGCTCCTCTGGGATACAGCAAAGGCAGTACTCAGAGGCAAGTTTATAGCTCTGAGCTCCTACATCAACAAATTGGAGAGATCTGAAACCAACAATTTAATGACACATCTAAATCTCCTTGAAAAAGAGCAGCAAGATAAACCCCAATCCAGTAGAGGGAAAGAAATAATTAAAATTAAATCAGAATTAAATGAATTAGAGTCGCAAAGAAGTATAGAAAGAATCAACAAAACAAAGAGTTGGTTCTTCAAAAAAATTAACAAAATTAACAGACCCTTAGCAAATCTTATCAGAAAAAGAAGAGAACACACCCAAATTAATAAACTCAGAGATGAGAATGGACGCATCACCACGGAAACAACCAAGATACAGAACATTATAAGGGAAGACTTCTCAAAACTTTATGCTAATAAGTTTGAGAACTTGACAGAAATGGACCTTTTCCTAGCAAATATTGACATACCAAAACTAAACCAAGATGAGTTAAACTATCTTAACAGTCTCATATAAAGCATTGAAATAGAAACAGCAATAAGAGACTTCCTGCTAAGAAAAGTCCAGGACCAGATGGTTTTACAGCGGAATTTTACAAGGCCTTCAAAACACACCTCACACCAATACTCCTCCAACTCTTCAATGAATTTGAATGGGAAAGTTCACTACCGAACACATTCTATGAAGCCATCATAACCCTCATCCCAAAACCAGGCAGGGACTTATCAAAGAAAGAGAACTATAGACCTATTACTTTGATGAACATTGATGCAAAACTGTTCAACAGCCGGGCGCTGGTGGTTAACGGCGGTAATCCTAGCTATTCAGGAGGCTGAGATCTGAGGATCACAGTTCAAAGCCAGCCCGGGCAAGAGAGATTGTGAGAATCCTATCTCCAATAAACCACCAGAAAACTGGCAGTGGCGCTGTAGCTCAAGTGGTAGAGCGCTCGCCTTGAGCTGAAGAGCTGAGGGAAAGCACCCAGGCCCAGCTTTCAAGCCCCACAACTGACAAAAAAAAAAAAAAAAAGCTATTCAACAAAATTTTGGACAATTGACCTCAACAATTCATCCAAAAATCATACACCACGATCAAACAGGATTCATTTCAGGGATGCAAAGCTGGTTCAATATATGCAAATCAATTAATATTATTCATCTCATCAACAGGAGCAAGAATAAGAACAACATGATTATCTCAATAGATGTAGAAAAAGCATTCGACAAGATCCATCACCCCCATATGATGAAGATTTTGGAAAAATTAGGAATCCATGGAACATTCCTCAATACAATAAAGGCTGAATATGACAAACTTACAGAGAGCATTATATTTAATGGTGAAAAACTAAAGCCATTTCCTCTTAACTCAGGAACAAGACAAGGACGTCCACTCTCTCCACTTCTCTTGAATCTAGTATTAGAATGCCTAGCTACAGCAATAAGACAAGAGGCAGACATAAAGGGGATTTAAATAGGGAAATGAGAAATAAAATTCTCCCTCTTTGCAGATGACATGATCTTGTATTTAAAGATCCCATAGACTCCACTCCCAATTACTCAAACTGATTCAAAACTTTGGCAAGGTAGCAGGGTATAAAATTAACCCCCCAAAATAAATGCCAACAATGAGAAAAGTGTGGCTGAAATTAGGAAAGCAACTCCATATGTAATAGCCCTACAAAAAACAAAATTCCTAGGAATTAACTTAACCAAAGAAGTGCAGGACCTCTATGATGAAAACTTTAAAAACTTGAAAAAGGAAATCAAAACAGAACTGCGAAAATGGCAAAACCTCCCATGCTCCTGGATTGGAAAGATTAACATCGTGAAAATGGCAATACTTCCCAAGGCTATCTACAAATTCAAAGCGATACCTATCAAAATTTCAACCTCATTCTTCAAGGAAATAGAAGACGCAATCTAAAAATTCACATGGAACAATAAAAGACCCCAAATAGAAAAACGCTCCTCAACGGAAAGAACACTGCTGGAGGAATATCAATACCAAGTTTCAAACTCTACTATAAAGCCATAGTAATCAAAACAGGTTGGTATTGGCATAAGAACAGACCTCAGGACCAATGGAATAGAATTGAAAACCCAGAAATGAACCTACAGACCTATAGCCATCTAATCTTCGATAAGGGAGCTAAAACAATAGAATGGAACAAAGACAGCCTCTTCAGTAAATGGTACTGGAAAAATTGTTTAACTACATGTAGAAAACTAAAGCTAGATCATTGTCTATCACCCTGCACCGGAATCCACTCCAAATTGATCAAAGACCTCGAAGTCAAAGTAGACACTCTGAAAACATTACAGGATCGAATAGGAGAAACCCTCGGTCTTCTTGGCTCAGGCTGAGATTCTCTTAATAGAGACCCGGAAACACAACAAATCAAAGAAATGTTGGACAAATGGGATTGCATGAAGTTGCAGAGCTTCTGCATGGAAAAGGACATAGCTAGCAAGATCAATAGAAAGCCCACGGGTTGGGTGAAGATCTTCACTAGCCATACAACAGACAAGGGACTCATATCTAAAATATACTTGGAACTCTAAAAATTAAATCCCCCAACAACAAATCCTCAAAGAAACAATTGCCCAATAAATAACTGGGCTAAAGACTTGAAGAGAAACTTCTCTGAAGAAGAAAGAAGGATGGCCAATAGACACATGAGGAAATGCTCAACATCCCTAGCCATAAAAGAAATGCAAATCAATACAACATTGTGATACCTCCTCACTCCAGTTAGAATGGTAAAAATCAAGAACTCTAACAACAACAGATGCTGGAGGGGCTGTGGACAGAAGGGAACCTTACTTCATTGTTGGTGGGAATGTAAACTTGTTCAACCACTTTGGAAAGTAGTATGGAGGTTCCTCAAAAGACTTCACATTGAGCTCCCTGATGACCTAGCAATCCCACTTTTGAGTATTTACCCAAATGTTTACAAACAAGACCATACTAAAGCTACCAGCACAACTATGTTTATTGTAGCATTATTTACCATAGCTAAGATATGGCACCCACCCAGATGCCCCTCAGTAGATGAATGGATCAAGAAAATATGGTATATGTACACAATGGAATTCTATGCCTCCATCAGAGTGAATGACATTGCCCCTTTAGTTATGAAATGGAAAGACTTGGAAAAAATTTTATTAAGTGAAGTAAGCCAGGCCCAAAGAAACATAGGTCCCATGGTTTCCCTTATTTGCAATATCTAGTATATGTATGAGTCAACCGGAAAAGTTCAGATAATGTGATGTTAGGAAAATGAACCCTTAGATATATTTTTTAATGATTTTTTCTTTCATGTATTTGTTTCTAATGCATTTATAAGATTATTTGTTTGTTGCTTTGTATGTCCTTCCCCAAGAGTATAACCCCTGCTTCCACTATATTTGATGTCGGTATAACTTGTGGAGGAGATGGGGAAAAACAAGTCGTTTAAGCAAACAGGTGGACCTTTTGCAACCATGAGAAGTACAAGTTGTCATGTAGAAAACGAGCTTTACATCGTTGGTGCAGAGGGGGGGGAGAGGGGGAGGATTGGGTAGGGAGGTGGGGGGAGGGCTGGGAAGAGATGTGAAGGATAAACAAAGGAGGAGGCTGCAATGCTTGATAAGAAATGTAGGCATTATCCTGCAATGTAATTGTTACCCCTCTGTACAGTATGTTCACCAAAAAAATGAAAAAAATAAAATGAAAAAAAAAGATTAAAAAAAAAAGAGTCTCATGGACTTTCCTGCCTGGCCTGGCTTTGATCCTCAAATATCAGCCTCCTTAGTAGCTAGAATTACAGGCATGAGCCATCAATGCCTAGCATACAAAAATATGTTTGTTAATATCTAAAAATTATAGTTCAAATATTTTATCATAAGTATGAAGTTAACCATGGTTATTTTTTGATAATGAGGTTCCATTTAGTATTGTCACTACATGTGCAACATGGACTGATCAGGCAGAGAAGTCTGTGATATTCTTATGTCCAATTAAGCACAGACAAGTTGAAGTGGAACAGTGGTTCAAGGAGCAGAGTACTAGCCTTGTGCAATAAAAAGCTCAGGGACAGCACCCAGGCCCTGTCTAAGCCACAGAATTAGCACACACAGCAAACTCTCTCCCAATTTTTGTTTCAGCTGAGTTGAATAACTCGTGTTGTAATAGCCAGAATTCATCTTTGCCGTCTACATTTTGTCAGATGAACTTTTCTATTGACACTAATAAACTGAGTCATCTAAGGAGACCCACAAACACTCACTTGTTGCCTGCTAATTCATTTAAGTACCACTATTGTGAGTAATCAAATCTCTACAACTTTATACAACTTTGTATTAAAACTTAAAAACACAAACCTTCAGTGTTTCTCAGGCCTTTTGCCTCTGTGCATCTCCATTGTGTCCTTTCATGTCTGCTAATCCTGAGGCTTGAATTCTGAGTCCCTAAACTGTTTGATAAAAGCCTAATGCCCTATAATTTGAGCCACAGCCCCACTTCTGCCATTTTTGGGCTGTTAATTGCAGATAAAAGTCTCATAGACTGTCCTGATAGGGCTGGTTTTATCTATGATCCTCAGATTTCACTTTTCTGAGTATCAAGGATTACAGGTGCGAACCACCAGTACCAAGCTTATATGTCACTTTGATATACAAAATTTAATCAATTAAATCCCCGAAGTTGTAGGGGTTTTTAATGACAGCAACAAAATTAATGCACATACTATAATTAGAATATGCAACCAAAACTTTTAAGGAGAATAATGATTTGTTCTATTTCTGCATATAAATGAACGTGTTAAGATCTCTATAATAAAAGCTTTCAGGATACTGATGATATATTCATAAATCCCAGCTACTCAGGAGACTAAGATCTGAGGATCATATGTATAGCCAGTCTGGGTAGGAAAGTCTGTAATACTCTTAACTCAAATGAACCATCAACAAACCAGAGGTGGAGCCATGTCTGAAGCAGTAGGGCACAAATCTTGAGCAAAAATGTATGAGGACATTGTCTAGGCCCTGAATTCAAGCCCAGGAAAGGCACAAAAATTAAAGTTAATTAATTAAAACTTGAACCCAGATATTTTGTAGACTTTTTTATTGTGAAAATACTGTACAGAGGGGTTACAATTAGATGGGCAAGATAATGAGTACATTTCTTATCAAGCATTGTAGCCTCCCCCTTTGTTTCCCATTCCCATCCTCTCCACACCCCGCCACCTAATCCTCCTCCCCCATCACAGTTGTAAAGTTTTCGACATAACGACTTGTACATCTCATTGTTGCAATGAGTCCAATTGTATCCTTATTTAAATGATTTAAGACACACAAATGCTTGAAATATATGGGCCTACATTGCTGACTGTCTTTCTAATAAAGACTGAAATAATAGTTTATTATTCTACTATTATTCAATTATGTATGTTAACTTAATAATGGATATCTGCTGCCTGCTGGCTGTGTGTGGACAGGATGTTAGCTATGTTTGGCAATATGGACATAGTTTTGCCAGCTTTGGATGTCACATTTTGTGAAGGGACAGATAACAAATTAAAGTGTGATAAACATGTTTTTCCGTCACTCACATCTCTTCAAAAATCAGCCTTTATCATCCTTAGAATATTTTTTTAAAATTTCTACTAAAGCATTCCTCTACACATTTCCTGCAAATCCAATCTACATTTAATCTACATTTCCCCAAAATCACTTGAAGAGGCTCACCCTTACCCTTCTTCTCTAATTAGCTTATCTGGGGCAATGGAAAAGGACAGCCAACATTTTGGGTTTGCATTAGCCAATAATCTCAGCTACTTAGGAAGCAAGGCAAACTCAGAAAAAATATTATCAAGATCCTATCTCAGGATCAAACCCACCTGTAAATCCAACAATTCAGAAAGATAGATAATACGATAATGGTTTGAGGCTTGCCTTGGGGTTGTAAACATGGAACCTTATAGGAAAAATAACTAAAGTTTAAAAGGCATGGCTCAAATTGCTAGAGTGACTAACTACAAGGTGTAAAACCCTTCATTCAAACCTCAGAACTACCAAAAAATAATAAAAGACAAAAAACCGGACAGTTCTGACAATTCTTCAGTGCTGATGATGTAGGTTTGAGCCATACTCTGAGAATCACTATTCTAATTAAAAGCAATTAACTTCCAAAAATGACAGATTTACCTATTTTTATCGTTGTGGTAAACACAGTCAAGGGCAGCTTTGTCCTTTGATGAATCTGGGAAGATTCCAGAGAGTCTGCCACATTGTGGTGGAAGCATGTGTTAAGAAAAAACTACTCAGCTCATGGACCAAATAGGAAGCAAACAGAGCACGAGGATAAATGAGAGGAACAGACCAGGAAAGGGTATCACTTTTAAAACCCCAGGTCTTTCAACTAGGTCTTTTAACCTTCAAAGATTCCATCGCTTTAAAAGTCTACCAAATTAGGAACTTAACAATGGGTTGACTTACTGATGAGGACAGAGCACTCAAATGCAATTACTTCACTGAAGCTGCATCTCTGAACATTAATCGCTACAATGGATGACTATCCTTTTTGGAGACATTCCAGGTCCGAACCATAATGAATATGATTTTAATGAGTAGCATTAAAAATTGGAAAAATTATGTAAGTATATCCTAATTTCTATTTAAACAATATTAACTAATACACCTTAGAATCCTAATGACCGCCTCTCTACTCCTATCCTCACCAAGTTTTTAATCTCCTGTTACCTGGGGAAAAAATTTCAAGTCCCAACTTTTTCCATGTATGTCTATCAAACGATGAGATTTGTCCCACCATCAGAGAGCTGGTTACTGATATCACTGAATGCCAAAGGAAATCAGTCAGAAGACCACAGAGACTGCCATTGAAAAGAAGAGGGGGGACCATGAATGCACAAAAAATAGAAATTTAAGGCTTAAAAATAGTTTAGAGGTCATGCACTCATTCTCACACCTGTAACCCTAGGTACTAAGTCTGAGATCTAAAGATAAGAGATTGAAAGCCAGTCTTAGGAAGAAAGTTTATGAGACTCTTATTTACAAGTAAGCACTGAAAAGGTGAATAAGCTACATCACAGTAAAAGGTCCTGAGTTCAAGACCACATAACAGCAAACACAAAATAAAGTGATTTAATTGGAGGACAGAGGGCTGTGCATATGTGGGACTTGCCAGGGGAAGAGAGGATCTTCTCAGCGAGCCTGTCCTTTGCTCAGGGTTGGGAGAGATCTCCCGGGAAGTAGTTCCTAGCATACCTACAAGTTAGTCTCTGGCTTACCTGTGTGTGTGTGTGTGTGTGTGTGTGTGTGTGTGTGTGTGTGTGTGTGTCCCACTATTAGGTCTTGAAAAATGGATCTCTCATTCTTACTGGGGTTCTTTGTTTTATTTTGTTTTGGCTTGTGGCTGGTGCTATGCCATATAGTTATGCCTCTAGTATCATTATTTTTGCTAGTTAATTGGAGATAACAGTCTTGAAAACTTGTCAGCCTAGGCTGACTTTGAACGTTGGTCCTCAGATGTCAGCTTCCTGAGTAGCTAGAATTGTATCCATGAGACAATAGTGCCTCGCATAAAATATATGTTTAATTATGTGCTCATTTTCTTCTGAGGCTGAGTAATATAAAAATGAATATGACATCATCTTTTCCTTCACTAACCTAAGAAACTATTCTTGTTTGACAGTGCTTTCGTAAACGTGACTTTTCACTCCCAGTCTGCTATGCAGAAATTTTCCTTTTATTTATACATTTTTATTTATTTATTTTTATTGTCAAGATGATGTACAGTTTAATGTTACATAAGATAATAAGTACATTTCTTGACAAACTTGTTACCCCATCCCTCAATTTTCTCCTGCTTTCTCTACCCCCATCACCCAGCCCCAAGTTGTACAGATCATTTCCAACATATTGTTTTGTTTATATTGTTGTTGTATTGGTTCCCCCCTTGACCTTTGTCTCTTCATTGTGCTACCAAACGTTTCTTTTAAAAATGCTATTTAGAGAAAAAGGTCACTAAGCATGGAATTTTCATGTGATTGTTCATTACTCATTCTTGTTGGCAGCGAGGGCTGGTGGTGAGGGTGCCTGGGTACACAGGATCAGAGAAGCTTCAGAAATTCCTGCCTGGATTTGACCAGAGCTAGCACCACCGGTAGCCACTGTCAAAAGGCAGAAGCCACATTCTCAAGCAGAACTCATGAGGGAAGGAGATCATTAAAAACACTGGCATAGCTGGGTGCCAGTGGCTTATGGCTGCAATCTTAGCTACACAAGAGGCTGAATCTGAGGATCACGGTTCAAAACCAGCCTAGGCAGAAAAGTCCATGAGACTCTTTTTTGTTGTTGTTGTTCCGTCGTGGGGCTTGAACTCTGGGCCTGGGCGCTATCCCTCAGCTCTTCAGCTCAAGGTGAGCACTCTACCGCTTAAGCCACAGCACCACTTCTGGTTTTCTAGTGGTTTATTGGAGATAAGAGTCTCACGGACTTTCCTGCCTGGGCTGGCTTTGAACCACGTTCTACAGATCTCAGCATCCTGAGTAGCTAGGATTACAGGCATGAGCCACCGGTGCCCGGTCTGTGAGACTCTTTTTTTTTTTAAATTTTATTTTATTTTATTTGTGAACATACTATACAGAGGGGTTACAATTACATGGGCAGGATAATGCATACATTTCTTACCAAGCATTGCAGCCTCATCCTTTGTTTACCCTTCACATCCCTTCCCAGCCTTCCCCCTCCCCCCCACCCAATCCTTCCCCCCCCACCGACATTGTAAAGCTCGTTTTTGACATGACAACTTGTATTTCTCATTGTTGCAACAGGTCCACCTGAATCCTTAAATGACATGTTTTTCCCAATCTCCTCCACAAGATATACTGACATCAAATATAGTGAAATCAGGGTTATACTGTGGAGGAGGGACATACAAAGCAACAAAAAATAATCTTATAAATGCGTTAGAAACACATGCATGAAAGAAAAAAAAACATTAAAATACACATCTAAGGGTTCATTTTCCTAACATCACATTATCTGACCTTTTCTGCTTGACCCGTACACATACTAGATATTGCAAATAAGGGAAACCATGGGATTACAGGCATGAGCCACCGGTGCCCGATCCGTGAGACTCTTATCTCCAATAAACCTCCAGAAAACCAGAAGTGGCGCTATGACTCAAGTGGTAGAGCATTTGCCTTGAGCTGAAGACCTGAGGGACAGTGCCTAGGGTCAGACTTCAAGCCCCATGACCAACAAAAGGGTTTTTGTTAGTTAACTGGAGACAAAAGTGTCAAAGAGTTTTTGGCTATGGCTGGCTTCAAACCACAAACCTCAGATCTTGTCCTCCTGAGTAGCTCAGATTTCAGACGAGCCACCCTTGCCAATATCTTTTTATTTTATTTTATTTTATTTTTTTACTTTTTTTTATTATGAGAATTCCATACAGAGGAGTTACAATTACATGGGCAAGATAACGAGTACATTTCTTATCAAGCATTGTTGACTCCTCGTTGTTTCCCCTTCCCATCCCTTCCCATACTACTCCCCTCTCCCCAACCGATCCTCCCCCAAGTTGTTAAGTTCGTTTTTCGACATAACAACTTGTACATCTTATTGGTGCAATGGGTCCACCTGTATCCCTAGTTAAACGATTTGTTTTTTCCCTTCTCCTCCACAAATTATCCCAACATCAAAAACAGTGAAAGTATGGGTTATACTGTGGGGGAGGGACATACAAAGCAACAGAGAAATAATCTTATAAATATGATAGAAACAATTGCATGAAAGGAAAAAAAACCAAAACAAAACCTCTGAATACGTACCTTTGGGTTCATTCCCCTAACATCAACTTATCTCACCTTTTCTGGTTGACTCAGACATATACTATTTATTGCAAATAAGGGAAACCATGGGACCTATGATTCTTTGGGCCTGGCTTACTTCACTTAATATAATTTTTTCCAAGCCTTTCCAATTCCTAACAATGGGGCAATGCCATTCTTTCTGATGGAGACATAGTATTCTATTGCGTATATATACCACATTTTCTTGAACCATTCATCTACCAAGGGGCATCTGGGT
Organism: Dipodomys spectabilis; assembly: GCF_019054845.1. Lineage (NCBI taxonomy): Eukaryota > Metazoa > Chordata > Mammalia > Rodentia > Heteromyidae > Dipodomys > Dipodomys spectabilis. Next base: position 803,684 of record NW_024871079.1, on the reverse strand, counting down.
TGGTTCCATATCTTAGCAATGGTAAATAATGCTGCAGTAAACATAGTTGTGCTGGGAGCTTTAGTGTGTTGTTGATTGTGAACATTTGGGTAAATGCCCAAAAGTGGGATTGCCGGGTCATAGGGGAGCTCTATGTGGAGTATTTTGAGCAACCTCCATACTGCTTTCCAAAGTGGTTGAACAAGTTTACACTCCCACCAACAATGCAGTAAGGTTCCCTTCTGTCCACATCCCCTCCAGCATCTGTTGTAATTGGACTTCTTGATTATAGACATTCTAACTGGTGTGAGGTGGTATATCAATATTGTTTTGATTTGCATTACTTTTATGGCTAGAGAGGTCGAGCATGTGTCTATTGGCCATTCTTCTTTCCTATTCAGAGAAGTTTCTCTTTACTTCTTTAGCCCACTTATTTATTGGGCAGTTGTTTCTTTGAAGATTTGTTGTTGGGAGATTTAATTTTTTGAGTTCCAGGTATATTTTAGATATAAGACCCTTGTCTGTTGTAAGGATAGTGAACATCTTCTCCCAATCCGTGGGCTTTCTATTAATCTTGTGAGTTATGTCCTTTGCCATACAGAAGCTATGCACTTTCATGTAATCCCATTTGTCCAACTTTTCTTTGATTTCTTGTGTTTCTGGGTCTCTATTAAGAAAATTTTGGCCTGTGCCAAGGAGAACTAGGGTTTCTCCTACTCCATCCTGTAAAGTTTTCACAGTGTCTGCTTTGACTCTGAGATCTTTGATCCATTTGGAGTTGATTCTGGTGCAAGGTGATATATAAGGTTCTAGCTTTAGTTTCCTACAGGTAGTTAATCAATTTTGCCAACACCATTTACTGAAGAGGCTGTCTTTCTTCCATTCTATTTTTTTTAGCTCCTTTATCAAAGATTAAATGGCTATAGGTCTGTAGGTTCATTTCTGGGTTTTCAATTCTATTCCATTGGTCCTGAGGTCTGTTCTTGTGCCAATACCAAGCTGTTTTGATTACTGTGGCTTTATAGTAGAGTTTGAAAATTGGTATTGCTATTCCTCCAGCAGTGTTCTTTCTGTTAAGGATCGTTTTTGCTATTTGGGGTCTTTTATTGTTCCATATGAATTTTTAGATTGTGTCTTCTATTTCCTTGAAGAATGAGTTTGGAATTTTGATAGGTATCGCATTGAATTTGTAGATAGCCTTGGGAAGTATTGCCATTTTCACGATGTTGAGTTTCCAATCCAGGAGTTATTTGCCACTTTCTAAGTTCTGTTTTGATTTCCATTTTCAGGTTTTTAAAGTTTTCATCATAGAGGTCCTTCACTTCTTTGGTTAAGTTAATTCCTAGGTATTTTATTTTTTGTGGGGCTATTCTAACTGTAGTTTTTTTTCTTGATTTTAGCCACACTTTTCTCATTGTTGGCATATAGAAAAGCCATTGATTTTGGGGGGGTTAATTTTATACCCTGCTACTTTGCCAAAGTTTTGAATCACAATGAGTAATTTGCTAGTGGAGTCCATGGGATTCTTAAAATACAAGATCACCTCATCTGCAAAGAGGCAGAGTTTTACTTCATTTTTCCCTATTTGGATCCACTTTATGTTTGCGTCTTGTCTTATTGCTGTAACTAAGCATTCTAATACTAGATTGAAGAGTAGAGGAGAGAGTGAGTATCCTTGTCTCTTTCCTGAGTTTAGAATAAATGGCTTCAGTTTTTCACAATTGAGTATAATACTGGCTGTAGGTTTGTCTTATACAGCCTTTATTGTATTGAGGAATGTTCCATGGATTCCTAATTTTTCCAGAACCTTCATCATAAAGGGGTGGTGGATCTTGTCAAATGTTTTTTTTCTGCATCTGTTGAGATAAACATGTGGTTCTTATCCTTACCTTTGTTGATGTGATGAATTATGTTTATTGATTTGTGTATATTGAACCAGCACTGCATCCCTGAAATGAATCCTGTTTGATTGTGTGTATGATGTTTTTGGATGAATTGTTGAAGCTGATTTGCCAAAATTTTGTTGAGAAGTTTGGCATCAATGTTCATCAAAGATATGGGTCTATAGTTCTTTTTTGATTAGTTCCTGCCTGGATTTGGAATGAGGGTTATTATAGCTTCATAGAATGAATTCGGTAGTAAGCCTTCTCTTTAATTTCATTGAAGTGTTGAATGAGTATTCGTGTGAGTTCTGCTTTGAAGGCCTTGTAGAATTCCACCGTAAAACAGCAGAAGGGAGTTCTCTGATTGCTGTTACTATTTCAATTCTTGATATGGGCCTGTTAAGATGGTTTAACTCATCTTGGTTTAGTCTCTGCATGTCGATATTTGCTAGGAAAAGGTCCATTTTTGGCAAGTTCTCAAACTTATAAGCATAAAGTTTTGAGAAATATTCCCTTACAATATTCTGAATCTTGGTTGTTTCGGTGGTGATGTTACCATTCTCATCTCTGAGTTTATTTATTTAGGTGTGTTCTCTTCTTTTTCTGATAAGATTTGCTAAGGGTCTGTCAATTTTGTTAATGTTTTTGAAGAACCAACTCTTTGTTTTGTTGATTCTTTCTATGATTTTTTTGGATTCTAATTCATTTATTTCTGATTTAACTTTCTTTATTTCTTTCCGTCTACTGGATTGGGTTTATCTTGTTGCTCTTTTTCAAGGAGGCTCAGCTGTCTCATTAAATTGTTGGTTTCAGCTCTCTCCAATTTGTTGATGTAGGAACTCAGAGCTATAAACTTGCCTCTGAGTACTGTCTTTGCTGTGTCCCAGAGAAGCTGGTAGTTTGTGTGCTCATTTTTGTTGAATATCATGAACAATTGAATTTTGTTTCTAATCCCTTCCATGACCCACTGGTGGTTCAACAGTGTGTTGTTCAGCCTCCATATGTTACAGGACTTTCTTTGGTGGATTTTGGTGCTGAGTTCTAATTTTATTCCCTTGTGGTCTCAGAGAATGCAAGGTATAATTTCAATGTTTCTGAATTTGGACAAATTTGCTTTGTGATCTAAAATGTTGTCTATTTTGGAAAATGTTCCATGTGCGGCTGAGAAAAACGTGTATTCTGATGCTGCTAGGTGAAATATTCGGTAGATGTCTGTTAAATCTAGTTGATCTATGCAGTTGTTTAGGTCTGCGGTTTCTATGTTGAGTTTTTGCTGAGTTGATCTATCTAGTGGCGATAGTGGAGTGTTACAGTCCCCAACAATTAATGTCTTTAGATCTATATGAGATTTGAGAGAAAGGAGTGTTTCTCGGATAAATTTGGGTGTTCCGTTGTTTGGCGAATAACTATTTACAATTGTACTATCCTCCTGAAGGAGAGATCCCTTCATTAGTATGTAGCGACCTTCTTTATCTCTTCTAACTAATTTTAATTTGAAGTCTATTTTATCTGATATTAGTATCGCAACTCCTGCCTGTTTATCGGGATCGTTTGCTTTGTAGATTTTGTTCCAGCCTTTCAAAGTCAAAATGTGTTTGTTTTTATGGTCCTTGCCCAATTTCTATACAAGCTGCCCAACACCTTGCTACCTTGTTATCATCTCCACTGGGTGAGAAGCACATGTGAAGGCTACTCTGATCTAATTCACTTAGTAAAGAAAGGCATATGCAACGTGAGTAATTTTCTACATTCTGGAGTTGGAAAGTTAAGGTATAAATGATTCTTGATTTCTAGATCCGTTGCTGTTGGTGAGAAGACAAACATACTCATGAAATATTTTTATTTATTATTAGTATGATCAATGAATTAATTCAGATCAGGCATGAAGAAGCACCAAGCTCTTCTCCATGAGTGGTACAGGGCTGACGCTGGATGTGATGGAAAAAGATGGGGTCAGCTGAAACAAAGAGGCTACCCCTCTTGATCTTTGCACTGTTTAGCCAGTATGTCTGAAAGAAGACCCCTGTCTCTGCCAGGTGCTTGTGGCTCATGCTTATAATCCACGTTATTCATGAGGCAAACATCTGAGGAATGAGGTTCAAAGCCAGCCTGTGTAGGGAAGTTCATGAGACTCATCACTAATTAAGAGCCCAAATATCTGGAAGTGAAACTGTGGCCTAAGTTCTGCTCTTGACTAAAAATCAAACAAACAAGAAAAAATAAACAAACAGAAAAACTGACTGAGCCAGTCACTGAGATCAAGCCCAAGACCAGCACAAAAGATGGAGGAGGAAGAGAAGCCCTCTTCCATACTAGAATCCGCACTCCGCACCCGCATAGAGAGTTCTCAGAGGGCTGGAGCTGACTCCTCTATGTAAGTGTCAAAGAGCAGAAATGGAGAAAATGAGCATTTCTGGTGAAAGGAGCACTGGTGCAACAGCAAGCTGGGGCAAAAGGGAAAGGCTCCAGCTTGGCATTGCCAATTGCACAGCAGTTATCCCAGGCGTTTTTATGGCTGAGGCCTCTGGACATCTCCAAGGCAGAATATCTCTATTTTAGATTATAAAAAATACTGTGATACTTCATGAGCTGAAACCTTTAAAATGGAGATATTTGATAACTATTTTCCTATACACAAAGATGATATTTACTGCTCATTTAAAAACAAATCCAAGGAAAGAAATATAATTGCAATGGGAGAGTGCTTGCCTTACATGCATGATGTCCTGGGTTCCATCTAAAGCACTGGAGAAAAAAAATGAGAAAACATGGAAAAACCGCCCAGAGTTATCAGAGCATAAAAAGAGCATGTCTGTGCAATGGAGGCAAAGTCTCTCTCCCAGAGAAGTTGTCTTTTACTTTGGCGTTGAGCCGTCCTGTGTGCAGGCTCCTTGACATCATATCATGGCCCATCGCCCCTGGAACAATAAACACTGTGATGAGGTGACTCTACCCCAGAGGTAGGTACCAAAATTATAACCTACTCAGAAGGACTAAAGAATGCATAAAGATCTTGGGTTGGCTTTGTGGAGCTTCGGACTAGGCCTGGGGAGTGATATGACCTGCAGACTGTCCAATGGTCTTGAGAGACATATAGTTCATTCCTAAAGACACCTCATTAATACTTACATAACCCACATCAACTAGTGCCTTCCCTCCCATGGGCCTGTCTTGTCTAGCAAGGGTTCTGATGGTCTTTTCCTTCAATAAAGTTATGCTGTCTTACCTCTTCCTTTTTGTCTGTAGACTCTTTCCTCAAACAAAGGAGACAAAGGACCTGATCCAGGTGTTACATTTTATTTTTCTTGTCAGTCGAAAGGCTTGAACTCAGGACCTAGACACTGTCCCTCGTGGCTAGTGCTTTTCCACTTTGAGCCACAGGACCACTTCTGGTTTTCTGGTGGTTAATTGGAGATAAGTCTCAAACTTTTCTACCTGGACTGGATTGAAACTCTGAAGTTCAGACCTCAGCGTCCTAAATAGCTAGGATTACAGGTGTGTGAGCCACCAGTGCTGGACAAATGGTTGTGTGTGTGTGTGTGTGTGTGTGTGTGTGTGTGTGTGTGTGTGTGTGTGTGTGTTGGTCCTAAGGCTTAAATTAATGCCTAAACGTTGACTTGGATTTTTATTTTTATTTTTTTGCTGAAGATTAGTGCTCTACCACTTCAGTCATTTTGGTGGTTTTTTGGTGGTTAATTAGGGATAAGAATGTCACTGAATTTTCTTGCCTGGACTGGCCTTGAACTTAGATCCTCAGATCTTAGTCTGCTGAGTATCAAGAAATACCAGCTAGAGCCACCACCACCACAGCTGAGTATTGTATTTTCTTCCATTCTCTGCTAATTCATGATAAAGAGGCTCTTTCCTAAATTCCCATAGATTCTAGAGTGCTGTGTGGAACACCAGCTATGCACAAGTAATGAAAGCTGAAAATCTCAATGGGAAAATGGTGCCCTTCTATGGATATTCTGCATCATTCACTATAGTACTGAGCAGTCCCATATGCAGACACTATACATCCCATCACCATGGCACTGAGCAGTCTTGTGAACAGAGCCATAGACATTGGATCAATATGGCCCTGAGCAGTCCTGTGTGTAGACCCAAAAGATATCAAATAACCATGACCTTGATAGTTAAGCATGTGACCCCTACATTAGGATAAAAACCCAACAGTGAAGACTTTCATAGGGGAGGCTGGACATGAGGGATGTGTTTATTAGAGGAAAGTGGCTGCTAACAGATCTGAAGTGGGTGGGTGACATGGTGGAGTAGGGTCTTGGAAAGCCTCTACTGGGAGGTATGTGTCCATGGTGTCTTCAAGGAGCAGATGTGTCAGTGTTAGGGAAGAAATGACTAAAAGAAGGATTCAGCTTGTTTCCCCTGTGGTCTATGGAATTCATTTACTAGGAACAATCAGGATATAATCTGTGTATGAGAAACAAAGGTTTCACCTATCATCTACTCAATGCATGGGGATGAGACTCTGGTCCAGGGAAACCTTGTGCTGAGTGGCTGACATCACTAAGTCACACATCTGTGAGTACCCATCATGTTTGCAGACTCAACACCTAGGTATACCATGTGTGATTGAAACAAACGCATTCCCGGTGTGTCCCTTGGGCACTGATGATACTCTAGCACAGGTTTGGTGGCAACACAAAATGGGCTCAAGATAAAAGCATTCGGGATCCACCAGCTTTGGTGCCCAGGAAGTTGAAAAAAAGGTCTGTTTTGAAGCAGGCCATCATGTTGATACTGAAAACCTAATAACTGAATCACATCTTTTGTCTCTATGATCTCAAAGAATGAGTTCATGGATATAGAGGGAAGAATAAAACAGCAATGATATATTGAAGAAGAGAATATCAAATGTCTTGCTAGACAGGAGGGGTCCTAAGGGAAGGTACTTACTGGGATGCTTTGTACAGGGTTTTATTGTCTGTAGGAGAGAGCTATGTGACTCTCATGGTCATAGGTCAGTCTGTGGCCATATCCATCCCAGACCCAATCAGAGATGTCACACAGCCTGTATGAGATATCTGCATCCTTTAGCCCTTTTAATGGATGTCTGGTCCAGCAGACACCTGTGAGGCTCAATCAGGTCACTGTTCACATGGAAGTCTACTAGTGGCTCAATTGATAGAGCTTCTCTTTGAGCTTTGTGTTGTGTGTGTTGTGTGTGTGTGTGTGTGTGTGTGTGTGTGTGTGTGTGTGTGTGGTTAATTGGAAATAGGTGTTCCAAGAACTTTCCTTCCCTTCTGGGCTAACACTGAACCATGATCCTCAGATCTCAGCCTCATGATTAGCTAGGATTACAGATGTGATCCATAAACAAAGGGCTGAAAAAGTAGTCTTTTAATAAATTCATTTAAAGGAAGTATTAAAACAGCACCATTACTTAAAATTCAATCACCCCTCAGTATCCTCATGGAATGGGCTCGAGGACCCCCACCAATAACAACATCTTCACACACTCAAGTTCTTTATATAAAATAGTATTTGTATAGAACCTACAAATAATCTGCCACACACATTCAAGTGTCTCTACATGACATCATACTTATTAACAGGTACATGCTATGTAGCCAGTGGTTTTACTATAGAGTACAGTACAAGTATATGAGAAGAAAATAGTGTATAATTATTTCCCTTGACAAGCCACATTTGGTGGAATGTACAGTGTTGGCATGTGCAGAGACAATAGCAGGTGAATTAAAGGTGAACCTGAAGATGAAAACTGGCAGGAATGAAACATGCGAGGAGGTGGAGAAGGAATGGGTTAAGGCCTGAGGCATTTGGAACTTGCGGACTGGAGAAGAGGAGCCAGTGGCCCAATTAACAGTACTGGGGAAGGAAAAGGGATGAAGAGGAAGGATTAATTCACATATATTTGTTCTTATCCTGTCAAGATTTATTTAGCTTCCTTCAGAATTGAAGTTCTAAGAGAATTATCAGAATTCTCAAGTCCATTCCTTACTAAGTCAGAAATGGATTTCATCTCACAACAAGATGGTAATCACAAAAATATTCAACATCTCCATGGAAGTTTTAAAGGGTAATATCAATCAATGACTTGAATTACCTTGGCAAGGAAGACACCTGTAAGGGTTTATGGGTGAGTAACTTTAAAAACTCCAACAATGACAACTGGCTCTTAACAGCCCAACACTCATCATGAAGCAAGGAGCTCTTCCTTCAATGTTGTCTTTTCCATTTTTTGTGAAGCAAGATTACCATATTGTTCCTCTGTAATTTAAGAGACAGTGTCGAGAAAGAGAATGTATAAGTTTGAATCACCTCTTGATGACAAGAAAGCTGAAGCAATTTGATTGTCTCATGACTGTCTCATTGACCAAGGGGCAAAAAGGGTAGTCACAGTTGAGTGGCATTTTCCATCCACACTCCAAATGCATTTCTACTTTCTTCTGCCTGTTCTGAATCCACATAAGCTAGCTTATATTGACAGCATCAGTAAAGACTGACTAGCCCCGGAGGATTGGCAGGGATGGGATGGTGTGCAAAAGGCGGAAGTGACCAGGAGGCCTGAAAAGAAGGGAGGGCTGAAGTGAGAGAACCACTGCTAATCCCTCTTCAAAAAATCCCTCAATGGCTGAACCAATCTTTTCTGTTTCTATGTCTCAAATGCTGTAATTTCTGTAATGAATGCTGAGAGTCATTAAAATCATAAGCTCTGCCCCTAAGTTTCTTGTCAATTATAGGCCTACGTCAACTCTTGTCCCCACAGGCAAAAAATATGTTCCTCGGGCCACCATGGTGGACCTAGAGCCTGGAACCTTAGACTCAGTGAGATCAGGACCATTTGGCCAGAGCTTCAGGCCAGACAACTTCATATTTGGTATGTCATCATGGTCTATGGATCCTAACATCCAGGCACTCCAGTGCTGGGCTGAGCCTTTATACACCTAGATATTGTCCTCAGCTAACCCACCTATTCCAGTCCACTGGAGTCATGCCCCTGGCCACTCAGACAGCTCAGATCAGTGCCACTCTTCAAGCACTCTATGACAAAGTAGCCTCTAAAGGGAAAGATCAGCAATCAGGGAAAGCCTCCAACAAGGTTTCAGCGCTGCTGGTCATTTCAAAGTCCCAGCAATAACAGAGAACTACTTCAGGACACCAGAAATCAAAGCACAGCTATGTGTGAGCAAGGTGCAGACAAGTGCTTGCAGCTTAGCTTTCCTATGATCACGCTGTGCTCCTGTCCCTCCTGTGAAAATAACTACATTTCCAGTATTGAGGCAGGCTCTGTTCTTCATTTCTACAAGTAGTTGATTTGGGTTAAAATGTATCTTCCTCCACATTGTCTTTATTTCTTTAGAACCTGGGTGATTTGTAGGGTCCCAGATACATTGAAAACATTTCCTTTATTTCACCAAAGTTATCTAAAGTAAAAGCGAAGGTTGGCTCAGAAGAGTCCTATTGTCTTCACAATACAAATGTCACAGTAAATATTCTTGGAGTGTGTGTCTCATCATGTCTGATAGGCCAGAGCGGGGCAGCCAATAACTGGGCCAAGGGCTACTACACAGAGGAAGCCGAGATGGTGGAGCCGGTACTGGATGTGGTGAGGCAGAAGTCAGAAAGGTGTGACTGTCTACAGGGTTTCTAGCTGGCCCACTCCTTGGGAGGTGGCACCAGGTCAAGTATGGGCACTCTGATTCTCAACAATATTCAAGAAGGGTACCCAAACCGCATCATGAACACCTTCAGTGTCATGCCCTCCCTGAAGGTGTCAAACACAGTGCTGGAGCCCTACAACACGATCTTCTCTGTCCACCAGCTGGTGGAAAATGCAGATGAAACTTTCTGCATCGACAACGAGGTCCTGTACAACATCTGCTTCTGTAACTTGAAGCTGCCCATGCCCAACTATGGCGACCTGAACCACCTGGTGTCAGCCACCAACAGCGGGGTTACCACCTGCCTGTGCTTCCCTGGCCAGCTGAATGCAGACCTGCACAAGCTGGCCTTGAATCTGATGCTCTTTCCCGCCTGCACTTCTTCATGCCTGGCTTTGTGCCCCCGACCAGCCGTGCCAGCCAGCAGTACCATGCTCTTTCAGTGCCCGAGCTTCACCCAGCAGATATTTGACGCTAAGAACTTGATGGTCACCTGTGATCTCCGCCATGGCTGCTACCTGACAGCAGCTGCCATCTTCCGAGGCTGCATGTCCATGAAGAGGTGGATGAGCAGATGCTCAACGTGCAGAACAAGAACAGCAGCTATGTTGGAGACTGGATCCCCAACAATGTGAAGACGGCTGTGTATGACATCGCCCCTTCCCTCCCCCCCCTCCACATGGACTCACGATGTCGGCCACCTTCATCTGCAACAACATGGCCATCTAGGATCCCTTCAAGTGCATCTCAGAGCAGTTCAGTGCCATGTTCCAGTGCAATGCATTCTTGCACTGGTACATAGGTAAGGGCATAGATGAAATGGAGTTCACTGAAGCTGAGAGCAATATCAATGACCTGGTGTCTGAGTACCAGCAGTGCCAAGATGCTACTGCTGATGAACAGGGGGAATTTGAAGAAGACTTGGTGGAGGAACTAGTTTAAGACTTCCCATTGCTAGCAGTGCAACAGGAGTGTCAGAGCCTGCCTACTTCTCAAATTAATGGTGCTTTCCTGAGCTCCTGTTGTCCTGCAGTGGGATTCTTGCTGTGTATCATTATGCACAGCCTTTCCTGTCAGGATCTCACGGGTGGTGAATGTAAAAATACAGATTACTTTTAAATATGATTGTATGAAAGCCTTATTTATATAAATAAAGAAGTATACATTTTATACTTAGTCCTTATTCTTCGTAAGAATCCCTTTTATTCTTTCAATGTATTTGAAATATAAAGTTGGCCAGCAGGATTTAATCTTAGCAATATAGGACTGGTGCTCAAGAGGAGTTTCAAATTCATGGTGTTCCTGCTATTTTGAAGAGGAGGATGACAAACGCCAATATTTTTTATTTTCCCTGGCCCAATTTTAAAGTTAGCAATCTCTCAATAGCATGCCAGTAGCAAAAAAGCAGGTTGAAGAGAAAGAAAACCAAATCTAGATGTTACAATTTTCCTAGTACCAATTTGATGTTTGTAGTACTGAAATGATTGACGTTCAAGGCTTGTCTGGGCACTGAGGTAGCAGGGCCTCTTCCTCCTTTATTCTGACACAGGACTGGCTATACCTGCCACCCATTACACATTCCTCTTTGGGAATGGAACCACAAAAGGCAGTTATGAATACTGGCCATTACAGATCTACTTCTCCTTCACACAATGGTAGGTTCTTGTCTCATGCCCCATCAGAGGGATTGCAGTCACTTTCCCCAGAAACAGTAGCAGGAACCCCGATCCCTGTGCTTACAGTTCAGTTTACAGTGAAGCAGAACTCACAGGATGAGTGCAAGATCTTGGTTGCCAGGGTAGTTTCTCAAGGCATCTGGCAACATTAAGGACAGAAGTGAGTCTAGCTGTTTGAGGGAGTGAAAAGCTGACCAGCCCCATAGTGTATCAAAAACTGCTTGATTCTCTCCTTCCAAGTGAAGGAGAGAAGGGGAGACTCACTTTTCCAGCATTCAAAGCTATCTGAGGCCCACGGGGAGTTGTAAGGACAAAAGGGATGCATGGAGCTAGCCTGTTGGGTATGGTTACTTTACATGAGTAAGATAGAAATCTCAATTGCTTAGAACCTACAATGGCCAGGAAGAGGTCGAACACTTCTGTTTTCACTGGAGGCCAAATCAGTCAATGGTTCTTTTTGCAAGAATCTTTCACTCCTCTTGCAGTGAGGCTTCAGGTAGGTTGTCTGTGCCAGGCATTCCTCCATGGCCACCAATAACCTGTAATCCCCTTTTTATTCAGAAACAGGAACTATGGGAATCCAGCAACTTTTAGAAAGCTCTAAGAAAAAGATACCACTGGGTGAGGTGCAAGTTCCTTGCTGCTAGTAAAGTTGGGAAATAGTAAGTTCCCTAAGCTTTCCTCTACCAGGTCTGAGGTTGGAGTAGGGTGGAGATGAGTGGGGTATAGATCTTTAAGCCAAGCTGATCTCACTCATTAGAAAGTTAACTTCCCCAGAGGGTGATCTGTGACTAGAAGCAAGATGTTTTCTGTCCTTGCCCCAAGGCATATCACAGTGCAAATAGCTTCCAATGTGGGAGTCCTAGGGAGTAGGTGTTGGCCAGCAAATTGACATTCCTGGATCTCTAGTCCTGGAACTGATCAGGTTGGATGATCTCCAAATCCAATAAGGCTGCTGGGTCAGAACTGAAGGCAGGTCTGGCCAAGGCACTTGCACTCCTCAGTGGGTTAAGGACTGGCCAAGCTGTGATGGAGGCCCCACCTAGCATATCTACCAGTATTTGACTAAGAATATTTTTGTTTTCTCTTAAGTACTTATTTATGAGCTTTTTCTGGTGGCTTTGGATTATTACTTTACACTCTTGACGAAGTAGTTCTTGTTTCACAATTAATGACTCTTGCCTCACCCCTCAGAAAACTCTTGTTGATAATTTTATCAGTAGATCACCATATATTTCTCAGGCATGGCTTTTGTTTCCTCCTAGCCAGAGCTCTGCACTAATTGCCACACAAGCAAACATTGAGGTGACTCCTATAGACAGGGTGATTATTTTGTCCAAATGCTAAGTGCAGCATCTCACTTATTCTCATATACCTTGGTAACTGTATCAAATACTTAATAGAGTCCTTGACTAGTATGATAACCAAAGCTCTGGGTGAAGATGAAACTCAATGGTAGAGTACATCCCTGGCATGCACAAGACTCTCTGTTCAGTCCCCAGCACCAAAAGGAGGAAAGGTAACAAATGTTAGAAAAGTGGGGTTGAAATTACGAAAGCAACTCCATTTGTAATAGCCCCATAAAAAAATAAAATACCTAGGAATTAACTTAACCAAAGAAGTGAAGGACCTCTATGATGAAAACTTTAAAAACTAAAAATGAAATGAAAACAGAACTTAGAAAATGGGAAAAACTCCCATGCTCCTGGATTGGAAAGATTAACATCGTGAAAAGGGCAATACTTCCCAAGGCTATCTACAAATTCAATGTGATACTTATCAACATTCCAACCTCATTCTTCAAGGAAATAGAAGAGGCAATCCAAAAATTCATATGAAACAATAAAATACCCCGAATAGCAAAAACGCTCCTCAACGGAAAGAACACTGCTGGAGGAATATCAATACCAATTTTCAAACTCTACTATAAAGCCATAGTAATCAAAACAGCTTGGTATTGGCACAAGAACAGACCTCAGGACCAATGGAATTGAATTGAAAACCCAGAAATGAACCTACAGACATATAGCCATCTAATCTTCGATAAGGGATCTAAAAAAATAGAATAGAAGAAAGACAGCCTCTTCAGTAAATGGTGCTGGCAAAACTGGTTAACTAATTGTAGAAAACTAAAGCTAGAACGTTATCTATCACCCTGTACCAGAATCCACTCCAAATTGATCAAAGACCTCGGAGTCAAAGCAGACACTCTGAAAACATTACAGGATGGAATAGGAGAAACCCTAGGTCTCCTTGGCGCTGCCCGAAATTTTAATAGAGACCCAGAAACACAAGAAATCAAAGAAATGTTGGACAAATGGGATTGCATTAAGTTGCAGAGCTTCTGCATGGCAAAGGACATAGCTAGCAAGATCACTAGAAAGCCCACGGATTGGGAGAAGATCTTCAGTAGTCATACAACGGACAAGGGTTTCATATCTAAAATATACTTGGAACTCAAAAAATTAAATCCCCCAACAACAAATCCTCAAAGAAACAACTGCCCAATAAATAAGTGGACTAAAGACTTAAAGACAAACTTCTTTGAAGAAGAAAGAAGGATGGCCAATAGACACATGAAGAAATGCTCAACCTCCCTAGCCATAAAAGAAATGCAAATAAAAACAACATTGAGATACCACCTCACCCCAGTTAGAATGGCAAAAATCAAGAACTCTAATAACAACAGTTGCTGGAGGGCATGTGGACAGAAGGGAACCTTACTTCATTGTTGGTGGGAGTGTAAACTTGTTCAACCACTTTGGAAAGCAGTATGGAGGTTCCTCAAAAGACTCCATATAGAGCTCCCCTCTGACCCAGCAATCCCACTTTTGGGCATTTACCCAAATGTTTACAAACAAGACCACACTAATGCTACCAGCACAACTATGTTTATTGCAGCATTATTTACCATAGCTAAGATCTTGAACCAACCCAGATGTCCCTCAGTAGATGAATGGATCAAGAAAATGTGGTATATACACAATGGAATTCTATGACTCCATCAGAAAGAATGACATTGCCCCATCTGTTAGGAAATGGAAAGACTCAGAAAAATTATATTAAGTGAAGTAAGCCAAGCCCAAAGAAACATAGGTCCCATGATTTCCCTTATTTCCAATATCTAGTATATGTATGAGTCAAGCAGAAAAGGTCAGATAAGGTGATGTTAGGAAAATGAACCCTAAGATATGTATTTTATATGTTTTTTTTCTTTCATGCATTTGTTTCTAACGCAATTATAAGATTATTTCTTTGTTGCTTTGTATGTCCCTCCCCCACAGTATAACCCCTGCTTTCACTATATTTGATGTCGGTATAATTTGTGGAGGGGAAGGGGATAAACAAGTAGTTCAATAAGGATACAGGTGGACCTGTTGTAACAATGGGAAGTACAAGTTGTCATGTCGAAAACGAACTTTACAACTTGCGGGGGGCGGGGGGGATTGGGTGGGGGGGCAGGGAGGATGGGAAAGGATGAGAAGGGTAAACAAAGGAGGAGGCTACAATTCTTGATAAGAAATGTACTCACTATCTTGCCCATGTAATTGTAACCACTCTGTATAGTATTTTCACATTAAATAAAATTAATTTTTGCAGCAAGAAAAAACATAAAATAAAAATAAATTGTAAAAAAATAAAAAATCAACAAAAACAACAAAAAAAAAACAAATGTTAAGCTCAGAAGACAAAATATTAGGACTCATGGAAAAACACACAGATTGGCACTGAAGAGTTGTGTCATGAGGGAATACTGGTAGAATGTTTGTAGGGGGAAAGAAGAGAGCCCCTTGATGAATGTACCCTTTTAGAAAGCAGAGGTAGGAACAGGGAATGAACCTCTCGTAGTCATCCTAGGCCATGGAAGGAAGAAGCCCTGACATATATGTTAATCTAATGGGACCAGAGTCTAAAGTGGCACCACCATACCAGGCCATGGTCCAACAAGAACAGGTTTGTCAGAAGGACCTTCTTGCACTGGAGAGATTTCTTTTGACCACTTTGGCCTTGTTAATCATATTTCCTTACGCTGTTTCCTTTTTCCTTCCACCTTGTCATACCTATAGCAGATCCTGTCCAGGAGACCCATTCTCTCTAATCTCATTCTCAAAAAGTCTCCCAGTTTAGAGATGTACATATCCTAGACCAAAAAAGTAGGGGGTGGTTATTCTGTCAGACATAGAATGAAACTAAAAGGTATCTTTGAAGTAGACTTTGACAAGGTTCTCATATGGACAGTGTTTTGTTGATAAGTCCTGGAATTGCGACCTGCTTTAGATCTAATTCTGAGATGATAGTGGAAGACAACTGGTGATAGGACTTCATGGACCGCTGTGATTTCAAAACCTTGGCAGGTACATCCCCATTCATGGATGTGCTATCAGCCAACATACATATGTCTGTTACAGGAGTGATGACTGTGAAAAGGAATTTATTGGCGACAGAGGAGACCAGCCTTTAAACAAGTTGTTGCCTTTCAGTGTGAGGCAGACAAAGAGGGCCTATGGATACAGAGTAATTTCAGGAAGCTTCCTCCAAGTCTTGTTATCACAAAATCATCTGAGAATAACTGTAAACCCAGAGGTGAGAGACATGTGCTTTGTGCTTTTGCACCACTGCTTTGCTGCGTGGCTCTTTATGCTCTTCTGAAACCTCCTTCTGAGCTGGTCCACAATGTTCCCAGGAGGTGGGAAGCAGAGGGGACTTGGCAGCTAGGCTGCTAATCACTCTGGCCACACTGACTTGGGCTGGGCATGTGCTGGGCATCTGCTGCATTCTAGTGGTATGTGCCCAGTGGGAAATTTTCTCTTTCTAAGAGCAATTCCTCTGTCCTTGGGCCATCTCCCAGGTCAGGATGTCTTTATCTGCAGAGGCTGAAGCTTTGCCATAGCTCTCATCTTGACAGGTGTCTTTCTGTTTTTCAATTTTCTCTTCCTTCCTTCCTTGCTTCCTTCCTTCCTTCCTTGCTTCCTTCCTTCCTTGCTTGTTTCCTTCCTTCCTTCCTTCCTTCCTTCCTTCCTTCCTTCCTTCCTTCCTTCCTTCCTTCCTTTCTTTCTTTCTTTCTTTCTTTCTTTCTTTCTTTCTTTCTTTCTTTCTTTCTTTCTTTCTTTCTTTCTTTCTTTCTTTCTTTCTTTCTTTCTTTCTTTTTTCTTTCTTTCTTTCTTTCTTTCTCTCTCTCTTTTTCTTTCTTTCCTCTCTCTTTCTCTTTCTTTCTTTATTCTTTGTTTGTTTGTTTCTTTTTTTTTTGTTGTTGTTGGTCATTGGTCTTGATCTCTAGGCCTAGAAACTGTCTCTTAGCTCTTCGGCTCAAGGCTAGCTCTCTATCACTTGAGCCATAGTGCCACTGCTAGTTTTCTGGTGGTTTATTTGAGATAAGTATCTTAAGGGCTTTCCTGTCCAGGCTGGATTTTAACTGTCATACTTAGATCTCTGCCTCCTGAGTAGCTAGGTTCACAGTCATGGGCCACTGGTGCCCAGCTTGACAGCTTTCTTATTTGTGCAAGATAACAATGGCTATGTTGTGTTCTGTGAGGAGTTTCCCTATCATCCTACAACACTGATGGTCTTAGTGATGTGGCAGAGCACACAGCAATGGAGCTTTCTATGCATGCACATTGACTAGTATCTGAAAAGCCAGCTTGCAAAGGCCAGGAAAGCTCTACAATTGCATATATCTCAATTTGCACTGGGCATAACCAAATATTAAGTTCTAGTGTTGGTGGTTTTCCTTTGTATACAGTTTAAGCAGGTTGTTTCCAGATGTCTATCATTTAACTCAATTGACTCAATTAACTTATCTGCTCTTTCTATGGGTCTGACATAAATGTCTGCTTATCAGAGGCCAATAACTGATTTTAAGTCTAAGTGAAATCCAGCAAGTGCTCAGGCATGGTGTCTAAGAGTGCTATATAGATAATGTACAGCTGCATAGTACTTGTGCTGCACACTTCTCATAACTTCACCAAATTCTAAATATTTCTTATAGAGAGGAAAGAAGCCATACTTTCATGGCTTCTTTGCATAGGTATTTGAATCCATCTAATGAGCACATCTTATATTTATTTGCTTTTTTTTATAGTATTGTTGTTTGATTGGACTCAAAGCCTTATACATGCTAGGCATGCACTCTACCACACCTCCAGCCCCCTTCTTGCTTTCAGTATTTAAAGTAATTTTGGGGCATTGAGCCCATACACTTCCCTCAGAGCTGGGATTGCAGGCATGAACCACCTAGACAGAAGTATTTCTTGAGATAAGGTCTTCTTGTTAACACTTTGCCTAGACTAGCCTGGGACCTCAGTCTTGCTCATCTCTATTATTCCCCAGAATAGCATGCCTATGGTTTGAAATGCTATAATCCCATTATTATTCTGGGTTCTCTAATTGGAGTTTTGTGATGTAGTACTAGAAGGCACTGCCTTATTACTTGACTTGAAATTATAAGCCTTAATCAGTGGATATAATTCTGCTCTAGACTTTCAAAACCTCATATCAATGTGTGGACACTGCTTATTGTTAAACCATAGTTCAGGATATGTTGCATGACTTTAAGCCTCACTTTTTACACACACACGCACACACACACACACACACACACACACACACACACACACACAAAGACACACACACCATTGTCTTCTGTGGTGACTTTGTACATCTTATGTGAGACCACCTCTCCTGTGCAGCTTGGAGTTTCTCTCACTAATCTTGCTGCTCTCCATCCTATTCCCTCCTCCACTGTCAAGTCTCTGACCTTGACAGTGGCTGAGGCTTGTAGAACTGGGGTTAGAAAAAGAAAAATGATAGATACAGATAGTTAAACAGAAACCGCATCTCTTGCACTTTTAGGTGATTTTCGATGCATGTTTTCATCAGATCCTCACTCCTACTTTTTCTACCAGCGTCCCACTGCCATGTTCTTCTCCTGGCTCCCACAGAAGGTTCAGCTGATATTATAGGAAACAGAAACATTGTGCTTCTGCAAAACCTGCATTATTGCTGCTTTGAGTGAATCTATTTTTGTCACGAGAATTTTTCTTAATGGAATATGGGAGAATCAGAAAAAAATAATTATTTAAACAATTTCACTTAAACTTTTTCTTTCTTACTCAGTTTATTTAAATAAACTTTATTTGTCTAAATGGGACATTACACAAAACAATCTTTCTGTATATTTTTTTTGCTTATTTCTCTGGGGTCATGTCTCAATTTCTTAAACATTTTGATGCTAAGATCCACATTGTGGCAAATATCCAAAATGGAAAGGAAGGGAAGTGAGAATGCAGATCAAATAACATCTTACATCATCCACTGTCTAGGGCTGCTATTTCAACTATTGGATTGATGATGGTCAGTTTGCAGATTAATTGTCATGAAATGGCCCTTACATCATTTATAAAACTGAGTAGCTTGGGTTCCATTTGTAGCATTGGTCTTTTGATGTCTGCAGACTATGTGTCTGAAGGATGCAAAAGCAAGCTCCTCTCCACAGAAGTGAGATCTCCTCTCATGATAGAGTGAGATAACGTGGGGAGTTTTCAAAGGAAGAGGCTATTACTCAGCAGTCCGATACTAGAGGATTTAGAGAGAGAGAGCAAAATAAACCCCAAAACTGCCCCTAGAACTTGACCTCTTCCCACTCAATCCTTCCTTCTTCAGATAATAAAGCTGAGTAAGCTGAGGAAGGCAGCACACTACTTCCTAATTCAGATCTTGTTGCCTGGTTTTCTGAGACAATTCCTACTCCTTTCTATGAGGGTCTGACTTATTATCTGACCTTGTCAAGTGTCTTCACAGAAGGAATTCTGTCTTCATAAACTAATTTTGTGGCAAATCTTTAACTCAGTTCACCGATGATCCAGTGGGAACAAATAAAAATTGAGTATGCTGCATTGTGCACCTTTTAATCTTTGTGGGCTTTAATTGTAAGTTTTTAAAGTTATATATAAAAACCAGGAGCCTGTTAGTTCATGCCTGTAATCCTAGCTACTCAGGGAGCTGAAATCTGATGATTGCAGTTTGAAGCTAGCCCAGAAAATAAAGTCTATAAGACTCTTATCTCCAATAAACTACTCAGAAAAAGCTGGAAGTGTTGTTGGAACTCGGTAGAAGACTAACCTTGGAATTCTATTTCTCCATCAGAAAGAATGACATTGTCCCATGTGTTAGGAAATGGAAAGACTTGGAAAAAATTATATTAAGTGAAGTAAGGCAAGCCCAAAGAAATATAGGTCCCAAAGCTTCCCTTATTTGCAATAACTAGTATATGTCTAAGACAAACAGAAACTGTCAGACAAGTTGATGTTAGTTCAAATGAACTCCAAGATAAGGATTCAAATGTCTTTTTTTTTCTTTCTTGTGATTGTTTCCAACATATTTAAAAGATGATTTCTTTGTTGCTTTGTATGTACCTCCACCATGGTATAAGCCCTGCTTTCACTGTATTTGATGTTGATATAATTTGTGGAGGGGAAGGGAAAAAACAAATCGTTTAAATTGGGTTAGAGTTGGACCCATTGCAACAATGAGATGTACAAGACGTTATGTTGAAAAACAAACTTTACAACTTTGGTCGGGTGAGGGACTGGGGTGGGTGGGGTGGTGGTGGTAGGAGGGTGTGGGGGTAGAGTGGGGAAGGGATGGTATGGGGAAACAAAGGAGGAGGCAACAATGCTTGATAAGAAATGTACTCATTATCTTGCCCATGTAATTGTAACCCCTCTGTATGGTAGTTTCACAATAAAAAAGAAGCTCAGAGACAGTGGCCAGGCCCTATGTTCAAGACCCATGGATAGCAAAAAAAAACCCTATATATACCTAACAAAGTTGTACACATTTTTCTTTTTAGGTCCATCATGATCTCTTACAGCTACATATACTGCAGCTGGAATTTTGGAATTCATGAAACTACAGCTTTGTGGCCTGGGGAGGTCTCTCCTGACAAGTCATTTCTACAAAGCTTTGATGGGTCGCTGTGTTTTAACAAATTGAGTTTCTGTTCAACTCATATTTACAAATGAATTCACACATCATCATGGCACTCTTCCTCTGAGGAGGGCTGATGGTAAATTTAGCATGGATCTCTAAAACAGAGACATAACTTCATTTGACATTATTATCACACCAGGCAAAAATAGAAATTGCAGTTATAAAACAATGTATCAATCCTGTATCAATCCTGGTATTGATTTTCATCATAGACTTTGAGACCAGAATTTTTTATATATGTACAAATATATCATGGGATAAGTATGGAATAGTGGACAGTTTTTGATTCTTATGTGTTTATGCACCACAGCTTTATCATTAAACCCCAGTGTGAACTTTTTAACAAGGCCTGTGCCATCTCATTTAGAATACTCAGATATTAGTGTAGCTTGCTCATTTAAAAGAATTAATTCTTGCAGTGTAAAAACATTACTAACCTTGGGGGCAAATGGCAAAGTTGAGATGAGGTCGGCCTCACCTAATGAACTATACCTCACACCAGTTGCTGGAATCTTCTGCAAGCCCTGTACTCCTGTGTTCTTTATAAACTTCCCAACCTCCCTCCTTACAATATAATCTAGAGGGATACAGGTGGTTCACATCTGTAATCCTAGCTACTCAAATGTCTGAAATCCATCCAGACGATCTTGGCAAGCTCAATTAGAAAAGTCTGTTAAAGGCTGGGATGGTGGCTCCGTGGTAGAGCGCTTGACTTGCATGCCTGAGGCCCTCGGTTTGATTCCTTAGAACCACATAAGCAAAAAGAAAAAAAGCCAGAAATGGCGCTGTGGCCCAAGTGGTAGAACGCTAGCCTTGCACTGAAGAGCTAGGGACAGTGCCCAGGCCCAGAGTTCAAGCCCTACGACCAGACCCTCTCCCCCAAAAAAGAAAAGTCGGTTAAAATTGAGCCTCCAAGTGCTTAGTGAAGATATTACTGGAAGTGTGATTCAAATAGTCAAATGCCAGCCAACTAAACAGAAGATCTTTAGTTCAACCCTCAGGACTTGTGGTGGGGAGTTACATGGTGGGCAAGGGGAGATGCAGGACTATATTCCATCTTGATAGTGTTCAGAGGATGGGGAATTAGTAGGAAGTGTCTCAATGGCTGTTTTCAGTAAAGCCCTGGCTTAGAACTCTGTATATGAAAACTTGTAGTGTTCTTCAATGGTCAGATTCAAACTACATAAAAAGAATCACTTTGTATATATGTAGGTATAAGTTCATGCTTTCCTCTACTGTGTGAAATCAGAACAAGAAACCACCTCTGAAAACAGAATCAGCTGTATGGCAGGGGAGGAAGAAGCAGATTCCCTATATAGTATAGCATCAACCTCCCTGGAACTACAAAGCTTGTAAAAACAAACTCCAGCAAAGCATTGGCTGTGCTTTATGGCAATTTCTTGTCCCCTGCAAAGGCCACCTTCCCCCATGCCTGCTTTGCTCTCCAATCTCCTGTGGCATTAGCATCCACCAACACATAATGGGATACAGGCATTGGGATGTTTGATGATGTTTCTTTCCAACCTCATGTCTTAAATTAGCCTAGCTCCATATCCCTAAGTTAATTTAGTCCAGTTTATAAGACCTTAGAAAATACCCGTTGTTTCCAGATTCAATGTGTAAAGTCTCCTAGCAGGGGCAGGTTATAACCCTTAATCAATAATAATTCAGTTACTACCAGACAATCTTGGTGCCAAGTTCACTCTGAATTTTCTCTTTCTTCAACACAAGAATGCCCTAAAGTCAGTATGATCCTTGGGTATTCAAAGAGAAAGTTGGAAATGCTACATATAATGGTCAGAGTGGCCAAGAGACACTGTAAATACCCAAAGCACTTCTGGCTATGTCATCTACAACCGGTGGCAGCAGCCACCTCTGCGTGATATCCAGGCTGGAGGTAAGCTTTTACAACATGCAGCCAGTAGATCCACAGTCTACCTTTTCTGGGAGAAGGCTTTTTAACAAATCTTAGCTTTTATGATTTGCACGTTTTCTGTTTGGCAACTTGCAATCTAGAATAGATTTTTGTCATCTGCTCACACATGCAATGTTATTACTTGTTCCCCATTTATATTTTTTAATTTAGAAATTTAGTGAATACTTTCATTAAGAAGCCTAATATTGTAGCGGTAAAGGGCCCAGCCATTGGAGTAGGAGCATCCATATTGCCTCTTTGTGATGTGGTTTGGGCCAAGGAAATCGCTTGGTTCCAAACACCCTATAACCACTTCGGACAGGATCCAGATGGCTGCTCTACTGTTATCTTTCCCAAGATTATGGGAGGCGCATCTGTGAGTACCTTGGTTAAAAAATTATTTTAGACAATTTCTTTTTTTTTGGGGGGGGTGTCCGGTCGTGGGGCCTGAACTCTGGGCCTGGGCGCTGTCCCTCAGCTCTTCAGCTCAAGGCTAGTGCTCTACCACTTGAGCCACAGCGCCACTTCTGGCTTTTTTCTTTTTGCTTATGTGGTGCTGAGGAATCAAACCCAGGGCCTTGAGCATGCAAGGCAAGCGCTCTACCACTGAGCCACCTTCCCAGCCGTATTTTAGACAATTTCTTAAGAATCTATGGTTTGGGTGTTGTTCTACTCAGAGTACCCGGTGTGTTCTCTGAGGACATTTCATCAAATCTATTTGGTTCAGGTAGTGCTGTGAATCCTTCCCAGGAGGCCATTCCTCCTATGAGGAGCCTCCAGATCTGTATAAATCACACTGATACACAGTTTTCTATCAAGAATTGTTCTTTATCTTCACAAGCTAAAGGCTGCCCTTTTAAAGTGGCAGTGGGAGGCGATGCACCAGTTGCTCACACACACACCTGTAATACTAGCCTTTTGGGAGGCTGATACCAGAATTGCAGTTTGAAGCCAGTGTAGGCAGAGAAACCCAAGAGATTCTTACTTCATTTAGCCTGGAAAAAGCCACAAGTAGACCAGTGGCTGGAATGGTAAGAGTGCCAGCCTTGTACAAAGGTTAAGAGCCAAAGGACCTGACTTCAAGTCCTAGTATTCACAACCCCAACCCTGCACCTGTACCCATATACTTCCCAAAACAGACACACAAAAGCAATTAGGGAGCAAACTTACATAAATAAAAGAAGTGGGGAGAGGGGTTCAGTATAAATTTGTGGGTTTTTTTCACTATTTAAGTTAGCCCATTCATGATGAGAGATTGTGCTTGCTTTTTCTCAATTACATATACCTGTTCCTTACTTCTAGAGAGAGACTGACTTTGTAGAGAGGAGCATCCACAGAGATTGAACCCTGTTGAAGGGAGGGACTGGATGTCAGGTTGGATAGGGGGACAAGTGCAACTCCTCCAGCTCCATCACTGGGTGCCCAGAGTTTGACCTGGCCAATTGGCATGATGCTGTCTTCATACCCATCAGTGTGGCGAGTGCATGGAGGATGACTGTAGCTGAGAGAGTTGCAGAAGGAACTGACAGCCCACAGCTGGAGTAGCAGGACTTCCCTTTGGGGTTCATAACTAAGTTTACCTCTGTGTCACTGGGACCTACATCCTCATGCATAAACATCCAGGATCTGGGGGTATCATTTCCTTATGGAACCTACAATGAAGGGAGATAGACAGTACAATTTCAGGCAATTTTGGGAGCAATTAGAGTACAATGAAGAAGAAAATGTGTGTCTCCTCTCTGAAATTCCAGAGGGTAAGAGTAACTGAGGAGAGAAAACTGTCAGTCACTGCTGAGTGGGTAGTGTTGAGAAGGAAGGCACATTGGAGCTGGGAGTCGCCTGTGTAATCCTAACTATTTAGGATCCTAAGATGTGGATGATCATTATTCAGGGCCAACCCAGGCCAAAAAGTGGGTGACATCTCCTCTTAAGCTAGGGATGCATATCAGCTTCATTAAAATAGGAAGCCTAAAATAGGTGAGTCCAGGCCCTGGCATCTACCTGGATAGGAAGCAAGATCACAACTTAAAAATGACCAGCACAAAATTGGAGTATAGGTCACCTACCTACTAAGTACAAGACTCTGACTTCTAACACGAGTACCATGAACAAGTGTAAGCTTGGTGACCTCGTGTCCCAGTGAGATTCGCTGAGATGACTGTAGCATCTGTTGCTCTGTGGACTGCTGGCAAAGAGGAAGAGTCTGTTGACATTCAACAATCTATGCCTACAAAGACAGCAAATGCTGAGTGGAACCCTTCACGATGTCTAACCATGGAGGTATGGTGGGCACTTTTGTTCCTCAAAGGGAAAGAGAGCAGGAATCTGCAGGGCCAGATAGACTCCTGAGTGAGAGAAGGGTAGGCAGAAGTAGGCAATGGTGAGGTTGGCATAGGGTTTGTGTTAAGTGACTAATATGACTTCAATGGAAATGTTCTGGCTTTGATTAATACGTTTTATGACATGTGCATTGAGGGAGAGCTGGGACAGCCCAGAGAAACACTAATGTAAATTTTCCATAGGTTGAAACTTACTCTAAAGTCTAAGATTTTGTTGAAAAGTGAAATGTGGAGAAGTTGATAAAAGAGCACAGCCCCCCAGTACTGGCACTGTTCTTTGTAGATGTACCTGCCCTAGCCACCCTTCTACTGGTGGGTGCTTGTCCCCAAGGTGTCTCATGCCCCATTCCTTTGTACTGCTCAAGCCAGAATAGCTGCTGTTGGGCACGGAGGATCAGGAAACCCTGTTGCATTCATGTACCAATAGTGCCTCCTTCCCTTGGAGGTACAACACATTACAGAGCTCTGCAGCACCCTGTCACTCCTATGAATTGGAATTTCCAACACTTGGGCTTTGCCTGCATTAGGGTCCCACACTTTTAGACCAGCCTTTGGGGGACTTTTGAGACCTGGAGCGCAAGACAGGGAGGCCTGCAGGCAGTACCTGTTCCCATCGGAGAAGTGAGTTTGCCACAAGGAGCTAACAGGCTGAGAACCTTGGGAATGAGCAGTGCAGGGTGGCCAAGACTTGGTACTCTCCACTAACATGCCAGGTATTCACTGATATTTATATGCTAGCCCTCTGTGTCCACCAAACCATTGCCACTTGGCATGTTGTTTGATAAGCCAGGAAGTGATTGGCCAGCAACCAAGAATGAGCAGTGCTAATGGGTTCATATGGTTGAGTGCACTGTCCCTTTATGACAGATTCCCGGTAGATGTGAGTGTACTGTTGCTTTTGACAATTATCATCATCAACCCATCCCTCCATTTATAACTCAATTCACATCCTATGTCCTATGCCCAGCAGTCCAGGTTCACACTCAGTACTGGTCAGACACAATACTTTGATATCAGGTAGATGACTAGTGAAGCCCCATTTGGGGTTATTTTCTTTTTGTCACTATTGTATGACACTGTATTGAAGTTGCCAGTCCCCTCATTGTCTTGCATGCCCACACTGTCTGACCACAACCAATCCTGAGCCATTTCTAAAAGCCATAAGTTCTTAGTAAGTATAAAGGTGTCTTCTCAGAAATTCCATGCCAAATTTTCAGCTCCTGTCTTTTCTTCACCTGTAGCTTGGCATACCTTCGTTGGGCAGATTATTGAGTTTTTCTGAAACTTGGCCAGCAATCTGAGAAGTGTAAGGGTTGGGCTCAGTCTCAGCTTCCTGCTTCCCTGAAATTCAGGAGTCCCACAAGGATAAGAAGGTATTCTGCCCTCACCTGTGAGGGCCATGTTAACACAAATTGGTATGAGGTCAGGTCCCATAGTGCTCTACCTGACATTGAAATGATGTTTTGTCCATTTTACTATGCTGTGTCCACCTAGCCCGACCAAATTAAGGGTAGAACTTTAAGCTCGTTGTGAGTTATTACTTTAGAAGGTGACTTGCTAACAATTAAATGCTAATTCTTTCACTAAAGAATCCTTATTTCAGGAACATGGTATGATCATTGTAAGCAATAATCTGGGGAGTGTATGGATGTGCAATGGTATGGGAGGATGAGGGTCAAGTAGAGGAAAGACTAAGTAAATTTGGATAGATAAACACCATCTAGCAAAATGGCATTTTGGAAATGGAAACTTTGTACTGAATAATGACAGTGGTAGAATTCTTGATGGTTCATTGTATTTGGAAAGATTCAAATTTGTTTGAAGTCTCTGCAACATAAGCACCTGCACCTTAATTAATACTCGGTGTACACAAAAAGTGCATGAGTGTGTGAAGTTGTGCACATACACACACATACGCAAAGTTGGAATTGAAGAGTTGCTATTAGTACAAACCTGGGACTAAAGAGCCTGTGCTACAAGAAGGACAAAGTGACCTATACTATGACAGCTATACCTACTATATGTAGGGTCACTTTAAGCTATACATACAGTCCTTCTTTTGTGATTATTTTGAAGGTGGGATCTCAAGACTTTTCTGCTTAGGCTGGACTTGGAACCACCATCCTCCAGATTTAAGTATCTAAGATTACAGGTGTGAGCCACCAATCCTGGCCTACTATTTGTGTGTTTAAGTGGGAAACTTTTCACAGCTTTGAATTAGTCATTTACACTCTTGGGAAAATTCAGGAATTCCTTTCAATGTCCTGCACAATCAGGCATTTGGAAAAGAGAAAAGCACAAGTCAGGAAAGTCTCCCTAGTAACAAACAGATGTGTATGGAGCTAGCTTGAAAGAAGCAAGATGGGCCACCATAACAGTATGATGGCTAGAGACAGATGGCTCCAGTTAGACCAGATGAAGAGAACCATGTAAGGGCATGAATAGAAGACAAATGGGAGAGAGCCATGTTAGCGCTATTGACTGACCTTCAAAAGGCAGAAAACATAAAAAGTAGTAACGAAGCTAGGCATGCTGGTACATGCCTCTGATCCACATACACATGTAGCTTAGCCCAAAGGCCTACTTAGACCCGATCTCAAAAAAGAGAAAAGTGACTGTGGAGAACATAATGGAACCACTATCACTGGGTTCTCTGAACCTGAACATGTTGGCATATACTGTGTTGAGAATATAGTTCCTGCTTGACTGGGGGATTAAGCTGTGGTTTCTCTACTGTATGTTGAGAAAGAAAATGATGCTCTAAGATGGGAAAATTCAGTGGTCCTAGGACCCTTCTCCTTTATCCATTCTCAATTCTCTGCCTTGAAGAACTGACTTAATTTAAAAACAAGGTTTAGTGACATTTCTAATAAGTGTTTACTTATAGACCATCCTTTTCCCCCAAGGAGAGGCTGCTAGTCAACCTTTGGCTTAGCAGAACCTTCCACACTCTTCAGATGCTCATGACCTGCCCAAGACTGTGGTCAAATAGCCAGCCTCACATAGGATCATGTTCAGAATCTTGCAAGGCTTTCTGCTGAGGAACAGGTTTCCTGCCACTGTGTTCATCCCTTCTGCCCCTCTTAAAGGAGAATCAGCCACATATGTGCCCTCCAGCATTCGCTCGTGTGCTCTGTGCACTTGTGGAAGTAAAACAGTACTGGAAACTGTAGTGTCCTGTAAGCACTATTCATGACGATTGCATCTCTTGAGAAGGGAGTCTCTATCAACAATTTGTTTACCTGAAGACCAGAAGCTCTTGGTCTGGTTTTCAGCACTGCCAGGGAAACAAAGAAGGAAGTCATCATTTGACCCATTCTCACCTACTCACCCAGAGGGAGACTGTTTCTGGAATGGTGAAATCCAAACACTTTCCTCTGAAACCAAAATGAAAACTTTGGACAAAGTTAAAGTCAGTGTAATGTGTATAAGCATGTATATATGTATATACTACATGTTTTAAAAACAAAAGAATGTTCACTTGCACCATACAGTCATGGGATGTCATGTGTCAGACTCACTCAGTATGGCAATAATTTTGGGAACATGAACGTCTTGGTCGCTTTTTCTCTTATAGTTATATCCACGTGTTGAAATGTGATCTCTAAGGTGATATCCAGCAGCAATACCCTCAGCCATTAGATCATGGTCTCTGTATCTCATGAATAAGTCAATTTTCATAAGTCATATAGGAAAAGAATCCCCAGACAGCCATTCTATGCCTGGCTCACTTCCATAAGATTACCAATTATTTGGCCTTATTTATGGCTTATTTTATTGCATATGAAGAGTTCACACATGAGAGCTGGCTTTAGAAGACAGAGTACAGAAAAAGGAAGTTAGAACAATAACCACAAACCAAAGAGATGTTTTTTAGTTCACAGTTTTGGAGTCCATGTGATTCTCAATAAGGTTATATCTCTTAATCGCCTAGTCTATCTTCCCATTGGATTATGATCCTACACAATTTATACTTGGTGTCCACTAGCACAACCCCTCTCCGAGGGTCTGGGATTAGTGAATGCCCATCCTCAGTGTTGACATTGAGGAATGAGGCCCCCTCTGTCTGCTTGCATCATGTTTCACAACACATCACTCTGCTTCCTTTCAGGCCAATGAAATGTTGATCAGTGGATAAAAGCTCACTGCATAGGAGATATATGGCAAAGACCTGGTGTCCCTGGTTTCTGGCCAGAGATGTCATGGTTCTAATCAAGGAGTTTGCCTGCTGTAATATAGTTGTTCATGTAGTTTTTTCTATTACATGTTAGTTTTTAAAAAATAAAATCTTGGACAGGGAAGCTGGCCCCGTGATAAAGTGCTTGCCTACATGTAGTTAACCAGTTTTGCCAGCACCATTTACTGAAGAGGCTGTCTGTCTTCCATTCTATTGTTTTAGCTCCATTATCGAAGATTAGATGGCTATAGGTCTGTAGGTTCATTTCTGGGTTTTCAATTCTATTCCATTGGTCCTGCGGTCTGTTCTTATGAAAACTAAAGCTAGATCCTTATATATCACTCTGCACCAGAATCAACTCCAAATGCATCAAAGACCTTGAACTTAAAGCAGACACTCTGAAAACATTACAGGATGGAATAGGAGAAACCCTAGGTCTCCTTGGCTCAGGCCGAAATTTTCTGAATAGAGACCCGGAAACACAACAAATCAAAGAAAGGTTGGACAAATGGGATTGCATAAGGTTGCAGAGCTTCTGCAGGGCAAATGACATAGCTAGCAAGATCAATAGAAAGCCCACGGATTGGGAGAAGATCTTTACTAGACATACAACGGACAAGGGTCTCATATCTAAAATATACTTGGAACTCAAAAAATTAAACCACCCAACAACAAATCCTCAAAGAAACAACTGCCCAGTAAGTAAGTGGGCGAAAGACTTAAAGAGAAACTTCTCTGAAGAAGAAAGAAGGATGGCCAATAGATACATGAAGAAATGTTCAACATCCCTAGCCATAAAAGAAATGCAAATCAAAACAACATTGAGATATCACCTCACTCCAGTTAGAACAGCAAAAATCAAGAACTCTAACAACAACAGATGCTGGAGGGGATGTGGACAGAAAGGAACCCTACTTCATTGTTGGTGGGAATGTAAACTTGTTCAACCACTTTGGAAAGCATTATGGAGGTTCCTCAAAAGACTTCACATAGAACTCCCCTATGATCCAGCAATCCCACTTTTGGGCATTTACCCAAATGTTCACAATCAACAACACACTAAAGCTCCCAGCACAACTATGTTCATTGCAGCACTATTTACCATAGCTAAGATATGGAACCAACACAGATGCTCCTCAGTAGATGAATGGATCAAGAAAATGTGGTATATATACACAATGGAATTCTATGTCTCCATCAGAAAGAATGACATTGCCCCATTTGTTAGGAAATAGAAAGGCTTGGAAAAAATTATATTAAGTGAAGTAAGCCAGGCCCAAAGAAACATAGGTCCCATGGTTTCCCTTATTTGCAATATGTAGTATAGGTATGAGTCAAGTGGAAAAAGTCAGATAATGTGATGTTAGGAAAACGATCCCTCAAATATGTATTTTAATGTTTTTGTTTCTTTCATGCATGTGTTTCTAACGCATTTATAAGATTATTTCTTTGTTGCTTTGTATGTCCCTCCCCCACAGTGTAACCCCTGCTTTCACTATATTTGATGTCAGTATAACATGTGGAGGAGACGGGGACAAACAAGTCGTTTAAGGATTCAGGTGGACCTGTTGCAACAATGAGAAGTACAAAATGTCATGTCAAAACCAACTTTACAATGTCGGTGTGTGGGGGGGGGAGGGGGGATATGATTGGGTGGGGGGGAGGGGGGAGGCTGGGAAGGGAGTTGAAGTGTAACAAAGGAGGAGGCTGTAATGCTTGGTAAGAAATGTATGCATTATCCTGCCCATGTAATTGTAACCCCTCTGTACAGTATGTTCTCAAATAAAATAAAATAAAATTAAAAAAAAAAAGTGCTTGCCTAGCATGCATGAAGCCCTGGTTTCGATTCCTCAGTAACCACATATCCAGAGAAAGCAGAAGTGCTGCTGTGGCTCAAGTGTTTGTGTGTTAGACTTAACAAAAAAGCGTAGGGACAGTGCACGGCCACTGAGATCAGGTCCCCGAATTTACAAAAATGAACAAATTAATAGTTGATCAGCTGTTGCCACTTCAGACCATAAAAAAAGAGTAACAAGAGTCAGGACTGTTGCTCCAAGAGCTCATGTCTCTGCCCACAAACCGGGTGATAAGGTTCATGTCTCTCACTTTCCAATAACAAGAAAAACATTAAATCATGAATGGATCAATAAAATGTGGCATATATGTATGAGGTTACACACATATATATATATATATATATATATATATATATATATGTGTGTGTGTGTGTGTGTGTGTGTGTGTGTGTGTGTGTGTGTGTGTGTATGTGTGTGTGTGTGTGTGTACACACACAAACCCCACTCATCCATCAGAGAGCATGATTGACTACCATTTGTAACAATGTGGAAAGACTGGGAAAACTTTATATTGTGGGAAGTAATCCGGACTCAGAGAACACAGGCTGCATGGTTTCCCTTATTTTTGGCAGCTAGACTGCTCCAATAAATCAAAAGCAAATGCACTGGATTTTGGCTGAGGGTTACAGATGAATGATCTGAAGCATAGTGCACTCTATGAAGAGAAGAAAGTCTGATTTTTATGTTCTCTGAAGAAATGTTTAATGGTTTGCCAAGAAAATAAAACAAAACCTCCAAAAGTTTGTCATCTGAGTGGACCAGACTGAATACTAGTCACACACAGTTTAGACTAAAAATCCAAGCCTACTGACGTCACAAATAAATATGTCTTGTTAAAAGTTTTAATCTGTTTCTATTTCCTGACTTTCCAGACCAATAATTATTGTCTTACAAGGGATTATGAAAAACAAAACATCCATTTGTGGAAATGAACATGAGGCTAGTTGTTCTTTCTCAGAAGTTTGTCTCAATGAAAACAAATAACTAAACATAAATGCTTAGGAAAATAAATGTATTACTCCATCATACCATAAAAAGAATGTAATATGTGAGCAAGTAAACATGACAAACAAAAATAAGGCAAATAACAGAAGTTTCAGTGAAATAATTTTTTTCTTTCTCATTGCCATATTAAACCCTCCACCTCTGTGTTCTTCTGGTAAGCAGATGAGAATCTGGCAGAACTTTTAATGACCAGAGCAGAAGGGACATCTCCACAAAGGCCAGATGAGCAGAGTGAGTTGACAGGTACCCAAGGTAGGTGTTTCAGTATGGGAAGCTTTTGGAACGATCCTTTCCTCATAATTCAGACACATGTTCATGGCAAGGTCCAGAAATGTCGAAGTAAGGCTTATAAAGTTCAAAGGTGAAAAATCAATAATCTAGCATAAGAGTTAAATCTTTCAAACAGGAATGTGGTAGTGCATGACTGTAATCCCAGAATTCATGAACTTGAGGCAGGAGAATCTTCAGTTTTAGTCCAGCTAAGCAATAAAGCCAGGTCTTGCCTTAGGAAGCTCAGGTTTCCTATCATCACTTGCCAAAGAATAACTACTTGCACGAGAATCACCATCTGAGATTTCCATGGCACCCTTTCCATCTTCACATTAATTGCCTTTAATAGTTTCTTCTCTGTCACTGTCCATTTCCCAGTTAATCAACTGCAATTCATCTCCCTTGTCCATATCTTCTGCACACAAATTATCCCTGCCTATTCTAGTGGCATTCCCATTGTTTCTCTGTATTTTAAACAGTGTCTTATCTTCATCTAAGTGATCATTTTCACTGGAACTCCATGGTATATTTTTGAGATCAATGTACAAGATGTGGTTGTTTCTTTGGTCTTGGAGATAATTCAGTATTTCAATAATTCTATACTTCAGGTGTCCTGAAATCCTTTTCCAAACTTGAGCCATGATTCAGAGAGGGAGGCAGAAACTGTGCCCACTGTCCTAAGAATTGCTCTTCTGACCTGTGGTGGACTCTTTTGGAAAGGATGGGTACTCCATGTCCCACTTCCTTTTCCTCTTGGGTCTGTTGGTGTCATCACCAGAGACATGGTATCAGCCCGCACTAGAATAATTCTTTGGAAAGAGTAAGACAAAACCCAATAAAGGAAGCACAAGGAAAGTATATGGTGTTAAGTGTGAAAATAGAAAATTCATAGTGAAGCAAAATTTATGGGTGTCAAACCTTCATTTCTAGAGACCTTGAAGGTCAAGCCATTATACTAGTTTTCATGTGTGTGTAACATTTATCTTCAGGCTCTCCTAGTGTTCATATAAGTCCTACTGACCACCAGGAGTCACTGGGAGTCCAGGGTACATTTGGTGCATGTGTGGAGGGTCCTCCTGGAGGTCCGTTTTGGCTCTGACAGGCCAGGGATGAGGGCAAAGAGCCAAAAAGGCAAAAGGGCAAAAGCCAAAAAGAGGCAGCAGTAATGTAGGGGAATCTGAAGCAGTGGCTACTGTCATAGCCTGAAACCCGAGGGGCTGCAGCATGGACACTGCAACCTTTGGAACTCATGCACTCATGGGGAGCTCAATTAGAATGCACAGAGCAGGGGAAAGTGGGGTATCCTGAAGCCAACCTCCAGACAGCTGTGGCCGTGCAAACCGAGGATTGATAGCTGAGAGTGGTCATTCCAGAGGCTGAGTGCCTGGAGGTAGGTCCACATAGTGCTTACTTAAGCCCTAGGGTCACTTGATAGGGAAATTTTTTTTCTTTCCCCCTGTCTAAGCTGCCTTCCTACCATCACCCACACACCTCACTTCCTTTATAGCAAGAGCATAGGCAAGAGGCACCCCACTCAGTTTAGAAGAGATTTTGCAGTGGGAACCTAATTACCCCTACCTCTACAAGAGGCTGCAGCTTGAGCTGTCACTGGAGTGTCATGTGCAAACCCAGTGGGCAATCAAAAGAATGCAAGTACTGCTGAACAGAAGCATGAGAAGCTGAGACGATTTGCATGTGGTGATGGAGGTGTGGCCCAGTTGGTAGACTAATAGCCAATGAACCAGAGTCAGGTCCTAAGTTTGAGTCGCCATCTAGCACCAAAGAAGAAAGAGAAAAAATCCCTTTGTGGCAGTTTTACATTTGACATTCCTTCTGTACTCTCACTAAATATATCTCTATATACCCATGAGTAATAAATTTACTCCTTTTGTGTTTGGATTGGGCTACATTTTTACATTACTGTATTTAGTAACCCAGGACCTCATCAATCATACTTCCACTCCATTCTTCTGTTTTTCCTTTTTTCATTTTCGTTTTTAATCTATTCCAGACCAGTGCTCTGTCCATCATCTCTTTTTGCCCACATCCCTACTTTTTGCCTTTGTATCTTTATTGGATTTTCAAACCTCATGCAATTTCCTGCCAGAAGTGGTCTCCAATGGTGGTTCTCAGATCCCAACCTCCAGACTTGTGTAGTCATGATCCAGCAGCATGCGACTTCTACTTCATTTGTGCTGGTGAATTTTCTGGTGATGTTCTGTGGTTCGTAACCCATATCCTTCATCTCTCACCCCCCTCAGAATCAGGGGTTTCAGGTTCAAACCACCAGCCTATAGCTTAAGACATGTTTCCTCTTCTTTTTCCCTTTTTAATCTTGCTAATTTTTTAGAAATTGAGAGTTTCAATAAAACCATGGATTCAGGGCCTAGGAATGTGGTTTATTTGTAGAGTGCTTGCTTACCATGCATGAAGCCCTGGGTTCGATTCCTCTTTATCACATAAACAGAAAAAGCCAGAAGTGGCACTTTGACCCAAGTGGTAGAGCACTAGCCTTGACTAAAAGAAGCTCAGAGACAGATCCCACACCCTGAGTTCAAGCCCCAGGACTGGGAAAAACAAAAACAAAAAGAAAAAATGAAAACAAACAAACAAAACATGGATTGCTGGTGCAGGTGATTCAACCTGTACCCCTAGCTACTTATGACACTGAGATCTGAATGTTCCAATCTGAATCCAGCCTAGGCAAGAAAGTCTGTGACTCTTATCTCAAATTAATGATAATAGAGAGATAGAAGTGCAGCTGAGGTTCAAGTGCCAGAGTTCTAGCCTTTAATGCAAGAAGCTCAGGGACATCACCCAACCAAGAGTTCAAGTTCTAGGCCTGCCCCACAAAATGTAAATAAATTTAAAAGTAAATTAATTTTAAAAATGAAATATCTCTATTTGTTGGAGATATGGCTCAGTCGGTTGAGCACTAGTCAGTGAGTGAAAGTGGCAAATACTGAGTTCACATCCTAGTTTGAGACCAGAAATAAACAGAATGGAAAACCAAAGAAATAGACTAATATTAACTGAGGGGTGGTATCAGGTCATAGGCAGGCCCTGCCTCCACTCCTCCCTCTTCCAGCCTTCTCTGTCTCAGCAGATGGGCAGCCTGGCCTGAACTGCAGGCAGGTGGAGGAGCTGCTGGTTTGGGGAATAGTACCAATACCCCCAGTTCCCAGCTCAAGTAGTCAATGAGGAAGGAGAGGATTGTGTGGGAAAGGCCAGTGCTGCTGCTACCTTAGACTTGATCTCATGGCTGACTCTCTGCCAACTTGGTCACACCTCCCAACTCCCTTAATGTCTATTATTTTCCAACACATATTTTCTTTTTATTTTATAGTTTCTTCTTTTATTTTTAATGAATTTATTTATTTATTTTGTTCTTGGTTCTAGGTAGGACTTGAATTCAGGGCCTGCCCATGTCCAGGACCATTTTTTTGTTGGCCATGGAACTTGAACTCTGTGACTGGGCACTGTCCCTCAGCTCTTCAGCTCAAGACAAGCACTCTGCCCTTGAGCCACAATGCCACTTCCAGTCTTCTGGTGATTTTTTTTGTAGTTGAGTCTCACAGACGTTCCTGCCCAGGCTGGCGTTGAACCACGATGCTCAGACCCTGGTGCCCATCCTAGACCAATTTTGTTCAAGGCAACTGCACCATAACATTTCAACCACAGCTCAACTTCTGGCTTATTTTCCTTGTTGGGTTGTTGAAAATAAGAGTGTCTTAAAAATCTGGTTTGCCTGGGTACTGGTGGATCATGCCTGTAATCTTACTTAAACAGGAGCTAAGGATCACAGTTCAAAGCCAATCTTGGTAGAAATGTCTGTGTGACTCTTATCTCCAATTAATCACCATAAAATTGAAAGTGAAGCTGTGGATTAAAATTGTAGAGTGTTAGCCATGAGCAAAAAGAGCACTGAACCACCACCCATGCCCTGAGTTCAAGCCCCAAGCCCAAAATAAATAAATAAACAAATAAACAAATAAATAAAAGCTTTCCAGTGTAGGTGTCTCACACCTATAAACTTGGTAGTCAGGAGGCTAAATTCTGAGGATCACATTTTGAAGCCAGCCTGGGCAGGAAAGTTTGTGATACTCTTATCAGAAATAAGTAGAAAAGCCAAACATGGAGCTGTGGCTCAAGTGGTAGAGTGCTAGCCTTGAGCAAAAGTAGCACAGGGATCATGAGTTCTATCTCAGGTACTTCCCTTCCCAATTAAATAAATAAATTAAAATGCTTAGGGCTTTGAGGAGTGATAAGATTGTTGAGCATTAGCCAATGAGCATCAGCACTAGGTACCAAGCTGGAGTCCTGGTCTGACTCGGGCATATGTGGGTCCTGCCACACCCACACCCTCACCATCTGGCTTACGGCAGAGACAGGACAAGCTATATGGGGAGGAGGAAGAAACTGCTGGCTTTAGGGAACTTTCAAGATGTCTCCAGCCCCCAAATTCATTAAGAAAGTGAGTCAGGAGTGGATTTTTTGCAGGGGCTTCTAGTGCTCCAGGGAGGCAGGTGATGTGGGAGCTAAGAATAGGGTTTAGTCTCTGCCCCTGTAGGGCAAGCAGGGAGCCTGGGCTGGGCCCCTAGACCTAGGGAGCCAGCAAGTTAAGGTAGAGTTTTGATGTAAGTGTCTGCCCCACATGTTGCCATGGAGCAGTGAAACCATGGGGTACCTGGAGCACAGAAAGTGCTTCTGAGCTCTGAATCTACTTGGGGAAGGCTTGGATTTTGTCATGGGGTCGAGATTGTTTGGGGGAGGTTTTCTGCAGCTAGGCAGGGTCCATGCCTGTGCTGCAGGCATAGGGCTGATGCTGCCTCACTGCTAGTTGAAGGCAGGCAGGAGGATTTTCTTCCTGGGCAGACTGTGAATCCAGATGTTCAGCTTGCTAATTTTAAGTACCTAGGATTGTATATTTGAGCCACCACTGCCTGACTCAGTTTTGAAGCTTTAATCGCTTTCCTTTTTTTCCATATTTTTACCTCCAGGAGCAGGACTCCCACGGGCCACCTGATGCTTTCACTTATTGGCTCTACTAACATAGCCAGGCCTCCCCACCCCTCTTTTCTTCCAACTTTCCTTTTATTTTTTGTTTGACATTGTTAAATTTCAATTAATGAATTTATTTATTTTTCTATTGCTTGTAGCACTTGAACTTAGGGCCTGGCCATTGTCCTAGGGTGATTTTGCCTCAGGTTAACACTATTAACACTTGAGCAATAGCTCAAGTTTTTGCATTTGTGTGTGTGTGTGTGTGTGTGTGTGTGTGTGTGTGTGTGTATGTGTGTGTGTGTATGTGTGTGTTAGAGACTTTTATTGGAAATAGGAGTCTCATTGAAATGACTGGCTTTTGGTGGGTGTGGGTCACACCTGGTACCCTACTTATTGAGATGAGATCTGAGGGTCCCAGTTTGAAGCAAGCCTGGGCAGGAAAGTTTTTGAGACTCTTAGCTTGAATTAACTACCAAAAGTCAGAAGTGGAATTGTGGCTTAAGTACTAGAATGCTTGAAAAAAAGCTCAAGGACAGAGCCCAGGCTTTGGCTTCAAACTCCAGGAATGCTCCTCACTGATGAATTATTTCAGGGTTTGGAAATGTGGCCCAGTGGGTAGAGTGCTTGATAATGAGCAAGAATTTGCATACTGATTTCAAGTGCAGGCCTGTGAAAGATAACTGGCCTCAAGAGGAGTCTAAAGTTCCTTTTCTTTTTCCTTTCATCAGTCTCTTACCATAACTACCTTAGGCTTCTCTGCAACTCTCACTCCACCTTTCAAATTCAGACAAGTGACTTCACACTCTTCCCACTGAGCAACAGTTTAACTCTTAATGGAAGCATTTAATTTAATTTATGAGCTAATATTAACTGCATAATTATTTATGTTCTTACAATCCAAGAGAGTAACCGTGTTGGGAGCAAAATCAATATTCTACATGAAAAACTGTCTTAAAATATTTTCCAACCAGGAATAAAAATAGTGAACAGGGAGTCATTTATTGAAATTAGGGAAGGTGATTATGAAGCTTTCAAAAGTATCCAAACATATAGGATAGAAACAGATATGCTATAAGGAAAACATATCTCTACTTTCTCTAGCTGGGAAATTTTGTGTGTGTGTGTGTGTGTGTGTGTGTGTGTGTGTGTGTGTGTGTGTGTGTGTGTGTGTGTGTGTGTGTTTGCATCAACCACAGGTCTTCAACTCAGGCCTGGGTCCTGTCATCTGCTTATTCTGTGCAAGGATGGCAGTACACCACAGAGCCATAGGTCTTCTTCTGGATTTTTAGTAGTTAATTGGAGATATATAGCTCATATTTTCCTGTCTGGACTTAATCTTCTGATACTCAGCAATCCTCGGATTAGCGTTACTGTGGTGCTACCACAAAGTGACAGTTCATTAAACTGGGAGCAATATGGAAGTACTTGTGCAAGATGCAAAGTAACCAGTTCATTAATTTTGGAGTAACACAGGATCATTGTTTCTGATGAGTTTATCAGAAGCCCAAAGCATAATCAAAACCTATTAGCCACACTGTATGAAGTATCACATATTTATGGTGTAGAATATATACAATGAATTAAATCCTTAATCAAAAGTCTTTGCTCTGTTTGCTACTTAAAAACAAATCACAAATAGAGTGTCATTGAAATGAAGTCCAGACTGGAGTCCTGCAGCAAGCAGCAGAATATCTGCTCAGTGAGCACAGGCCCTGATTCCAAGACCAAGGACCATGAAGAAGTAGAAGAAATTGAAAAAGAGGAGGAAGTGAGGAACAGAATAGGAGGAGGAAGGGATGAGAGGAGGGAAAAGAAAAGAG
This sequence comes from Dipodomys spectabilis, assembly GCF_019054845.1. Lineage (NCBI taxonomy): Eukaryota > Metazoa > Chordata > Mammalia > Rodentia > Heteromyidae > Dipodomys > Dipodomys spectabilis. The sequence continues at coordinate 765,129 of NW_024871079.1, read as the reverse complement.
AGGAGGAACGGAAGATGAGGCGAAAGAGGAGGAGGGGAAGAAAGGGAGGAAGGAGAGGAGAGGAAGGAAGGAAGAGGGAAAAAAGACTGGGGGAGGAGGAGGAGAAGACACACGAGGAGGAAGAGAAATGCAATATAACAACAAGAATTGTTGGCAAACATCTTGTATAAGTGATATGCATCTGCGTGGCAGGATTATTTTCTCATCAGACAGACAGCTTACACAGTGAAAATGTGGATGATTACCTGTGGCTCAGTCATTTTGTCCTCAAAGCATTACATTGAGTTTTTACACTGCATACTCACTGAATTTAAAGTTATCACAGATGCATTCAAATGAGGCAGGATGAGTGTGAGGACTTCCATGTGCAGTGTGGGTTGAAGATCTCTCAGGAATACGTTGGCTATGTTGGAAGGCAATCAGTGATAAGCCCATTGCTCCTGACCCTTTCCCGGGTCTATGTAACTGAGACTTCTTTTCAGGAGCAGGAAATAGAATGCACACTGATAAAATAAATTAAGCTCAAACAAGACAAACTGGAGACACACAATTTCTTCAAGGCTGAGAAAGTGGTGAAGAAAGACTGGAGGCAGTGGCCGAGGCCTGCCATCTGCAACATTGGTCAGCTATGCTGTCTCCTGCAAAACAAACCAGATCAGGAAAACATTGGGGAGGGACAGACACTGTGTGTTCAGAAAAGAGAAACTGTGATACCACCACTTCCAAGTGCTTAAAATATATTACTATCTTATCAGACGTTAAGGTTTTTATATTCTTCAATAATCCTTTTTGGCAGCAATACTCTTTCATTCTCTCTCTCTCTCTCTCCCTCTCTCTCTCTCCCTCCCTCTCTCTCACACACACACATACACACACACACACACACACACACACACACACACACACACACATAAACAAAATTAAAAAAAAACTAATTTGTTACCAAAAAAAAGTAACAGTTAGCCAGGCGCCAGGGGCTCACGTCTATAATCCTAGCTACGAAGGAGGCTGAGATCTGAGGATCGTGGTTCAAAGCCAGCCTGGGCAGGAAAGTCTGTGTTCCTGTAAGAACTCTGGGTTATTTTTCCAGCTTTGCTTTTATCTAAAGCTATTCTTTTAAGAAAATATAGTTTAAAAAGCAATAATAACAACCAGCTGGTCAACATTTATGAATAACCAAAAGAGGAATTTGAAGAATTTAAAGGTTCCTAATACAAAGTAATAAGATAATCAGCACATGTTGTACACAAGCAATGAAATATAAGACCATATGCCATAAATATGTACCATATGGACTAATCAAACTTAAAAAATGAATAATCTATAGCTAAGATATGGAACCATCTGAGATGCCCTTCAGTAAATGAATGGATCAAGACAATATGGTATATATACAAAATGGAATTCTATGTTCCCATCAGAAAGAATGACATCTCCCCATTTGTAAAGAAATGAAAGAGTAGGAAAAAATAATATTAAATAAGTAAGCCAGACCCAAAGAAACAGACTCCATGGTTTCCCTCATTGGTAATAACTAGTGTATGTCTAGTTTAGTCCTAGAAGAATATCACAACATCTCAATAGCTATGTACATATGGGTCATACAAGGTGATGCTAAGCAAAATTAACTCCAAGATGTGGAAACAAGAGGGTTTTCTTTGTTGGTGTTGTTTTTTAAGGTGCTATGTTTTTTCCTTTATCTTTTCCCTATGGATTATCCCTTGTTGTCACTATTTGATTTGGGTCACTGTGTATTGTATATACATTTATCTGAATAGGGAAGAGGAATGATAAAATGGTGAGACAAAAGACAGAGCAAACCAATGCAACAGTGAAACTCATGAGAAAATATGTTGGAAATGAACATCACAAGTTGTGGGGAGTGGTGAGAGGTGGGGAAGTGGGAGATAAAGGAGGGAGGGGATAACAATATTCAACAAGAAATGAAACTTATGTAAATGTAACTCCTATGGACATCACCTTGACAATATAAATAATTTTTCAAGGGAAATAACATCTTAAGGGGAATAACCATGTCTTGCTTTTGAGGTTTTTATTTTATTTTTACCCAACAAATTACACATTAGTATCCAAAAAATATTAATGATATAGAAATAGGAACTGTATTGATTAGATCATTACAACCATGTATATATGCTGAAGTGTCCTTCCATGCCCCATAAATTTGTCTAATTAAAAAAATAATACAACTAGAAGCATACAATGGGACATGGAATTGAAGATATATATGATTTAATTCAAACACTTGATATTTTGCCAACTGACTAAAAGCTATAACTGTCCTATTAAATACTGTTCCATAAACAGGAGCAATATATACATTAAACGTGTTCTTTCTTTGGGATTCTGGAAGTTTTGGTTTGCATCGTTGAAAAACTATTTAACAAAAGATCCAAAATGTCTGTTTTGTTTGTAAATCAGTCCTCTTAAGATTTTGTTAAATTTTGTTCAGAGTCACTTGGAAAAGCTTATATCATTCAGCAAAGTGAGTTATCAATGTTACCTTCAGCACTTGAAGCTGAAGTAGATTAAAATCGTAAGCAACACTAGGAAACAGAAAGACACAGAGGAACTGCAAGAATTAATGATAGGAACTCAGTATATAATGTTAACCATGGAACTCCAGCTGTGACCAGGAACATCTCAACTAACAAGCCTTTCTTGATGGATGCCCTATCTTGTGCTAATGAATACTGTATTTTATAATAGAATGAAATGTTCTATAATTTTGAAGCATCTCAATGTTGGGAACTTTCCCAAGAATTGTCAGACATATTTTGTTTACCAAGTCTCATCTATATGAAGCTGAGAAATGTGTCAAAGTATTTGACAAAAAAATGACTTTGAAATAAGTTATTTGCAATATTTAGTATATGTGGGAGTCAACCAGAAAAGGTCAGATAAGGTGATGTTAGGGAAATGAACCCTAAGATATGTATTCAAATTTTTTTTCTTTCATGCAATTGTTTTTAATGCATTTATAAGATTATTTCTTTGTTGCTTTGTATGTCCCTCCCAATCATTATAAACCCTGTTTTCACTGTATTTGATGTCGGTGTAATTTGTGGAGGGGAAGGGGAAAAACAAATCGTTTAAGTAGAGATACAGGTGGACCCATTGCAACAATGAGATGTACAAGTCATTATGTCGAAAACGATCTTTACAACTTTGGGGCAGGGGGTGAGCAGGGAGGATTGGGGGGGGGCAGGGGGAGGATGGGAAGGGATGGGAAGGGGAAACAAAGGAGGAGGCTACAATGCTTGATAAGAAATGTACTCACTATCTTGCCCATGTAATTGTAACCCCTGTGTACAGTATTTTCACAATAAAAAAAAATCTAGAAAAAAATAAAATAAAATACCATGCTGAATTGAAGTGTGAACCATAGAAAAATAAAGTAGCAAGGCAGAAATACTGTGGGATGGACTGGGAAGAGGCTAATCCAATTGTTAAGAGTTAAAGAGTTATGGTCCAAATCCTGAAAAGCAGTATCATAAAAAAATTAAAAAAAAAAAAACATTTCAAAGTACAGAACAATCCAGATGCACCTTAGTAGATGAGTGGATCAAGAAAACGTGGGATATATATATGTATAAATTCTATGCTTCCATCAGAAAGAATGACACCACCCCATTTGTTAGGAAATGGAAAGACTTAGGGAGAAAAATCATATTAAGTGAAGTAAGCCAGACCCAAAGAAATTTAGGTCTCATGGTTTCCCTTATTTGCAATAATTAGTATACATATAGGATAATCTTATCATATGAACTGAAAAGATCAAAAGCTGTGTACATATGACCATATAAGATGATGTTAAATGAAATGAGCCACAAGATATGGACACAAGAGGTCTTTCTTTGTTGCTGCTGTTTTAAATGTACTATGTGATTTTTTTGGTTCCCTTTGTATATTCTTCCCCCTACGGTACATCCCCTGTTGTCACTGTACTTGATTTTGGTACCCTGCATCTGGTATATACATTTGTCTAATCTGAGGAGGAGAAGGGGAATAACAAAACCATGAAATAAGGACAGAGGATGACCATTTCAACAATGTTATCCACAGGACAATATATTGGTGGGGAGGAGTGTGGGAGGTGGAAGAGGGAAAAGATAGTGATAGAGCAACAACAATAAGGGAAGGGAAAACAAAGATCGACAAGTAATATACTCATTGCCTTACTCATCTAACTGTAACCCCTCTGTACAGCATTTTTACAATAAAATAAAATTAAAAATAAAAAAGGAAAGAAGTAATAACACAGAACTAATGTCATTGTGGGTTAAAACATTAGCCAGGCACCAGTGGTTCATATGTGTAAAACCTAGCTACTGAAGAGGCTGAGATGTGAGGATCTTGATTCAAAGCTAGCCTGGGCAGGAAAACCTAAGACTCTTATCTGCAATTAATCACCAAAAAAAAAAAACAAAAAAAAAAACCCTGGATGTGAGGCTGTAGCTCATGTGGTAGAATGCTGGCCTTAAGTAAAAGAACTCACATACAGCACCCAAGACCTGAGATCAGACCTCAGGACTGGTACATAAAAACAAAACAAACAAAAACATTATATATGCCACCATTTATACATTGTAAAACCAAACACAAGAATTGAGAGTATGCCTCATTTTTTTCTCTTTTTTTATTGTGAAAATACTGTATTGAGGGGTTACAATTACATGGGCAAGAGAGTGAGTACATTTCTTATCAAGCATTGTAGCCTCCTCCTTTGTTTACCCTTCCCATCCTCCCTCTCCCCACCCAATCCTCTCCTCCCAAGTTGTAAAGTTCGTTTTTGACATGACAACTTGTACTTCTCATTGTTGCAACAGGTCCACCTGTATCCTTATTTTCCCTCATTTTTCAGACTTCATTTATGCTTATACATTTTAGCACTAGAGTGTTGTTCTTAGTAAAAAACATTATCATCTACACAGAATTATCAATTGCTAATGTCTATAATATCCAATTAAATAATCATGAGACATAACTCAAGATTATAAACAAAGCATAATATGGCCACTTAGAACCAAGTCTCATTATATTCTTGGACCCTCCAAAATCCAAATAGGTCAAAGTTGGAAATCAGTGAAGTTTGTCGTGTCGGGTATGTGTGTGTGTGTGTGTGCGTGTGTGTGTGTGTGTCCTCTTCAATCAAGGCCTCGCACACTAACTTGGGTTCTTCGTTCAAGGTTGGTGCCCAACCACTTGGCTCACAGCTCTACTTCCATAAAGTTCACCTTTTCTTCCTTTATTCAACTCTCTTCTCTTCCTGGGTCTTTTATACCTTTTTCAGCAATTCCAGGTGCTATGTCTGTATCTCAAGATCTCCTTAGGAGAGCTCAACAAGAGACACACAGGGACCTTGTTCAGATGCCAGCTCTTCAGCAAGTAGTCGGTGGACAGGGGTCTGCAATTTGAGGAAGCTCCTGGGGGAACCAAGGCTGCAGGTCTCAGTTCCTTGTTCAGCAAAGCCTAAGAAAAGATGTGATTTAAAACCAGTACCTGCTGAGCTCCTGGCAAATGAATAAGCAATCTCCCTCTCTTGTGGCTGTGTTTTAGGATCTATATTTCATAATACACTTTTGAGACTCTATGCACTCAAATTATATCACTCAAAATACCTACCAACTCAGACACCAAAAATATTAGGTGGAGACACTAGAATAAGAACTCATTTTTGTTCTGTAGAGTTTCTTATGCTCCTCATCAAAACGCCAGCCTTGACTTATTGGTACAGTGTGTTTATTTCACAGAAATAAAAAAAGAAGGAAGAAGATGAAGAAAGGAAGCAAGACAGCAAGTAGTTAGTTTGCCTGGGAACATACAGTCATGGGAAGGTTAGAAGAACTTGCCAAATGGTCCGAGCTACCCATATCCAAAGGGCCTTCTCTGAGGTACGCTTGCTTAGTTTGGAGTCATGGATATTTTGATGAAGACTCAGCTTACTGGGTAATGATGCCTAGATAGTGTTATGCCAAGGTCGCAGGAATCCCCAACAAGAAGACCACCAAGAGTCAGACTCTACAGCTGTTTTATTTAAACAGGCTGCAGCTTGGGCCTCATCCTACACTCCGACACAGCAGAGCCCAGGAAGAGAGCCTGGAGCTAAGGATTGGCAGGTCTTATAAAGGCACACAACCAGGTGGTTTAGCACCACGTGTTGCTCTGCTCTGAAACAAGCAACAAATGGTCACTGCCTCAAGTACTTTAACCTTTCATTCCCCCCTTGACTTATGGTCCTGAGACACAATCTTGTGGCTCTGGCCCAAAACTAAACTCCAACAGCTTTTGATCTTGAGCAGGTATACCAATAACAATCAGTCCATTTTTTTTTCTTGAGGCATATGCGGATTGTTTGGGTAGGATGATTGGAGACTTCCCATGTTTCCCCATGGTCCAGGGCAAAGGGGTCTGCCGGCCTGGCATGGGAGCAGTGGATCCAAGCAGCAATGCCATCCACCTTAAGGGCAGGAGGAGTAGCCAGTAGCACCATGTAAGGTCCCTTCCACCGTGGTTCCAGAGATCTCAAGTTGTGCCTTCGAACAAACACCCAGTCCCCTGGTTTAAACAAATGGGGGGTAGGAATAGAAGCAGAATCATATAATGCTGTAAGCTGGGGCCACATACTCTTATGTACCAGCTGTAAATAGTCAAGCTTACACAGAAATTCAGTATCATCCAAATCAGCAAGCAATTCAGTCTGAAGGCTAGGGATAATGGGTGGAGGGTATCCATACATTATTTCAAAAGAAGTAAAGCCAAGCTGATAGGGTGAATGTCTTATACTAAACATGGTGAAAGGAAGGAGCGATACCCAGTCTGCGCCAGTCTCCATGACCAATTTAGTTAAGGTCTCTTTTAGAGTCCAATTTATTCTTTCTACCTGCCCTGAACTCTGGGGTCTATAAGCACAGTGCAATTTCCAATCCATCCCCAGTGCCGTGTGTATTCCCTGACTTACTTTTGAGATGAAGGCCCGTCCATTGTCCGACCCAACGGTGGATGGGAAGCCATACCTGGGTAGGATATCTTCCAGGAGCTTCATAGCCACAACCTTTGCAGTCTCATGCTTTGTTGGGTAGGCTTCAACCCATCCTGAAAAGTGTCTACAAAAACTAGCAAATATTTATATCCAGATTTTCCAGTTTTAATTTCTGTGAAGTATACTTCCCAATACACACCTGGCCTATATCCACGGAGGCGAGCTCCTTTTGTAACAGGTTGATTGGGGGCATTGGTGAGCTGACAGGCTTTACAATTTTTAACCATGTCCTCAATGAGTTGATTTCCTTGCCTAAATTTTACTTCTGAGTGTCGGAGCAAGTCCTGCATTCTTCGGGTTCCCCTGTGAGAGACCTGATGGATTCTCTTAAGAATCCCCTTGCCCAATCTTTGTGGCAAGATAAGTTTCCCCTCACCAGTTTTCCACCAGTCTTTGTTTCCTTCTGTCCGGGAGTTTATAGGCCATGGGAATTTTCTTTATCCACCCCAAGTCTTCTTGGGAGTACTGAGGCTCAGGAGGCAAAGCTCATGGCTCTGGGTCTACTAGAATCAGTATTTCCACTCTTGGCTGGAGGGCTGCCTCCTTAGCTGCCTGATTGGCCAAGGTATTTCCTTTGGTTATAGAATCATTTCCCTTTTGATGGCCAGGGCAGTGCATAATGGCAATATTTGCTGGTTCCCTTAAGGCCCAGATGAGGCTTAAAATTTCTTGTTTGTTTTTAATAGTCTTTCCCTCAGGTGTCAGTAGCCCCCTCTCTTGGTAAATGGCTCCATGGACATGGACGGGGGCAAAAGCATACTGACTGTCCGTGTACATGTTTAGTCTCTTTCATTTTCCCATTTTTAGGGCTTTTGTTAGTGCCACTACTTTTGGTTTTTGTGCAGACGTTCTCTGGGGGAGTGCTTCTGCCCACACTATCTCAGTGTCCATGGTGACTGCTGCACCCACGTACCTTTTTCCATCTCGAATGAAACTGTTGAGGTATGAGAACCAGGTATGTTCGACATGTGATAGTGCCAAGTCCAACAAGTCTGGTCTCTTTTCCTTGGCTCAGTCTCTCTTTTCATGCTCAATTACACATTCTCTGTCCTTCCTTTCCTGTCTTTGCTCCTCTTTCTCTCTCTTATTGTAAACCTTTTCTGCCACAGCTACTAGACCCCTAAAAGACTTGTCAGCAAGTCTGTCTAGAACCTGCAACTTTTGCTTTATGTCTGGTGCAGCTTGATTTATATAGGCAAACATAATCATCTGAGCCAACTTCTGGGTCTCAAGATCATATGGAGTATATTGACTAAAAGTTTCCATGAGCCGCTCAAGATATGCTGTCGGACTTTCACTTCTTCTCTGTCTAACATCATAAACTTTGGCCAAATTAGTTGGTCGGCGAGCCACCACCTTGAGACCTGTCAACAGAGCCTGGTGATGGACAAGGAGTCACTCCCTACCTTCAACCGCATTGTAGTCCCGTGTTGGTCGGATCTCAGGAAAATGGGCAGCGATCAGGGCAGGATCCGTGATGGGTGCTCCTGTAGGGCCACCTCTTGGATACAGTCTTTCTCTTAAGTGGTAAAAAAGGACCTGTTAAAGCTGACTACAATCATCGCAAGTGGGCTGATGAGTAAAGAGAATAGTTTTAAGCAAACAAATTAAATCCTGGGGTTTCTCAGAAAAGGGGGCATTTTGGGTGCACCAATTGTATAGATCACTGGTAGAAAATGGCCAATACTGGAGTTTCTGTTGACCATCCACATCCACAGGTCCTATGGCGAGTATGGAAACAACAGCTGCACTAGAAGAGGGGCTGATCCCATGGTGTCATCGAGTGACTGGCTCCTCAGAAACTTTAAGGGCAGGTGCCAAGTGTTCTATAGCTCCCTCCTCCTCTTGATCATTCTCAGGTTCTGCAAAAGGAACCTGGGAAGGGGAATATGGAGGAGGAAACATTTCTTCTTCCAAGTTATCTCCCTGAAAAACCAGGGGCTACCTTTTCTTTTCCTCTTTCTGTTTCTTTTTGTATGTCTAGGGGGATAGATGGAGTGGTGCCCATGGTTTTCAGTCCCATCAGTCATTCAGTCCAAAAACAATAAACAGTACAAACAAGACACACGCAGGCTGACAGTTACCAAAAAAAGAAAAAAAAAGCTTACTAAGTGGAGATTCCCGGAATTGGTCTGCTGACTCCTGTCATGGAGGGGTTCCATACCCATGCCCGACAGCAGGAGGAGCAGACCCACAGTGGGCCAGTTGGGCCTCAGTTAGGAGGCCCTCTTGGTCAGTTCTGGCCCAACACTGAACGGACCCCTACCCCACAATTCACACAGCGGGGTTCCAAGGACCCCCACCCCACACGGCGGGGTTCCAAGGACCCCTGCTCCACACGGCAGGGTTACCCTCGCCCCACAAGAGGATCTGGGACGTCTCCCAGTTCCTCCAGGGATGTTGTGCAAGCACGTCCATTTTGACAACCCTTTAGGAATCGGAGCGGCCATCCTCACAAGGGAAATGAAAGTAAAACAGACAAATGACAGGACAAGACAAATTAACAAGGACAGCGCTCTTTTACCTTTGGAGTCTGACGTCTTGGGGGTCTTTGCGGGGATCCCGGAAAAGCCCCCACTAATATGTTAAGCCAAGGTCACAGGACCCCACACCAAGAAGATCACCGAGACTCAGACTCTACAGCTGTTTTGTTTAAATGGGCTGCAGCTCAGGCCTCATCCTACACTCTGACACAGCGGAGCCCAGGAGGAGAGCCTGGAGCTAAGGATTGGCAGGTCTTATAAAGGCACACAACCAGGTGGTTTAGCACCACGTGTTGCTCTGCTCTGAAACAAGCAACAAATGGTCACTGCCTCAAGTACTTTAACCCTTCAGTAGGAACCAGGAATAAATAATAAGCTCTCTTCTTCTAGGTGGGCCTTCAGAGCCATACACAGAGGTAAGCCAGCCTTTTCTTGACAGGGAGAAAAATGTTCCAAATTTTAAAGCAACTACAGAAATTAGGTACAGTGTTTTTCAGTGTTTAGTCATTTGAAGGAACATGGTGCTGGGGAAGGATGGGAAAAGAGACAATGTATAAGGATTTTTTCACATATAAATAATTTGAAAATGTTCTGCTAAAATTCTCTCTGAATTTTGTGAAACTGACCCCCACAACAGAGTGTTCTCAAATTCCAGGCTATCTGATAAAGTTTCTTAGTTAACTTGTTAATTTTATATATAGTCCGTTCTTAGGAATGTTAGTGAGAAGCATTAGCCTTTAAATCCAGAGACTCTGTGTACAGCAGATGACCTTCTGTACGTGGGCAGGGCTCATTTAAGAGTGAATGCCCAAACAGAACAGACTGACCTCTGACATCCCTGAGAAAGCCTGCAGATGATTTTAATGGTGGATTTTTGTGGTCATTTGTGATTTTTATTGTAATTGCTTTTTTTTTTTTTTAGCAGTAATGAGATTTGAACTTAAGGATTCGTGCTAACTGGGCAGACACTCTACTCTTTCTTGAGACATGCCCCCAGATTTTGGCAATTTTAAAGAATACATCTTTGCTTTTTCCCACAGACCCAGTCTAGACTTTAGCCCTCCTATTTATATTTCCCACATAGTTGGAGTAGCAGTGATATACCACCTTGCCAGATGTTGAGTTTGGGCTTTGTACATTTTGTTTGGGTTGACTACTAACCATAATCCCCCAGTCACTGCCTCCCAATGCTGAGATTATAGAGATGAGCACAAACAGCCTTTTTTCTCCCTATCAGCACTTTCCTGGGTCTCCAACCTGTCATCCTCCCCTGAAGCTCCACAATAATGTGTCAATCCCTTAACATCAACCCTACTCTATTTAATATGTTGTGTATATGTATTATGTGTGTGTACACACACACATGCATATGCATGCACACATCAATTATTGGTCATGTTTCTCGGAGGAATTCTAGTGCAAATTGTTGAAGACATTTCACCCGTTAATCACATGTAAACTAATGTACCAGCCTGACAGTAGAGATGGTATTGCCAACATTCTAAAAACACAAGAGAACTCTAGTTATTTCTGAATTTACAACATTGAGTACTATTCAGTAGAGCAGGCCACTTTCTAAAGCCTCAGATGCACAGCCAGACTGTCATATTTTAACTCAAGGTAGTGGTTATTAGGGTAAACACATATGAAAATGTTTCCAGATACATTTGAAAATTAAACAATCTGCCTAATATATCAGTGAATTTTATTACTGAAATGAGAATGTACTCCCCATATTCTCTCAGGAGACAGCTGATACATTATTCTTTAGACCAACACACACACACACACACACACACACACACACATCCGTATACACATTCATACATACACAAATCCATGTACACAGAACCAAATGTAGTCTGCCTGTGCCTTCTTGTAACTCCCTACAAAGGCAGGGCCTCTCTACCCTAATGTAGGCTCATGGGACATTAATCAGCTCCTTCCCCAGGTCAGCAGGTAAGAGACACAAATGCAGAAACAACACTCTCCTGTGTTTTGTCAGGCATGTTACTGTGTCTCTCCATGTCATAGCCCCACAATGCAGGGATATGAATACCACCAACTGCGCTGTTGTTGGGAGCCGACAGTAAAGTTTAAAGGTCATCTTGACCCCAGTGCTCCATGTGGGGCATGTATAAGAAACTGGCTTACTTAAAAAACACCACGTGCCTGGGATTGCTTTGCTATGTCTGCAGAGTTTGTTTTACTTTCTACCAGTTGACCTTATCTTGTTTTTACTACACTGTTTTTACTGAAATTTTCCTTGTTTTCTGGACTATTGTAACCTTATATTACCTCTTGACTTCTAATAGTATATATTAGGGAAAGTTAAAAATAAACGGTGCTGCAGTCTTGAGCTGCAGACATCCCGACCCCATTCTTTGTTTTATGTCTTTATTTTTCCATATCCTCTCCCCCTAATTCAGGATTACCTTTCGTTGCTGACAGGCTTGGGCAAGTGGCACCAGAACAGGGACCTGAAAACCTGGGATCATGGCAGAAGACACCTCTAAGGTAAGAGGACGTCCAAAAATAGAGAGCAGAGGAGACTATAGTCAGGAGCAAGAAATTATGGGGCAAGGTAACAGCTGCACACTATATGTGCAGTCTCTCAAGGGTATGCTTCACGCTCAAGGAGTGAAAGTTAGACAGAGTCAGTTAGAATGTTTCTTTCACTTTGTTGAGGAAGTATACCCCTGTTTCCCAGAGAAAGGAACTATTAGTTTAGAAACTTAGCAAAAAAAAAAATGGATAAAAGGATTCAGGGACGCTATAATGCAAATGGCCTGTAAGTTAAAACATTGCTGCTTTGTAATTGTCTGGTATCTGTGTAGCCTGCAGGTTCTGTATTGGGGTTGGCAAGAGGTCTTGGCAGATGCACTATAAGACAGCCAACTGGGCCGATGGGAGCTAACCCCCGGGTCCCCATCAGGGTAAACTATCCACTAGTGCAGACATTTGGGCCCGTCTGTAGTCCGGTACTCTCTGTCTGACAGTCTTCAACGTGCATGCTGTAAATGTGTTTTGTCTCAATTTTTGTGTTTATGTATTCTGGAATTCTTGGAATGTTTCTTCTCTGAGATTCATCCTGATGCGAGAGACCGGAAGAGACTGGATAACACCCTCTTAATATCTGTTTCAACACCCTCTTAATATCTGTTTCTCTCTAGCTCCTTCCTTTATACTTACACTTTAAACTGACCCCCGTTTCTACCCTTCACTGCCACTTCCTCCACCCTCTCTGGATCCAGAAGTGGGGGGGTGGGGGATGAGAAACCTGCAGGATCTAACAATAACTTAAAAGGGCCATCAGGGAGAACTCACAGCCTGAGGAAACTGCTACAGACCACCTGCAAGTGACACCAGCAAGAGCATAGCCTCGGGTCTTGGCTCAGGGGGTCTGAGTATGGTGGAGAACTTGTCAGTCTGAGGGGACAGCCGCTAGGGACTTCTTTCCCTTGCCCCAAGATGACTGGGAGTTCTCCTCCACCTTAGAAGACCCTGGGTCAATGTTTGCAGGAATCTAAAAGAAAAATTCTCCAGAGGTGAGTAGAGGGGGTTCAAGTCCCATGGTAAGTGGATTTGAGTCCCAATTGTGAATGGGGGTGAGATGTCGCCCAATTCACTGAGACCTGATTTTGTCTTTGTGGCCACTTGTTTGGATTGTTTACTTCAGTGTGTTTTCTGTTCTATGTTTTCTAAGGTAGGGATATATTGGGGGCCCATTAGCCCCAAACTCAGCCTTTGGTGTTGTCTTGTCTAGTCCTGTTTTAGAATTGGCATCAGTTTTAAATGTACGTACAACTGATTTTGATTTTTTTTTAATTTTAATTTTTTGTGAACATACTGTACAGAGGGGTTACAATTACATGGGCAAGATAATGAGTACATTTCTTATCAAGCATTGCAGCCTCCTGCTTTGTGTACCCTTCACATCCCTTCCCAGCCTCCCCCCCAACCCAACCCTCCCCCCCCACACCAAAGTTGTAAAGTTCGTTTTCGACATGACAACTTGTACTTCTCATCGTTGCAACAGGTCCACCTGTATCATTAAAAGACTTGTTTTTCCCCATCTCCTCCACAAATTATACCGACATCAAATATAGTGAAAGCAGAAGTTATACTGTGTGGGAGGGACATGCAAAGCAAGGAAGAAATAATCTTATAAATGCGTTAGAAACAAATGCATGAAAGAAAAAAAACATTAAAATACGTGTCTAAGGGTTCATTTTCCTAACATCATATTATCTGATCTTTTCTGCTTGACTCATACATATACTAGATATTGCAAATAAGAGAAACCATGGGACCTATGTTTGTTTGGGCTTGGCTTACTTCACTTAACGTATTTTTTTCCAGTCTTTCCATTTCCTAACAAATGGGGCAATGTCATTCTTTGTGATGGAGGCATAGAATTCCATTGTGTATATATCCCACATTTTCTTGATCCATTCCTCTACTGAGGGGCATCTGGGTTGGTTCCATATCTTAGCTATGGTAAATAATGCTGCAATAAACATAGTTGTGCTGGTAGCTTTAGTGTGGTCTTGTTTGTAAACATTTGGGTAAATGCCCAAAAGTGGGATTGCTGAGTCATAGGGGAGCTCTATGTGAAGATATTTGAGGAACCTCCATACTGCTTTCCAAAGTGGTTGAACAAGTTTACACTCCCACCAACAATGAAGTAAGTTTCCCTTCTGTCCACATGCCCTCCAGCATCTGTTGTTGTTAGAGTTCTTGATTTTTGCCATTCTAACTGGGGTGAGGTGGTATCTCAATGTTGTTTTGATTTGTATTTCTTTTGTGGCTAGAGAGGTTGAGCATTTCTTCATGTGTTTATTGGCCATCCTTATATCTTCTTCAGAGAAGTTTCTATTTAAGTCTTTAGCCCACTTATTTATTGAGCAGTTGTTTCTTTGAGGATTTGTTGTAGGGGGATTTAATTTTTTGAGTTCCAAGTATATTTTAAATATGAGACCCTTGTCTGTTGTATGGCTAGTGAAGATCTTCTCCCAATCGGTGGGCTTTCTAGTGATCTTGCTAGCTATGTCCTTTGCCATGCAGAAGCTCTGCAACTTCATGCAATCCTATTTGTCCAACCTTTCTTTGAGTTGTTGTGTTTCCTCGTCTCTATTAAGAAAATTTCGGCCGGCGCCAAGGAGACCTATGGTTTCTCCTATTCCATCCTGTAATGTTTTCAGAGTGTCTGCTTTGACTCCGAGGTCTTTAATCCATTTGGAATCGATTCTGGTGCAGGGTCATATATAAGGATCTAGCTTTAATTTTCTACAAGTAGTTAACCAATTTTGCCAGCACCATTTACTGTCTTTCTTCCATTCTATTTTTTTTAGCTCTCTTATTGAAGATTAGATGGCTATAAGTCTGTAGGTTCATTTCTGGATTTTCAATTCTATTCCATTGGTCCTGAGGTCTGTTCTTATGCCAGTACCAAGCTGTTTTGATCTGATTTTGATTTTTGCATGCTTTAAGATCTGTGTGTGTTTTGTATGTGTTTGTGAATATGTTCAAGATAAAAATTATCAGCATGCTGTAACAATTGGGTGAGTTTAAGTTTAAAATTCAAAGTGTTATGAGGTTTGGACATTATCAAAAATTTTAAAGATTTTCATATAGTTTTAAATGACTTTTCAAGATTCTTTAACTTAAAACTTAAAAAATCTGGTATTTTAAAATGCATAAGGCTGTTTACACTGTAATCAAGTTATCTGGCTTATCAAAAATGCAATGGATATTTGGAATTTAGTTCCCTTCGCTAAAATTTGGGGATAAATATTAGAAGTTTAAATATAAAAGTTTGTTTAACACTGTCAAAGACATTACCTGTTCTGTCTGTCTAAAACTGTGTATTTTCATTCAAAAACCAAGGGATAAGAAAAGGAAAAAATTTAAATGCCAACAAAAGACCTATGTTTAGGAGTAAGAGATAAACATTCAAAAGTGCAGTTGAGCTGGTCACACATGGTGGGACGGGCCATGGGAGGAGTCCACACATCGTAAAAGAGGACAAGCTGGCACAAACGCAGTTCATCTTACCCTAAAGATTGAGATTAGGTGCGTTCCCATTCCACAGAGGGGCCAAGTGGCCCATCTTTATTCTGTACTTTTTCTCTACAGATAAATACCAGAAACATGATGGTAAAAATTAGTGATGTGATGATCTGATTAGTATTGCTAAAGCTGCCACTTGGACTTAAAAAGTGGGTTAAAAATGTATTTGTAAAATGTGACTTGCTTTCAATTATGTTCTACAATTAGGGTATGTTTTTAAATGTCATAAAGGTGTTAAGTTTATCTTCTTTGTACAGTGATGGTGATTGTAATTCTTGCATTAATAAAAAATTATCATTTGAGTTTAAAAGTTTTTATGTGTATCTGTTTTAAAACAAGCAGCCAAGAGACAATGAGTGACACTTGGCCCAGAGATTTTAAGGGATTTTTTTTTAATGTAACTAAAAACTGAAATATAAAATAATAAAAGAAATTAGTAGGTGGCTTAAATATTAGAAATGGATTTCTGGACATGAAGTTTAAAAGTAAATTGTTCTTAACATTTGTCTCAAAGTGGAAAAATTAGGATTACCAAAATAATTGCTATTCCAGTTCGCTCTTATATGTTTTTTAAGTTTCCAGCAAGTCCAGAGCAAAGCACAGAGGATTCTTACAAGTTTGTCAGATATAACTTTGGCTCTTAATAAGTTTCAGGTAAGAGCATGCTTAAAAGCTACTTCTATGTTGACCACCTTGTTGCTTTTAATTGGAGTAAAGTGGCCTTTTATAAGACTCATTGATCTACAAACTAGTTCAAAACCAGCCTGGGCAAAAAAAGGTCCTTGTGAGACTTTAACCTCTACTCAGCCAGCAGAGTGCTGAAAGAGCTAGCAGAGTTGCTTTGGGACTCAAAGTGACAGAGTGCTAGCCTTGAGCTGTAGAGCTGAGAGACAGCACTCAGGCCCCGAGTTCAAGTCCAGCGACCAGCTAAGGGAAATGCAGATGAGGCATTTATTCCAATGTAGAGACGACATTCCTGAGACAAGAGCAATGGAGGAACATCCAGAGGCAGTAAGCCATTGCTTGGATGGCAAAAATGTCAGATCTTAGAGTCATTTGTGCATGGCCCTTCAAAAATTGGTCAAAGCCAGGAGGTCATGGGAAGATAGTTTGTAAGCATGTCTAATGTCCATGATTATCTACCTTGTAGGGACAGAAACTTGTTAGTAATCTGTGATAGTACTAAAAAGCTAAAGTTATAAAATGTGGGGAATGGTTTAAATCCCAACTCCTATATGTTCCAAAAGCCCTAATTGGCAGTAACTTTTGAACTAATTCCAGCTACATGAAATCTATCTGTTCAAGAAAAAAATTTGTAAACATGAGAGTGTATTTCTATTACCATCAGTCTAAAGACCTGGACAGGTGACTTAGGCATTGTTAGGGTTACTAAAGGTTACATTCCTAAAGATGCTTTTGCAAACCAGAGTGCTAAACAAGCTACACTGCTGTAGTTGGAAAAAAAAAGTCTGTACATTTGTCAAAAGTTAAAATATTGTTCTTAATGACATCTAACACTGGTAATCTCTTCGTAAAATAGACTAAAGTTATAGGTTCCTGGCTAGGTAGGATCAACACCCCTGAGTCAGCGTGAAGAAGTTACAAAAGATGAATCTTCGCCCATCATCCCCTTTTTAGAACAAGGGACCAGAGTCATAAAAAAATGTGGCAAAATAGACAGAAGGAAAAGGCATGGAAAATAGTAGTACAGGCCTGAGCCCTCTATATCTGCCTAGAAAATCAGCCCTATTAAAAGAACTATCTAGTTAAAAAAGCTGTCATTTTGGTAAATTGTCCTGGGCTATTGTCTAAATAGTCTTATAAACTAGTGGGGCCATAACCTGCCAAGCCTATGTATTACTTGTATCCTTGACCAGTCTGTGTAGAAATTTACAGCCCAGCACGAGGTATGCTGGTGTCCCTTGGAGCCACTGAGAGGCCCTGCCTCTGTGGCTGCTGCTGCTACAGCCTGACAGTCACCTGGAGGAAATCTACATCATTACCCTGACCACCTCCACCATGGAAAAAGTAGACTAAATTCCTGCCTGATTCAATCTTTTGGATGGCTACGCTTTGTCCATGCTACCATATACCTACTCTAATTTTATTATGGCTACTCCTCTTGCTGGGGAGACTAACAAACATTGTATTGCTCATTTCTTACACTGCTTTGCCACTATGGGACTTCTTTACATATTAAAACTGATAATGGTCCAGGATATGTCAGACAAGCTTTTCAAAATGTTTGTAAATCTTATCAGATTATTAACACTGCAGGTATTCCCTATAATCCTCAAGGTCAAGGAATTGTTGAACGAGCTAATGGTTTGCTCAAACACCAAATTTTTAAATTAAAAGGTGGGGAATTACACCCCTTCTCTCCTGTTAATATTCTTCTCATGTTTTATTTGTACTAAATTTTTAAAGTTTAGATTATAATGAACTTTCCACAGCACAGTGGTATTGGGGAAAAAAGAGCAAAGAGTGTTTGCCCCAGTTAAGTGGAAGGATCCTTTAACAGTTGATTGGCATGGGCCCTATCCGGTTTTAACATGGGGTCGACGACATGTTTGGTTTTTTAGCAGGAAGAAAATAAATACCGCTAGTTGCCTGAGCATTGCGTTAGGATTATGGAGGCTCATTCAGATGACACAAAAGCTGACACATTGGGCTTACATGCCGGATCCTCCGATTGTGCACCCTACAACTTGGGAGGGAGTTGAAGTACTCATCACGTCAATAGATCAGCATACATTACAGCCCCCGATCCCTTCATCCAGCACACCAAGATTTGAGATATCTCAGCTTCACACAGTGGAACTCCTTTTTGCTTTATCACCAGCTCTAAAGGCTCCATTCCAGGCTGTATTATAATGCTATCCGTGACTCACAAAATTTAGATCCCAGACAAAAATCAAATGTGCAATATACAGATGGCATCTTTACCCACTGGGGACCCAGTTCATGCAAATTCTACTCCATCCTATATGATACCCCCGTTACATTAATTCTTCACAAATAGTAGTATCTACAGGAGAGCCTCATCCAATAAGGTACAGGCATGTACAGCCATTTGTTACCAATATTTCTGGAACTAACTCTCAACTAATGGACTGGTCTGGAGCTAATCTTACTAATAAATACAATCTTGGACTGTGGTGGATGAATGGGCATCCTCAACATCATGTTTGGATTCTGATGGCCGCACTCAATAACATAACCTGGCCCAATTAATCCTTTAAAAAATAATTATGAGTTGTGTATCACCACCTTATGTCATTATGTATGGACCGTTGAATATTTCTGTAGGAGCTAATTATTTTAATGTTACCTGCTCTAATTTTTCTTTTACTATTTGCTCATATAGCAGCATAACTTAACCCATACTTATTGTTAGAAAACTATCTTTTGTTATGCTTCCTGTAAATATTTCTGAAACTTGGTATGAAGATTCTGGAATTCAGGTGTTAAGACAATTGAAAGAACTAATGTGCCCTTGTCTATTTGTTGGGCTACTTGTAGCTGATGTTTTGGCCTTTATTTCTATAGCTGCCTCCACAGCAGCAGCTGCTGTGGTGCTAACACAAAAAGTACAAACTGCCCATTATCTTAATCAGCTTACTCATAATACTACACAGGCTCTACATGTTCAAGGCCGGGTTTATGACAAGGTAGAACAAAAACTAGAAGCGTTGTATGAGTTAGTATTATCTTTAGAAGAACAAGTCTGTGCTCTGCAAACTTTACAGCGAGTGTGCTGTCATGCCAAGTTTGATTTTATTTGTGTGATTCCTCACATATATAATGAAGCAAATTACTCATGGGAAAAAGTTGTATCACATCTCAATGGTATTTGGCACCATAATAACTTATCTTTAGATCTTTTTCAACTCCACAGACAAATAGCCAGATTAAAACAAGCGCTACCTCTGGACTCTAACGTGGCAAAAACTGCTAAAAAAACTGTTTAAATAATTTCAATGCTATATCTGTTCCCTGACTTACGTTAAAGGATTGGTAATGTCATTGCTTGGCCTGGGAGTGCTTTTGCTGGTGGTTTTTCTATGCCTTCCTTGTATTATACGGACACTGCAAAATTCTTTTATGAGTTTAGCCAGCCAGCTACATAAGATCAAGCTCCATATAAATGAATTCTCCCTGAAAGGAACTGCAGCCAGAGAAGGGTAAGAGGGGGTGCCAGTCTGACCAACCTAAGACAGGGCCTTCAGCTTTCTCTGAAGAAGTTCCCAATGATGGGCAAGGCAGACAAGGTGATCCACCCAACCTAAGACAGGCGAGTTCACTTCTTTAAACAAAGATCTGGGAGACGTTGGGAGCTGACCGTAAAGTTTAAAGTACTCAACGTCGGGCACGTACAAGAAACTGGCTTACTTAAAAAACACCACGTGCCTGGGATTGCTTTGCTATGTCTGCAGAGTTTGTTTTACTTTCTACCAGTTGACCTTGTCTTGTTTTTGCTGCACTCTGTTTTTACTGAAATTTTCCTTGTTTTTCTGGACTATTGTAACCTTATGTTACCTCTTGACTTCTAATAGTATATATTAGGGAAAGTTAAAAATAAACGGTGCTGGTGCTGCAGTCTTGAGCTGCAGACCACCCAACCCCATCTTTTGTCTTATGTCTTTATTTTTCCATATCCTTGCCCCCTAATTCAGGATTCCCTTTCATTGTCGGCAGGCTCAGGCACTCTGTAAGTAAGAAGCAGAATTAGTGCCATGCTTTCCCTCCAGGCACAGACTGTCCACTTGTTTTCTCTGTGTTCTCTCCTATCTTTGTATATGTTGTCCTTGTCACCCTAACTAAGCAGCCATAAACCACACACCACTTTCTCTCAAGCTCACTTCACCTCAGGAAAACAAACCTATTTATTATCACTTAGTCAATCATCTACAGATATTTCAGACTGTTTTTTTTTTTCTATGTGAGGAATCTTACATGACTTCCTTATGGTGCTGTATTTCATCTGGATTATCTCTGTTTGAGTCTTATGGTTAGAGAATTATACATACACTGAGAGGTCTGTACTTTTTTCCTCTGCTGTGTGTTTGCAGAATATTAGTTTTCCCTGAATGCATCTATTATATTAGAAGAGAGCTTCCAGCACTGTGATTTCTTCCTTCCTTCCTTCCTTCCTTCCTTCCTTCCTTCCTTCCTTCCTTCCTTCCTTCCTTCCTTCCTTCCTTTCTTCCTTCCTTCCTTCCTTCCTTCCTTCCTTCCTTCCTTCCTTCCTTCCTTCCTTCCTTCATTTGCATCTCCATCTAACCAAGCCACAGTGGGAAGCAGGTACTAGGCCAACAGATCTCTGAGGAATATAAGAAAAGTATTCTGCATCCCAAGGACTCATGCTAGCAAATGATGTCTCTGTCAAAGAATATGACACAGGAAGATCCTAAAACATTCATTTCCTAAACAAACATGAGCTGGTGGTTCTGGAATTATTCCACCTCAATCCAGAAGAGATTGCAACTCTTGGGTACAGAAGTTATGAATTACAGATTAACGTATCATGTATGAAAAAACCGTCTGCCATTGCTGCTCAGGTCAGCCTTAATGAAGACTGCCCCAGCCTCCCAGGAGCCTTCTGCCCTGGAAACAGCTTTTGCCTGGAGATCCTGGCAACGAACCACATAACTCTTCTTTTGCCAGTGTGTTCATATTTCAGGATGGAGAGCTCCCTGCTTAGATCTAGTGTGCTATCACTTGCTAACCCCTGATCCTTTCCCTTTTTATTTTAGTTTATTCTCCAGAAAGAGTCATGCACTTTTCCTCAGGCTGGCTTCCCAAAGATGGACCTATTAAGTAAGGCAGCAAAACCTAGAGCAGAAAATATTGGACAACATTTTTTGAGCTTGGTCAAAGTAATTCTGCAAAGTCAGACAATACGCAAGAAAAAAATAATAGCGAAGACACAGAAAGTCGTTGAGTAAAAAGTCTTAACCCCACCCCTGTAAGAGGAAAGCAACCCCACTCAAGTTCTAAGTCAGACTGGAACTAGAAGCTCAGATCAATAGAGATCTTGAAAAGGGGACCATCCCTGACATGTGAGTCCACAGCACATACTCACAGGTAGGAATTGGTGGTGGCAAAAATGCCCTTTCCTAGCCACTCACTGGACTTTCACTGCATATATAAACTTAGAAATGCCCTCCCCCTTAAAATCAGACATCGTTGACAGCAGTGCTTTAATCTCCTGCAGGGCAGCAGGCTCTCCTGAGCTGAGAAGTAATTGAAGATTCTTCCTCACACATGTAAAGGGCAATTATCCCTAGCCTCCGGGTCCATAAGCCCCATCCAGCTCCACTTCACCAAATTCAGCCCACACGTGGTGAAATCCTCTCAAGGGAACTATTCTGCCACCACAAGAAGATAGGGAATGGTGGCTGGGTCACAGAAGAGAGAAGATGTCACTTCTTTTTCATAGGAAGAAACATACTCTAAAATCAGCATCTGGCCTGATTCTTCATCACAAGTAAGTTCTGGGCCAAGCCATGCCCTCCACTTGACAACATTGCTGGTGTTTTCACCTGCTGGATAGAAAGAATATTTCCAGGCAATTTTTCTTTTTTTTCTTTTTCTTGTTTTTCCTCCACTTTTCCTAGGCATTGAACTCTGGGCCTGGGCACTGTCCTTAAGCTTTTTGCATTCTACCACTTGAGCTACAGCACCACTCTGGCTTTTCTGTGATTAATTGGAGATAATAGTCTCATGGACTTTTCTGCCCAGGTTGGCTTCAAACCACAATACTCAGATCTCAACCTCCTGAGTAACTAGGATTACAGGCATAAGCCACCAGCACCCCACTCAATTTTTGACCTTTCACAGGATATTGTTTTAAAGGACTCAGTGTGTGGTACAATACCAGGTTCATAGTAGATACACACATACACACAGGCACACACACACACACACACACACACAGATTTAAGTAAGGAAATGAATGGATGAATGAATGAATGATTAAAAACCAGCAAATGAAACAAGAGTTTCTTTCTTGGGGGAAGAGAAGCGATACTTTCTTTGTTTATCATTTAGTAGCTGAATATGAACATCTTCCACAATTTAATTTATGGAGATGATCCAGATGGACAAAAAATAGATCAATATCAAATCTATACAGTTCTTGAAGACTTCAAATCCCTTTAGGAAAATATCTCATATCCCTGATTAACATGTAGAACTTATGAAAGGAAGTATTTCCTAAAGTTCCAGAGTTGTCTTATTTTTCTATCACATTTCTTCTCAATGAACAAATAACCAATACAAAATCTTTATGCCGTATAGCCAATATTTAAAAAAATCAGTGCAGTCAGAATTAACAGTGTCCAGCTAACCTGACAGAAGATACAATTTTACTCAAATGAAATTAACCGGGGCAATGTCAAGATGGTACTGGGAATTTGCAGGTGGCTTTCTCAAGCACACTGCCACAGACAAAACCCATTCCTCTCATCACTTTCCTATGGATACCACAAAAATTTCAACTTTTTGTGCTCTTCTAAGGATGTGCTTTTACTAATTTGTCTTAGATTTTTATCAAAACAAAAACCCTCCAACACAAAAGTAAGCACCCTGAAGTGTCTTTGACGACTCGTTTGAGAATAGACTGAGATGTGTCCAAGAGTATCCAAGCTCTGTTATGCAAGGAGAACATCACTGTTCTGGTTGTTACTCTGCATCCTAGGTCTTTCAGGTACCAGGGACGACTGGATATTTAAAAAGGTTGAGGTCAAGGTCAGGTCTACGTTGAGTTCTATGTCAAAGACAATGTCAATAGTGAATCAGGCTGGGCGCCGATGGCTCACGCCTACAATCCTAGCTACTCA
This sequence comes from Dipodomys spectabilis, assembly GCF_019054845.1. Classification (NCBI taxonomy): domain Eukaryota; kingdom Metazoa; phylum Chordata; class Mammalia; order Rodentia; family Heteromyidae; genus Dipodomys; species Dipodomys spectabilis. The sequence goes on along the minus strand of NW_024871079.1, from coordinate 741,667 downwards.
GGAGGCTGACATCTGAAGGTCAGGGTTCATGAGGATCATAGTTCAAAGACAGCCCCGGCAGGAATAGTCCATGAGACTCTTATCTCCATTAAACCACCAGAAAACTGGAAGTGGCACTGTGCTTCAAGTTGTAAAGCACTCACCTTGATCTGAAGAGTGCAGGGACAGCACCCAGGCCCAGAGTTCAAGCCCCACAGCAGACCAAAAAAAAATAGTGAACCAGAAAAAGAATTAGAGAACTCTGTTGGTAGTATGAATTCAGCTATCTTGTTTTTATAAGGGCAAATGGACAAGGGTTAAAATTAGCTTTTCTCCTTTTATAATTGAGAGATTATAAGAAATTTTCACTTAGAAGATCCTTAATGCTTACAAGATGAAGCAATGAACTTGTTCAAAAAAATGATTCAAAGGAAATGTTAAACATCATAGAGAAATTTCACCAGCAGCATTTTCCTTTGGGAGTTCGTGTTTACTTTTCATTTTGTTACCTGATGCAAAGTTAGTACAGTGGAAGGAAGCAGTCTGAACCCAGGATAAGTTATCTCATACCATTTCTTCATTCCAACTACATCCTGCATTCAAGTGCCACCCATATTTTACAGTTATGTGTGATGCAGTGATGACGATTTTATCTATCCTCTAATGCTAGAAAGAGGAAATATATCTCCAGTCTTTCAAGCCAGGCACTGGAGGTTCACATATGTAATCCTATCTACTCAAGAGGCTGAGATCTGAGCATCACAGTTACAAGCTAGCATGAGCAGGAAAGTCTAATAGACTCTTATCTTAAACTAGCCACCAGAAAGCCAGAAAGGGAGTTGTGGCTCATAGTGGTAGAGTGCAAGCCTTGGGGAAAAATTGCTGGAGGACAGCACCCAGGTCCTGAGTTCAAGCCCTACACCTGATGGGAAAAAATGCACCTTTCATCCATCCACCTGTGTATTCAAAGCAGGACAGCAGGATGGAGGTGATGGAAAAGATGAAGTAATCCAGGCTAAAAGGATGATAATAGTAAAGATGTTAAATGCTTAAACTGAGAAGACTAGTAGGACCATGAATTTGAGGTATAATTTTGGAGAAAAGTTCATGTTAAAACAAAACCTAGATAAGTGTCTGTAGTTCTTATAGTATCAAAGACACTTAGTTTAAAGGTCATTTCCTTTTTTGTTGTTCTTTTTCATGGGGCTTGAACTCTGGGCCTGGGCACTGTTCCTGTACTCTTCAGCTCAAGGTGAGCACTCTACCACTTGACCCATAGCACCACTTCTGGTTCTCTAGTGGTTCTCATGGACTTCCTTGCCCTGGCTGGCTTTGAACAGTCATCCTCAGATCTCATCCTCCTGAGTAGCTAGGATTACAGGCGTGAGCCACCTGTGCCCGGGAGCTTATTTCCTTTTTGACTAAACTGTAAGAGCAAAATATATCATCTCTTTTCAAATTCTGAGAATAAACTTCTGGACAGTGAGATCTGAGGGTAAGAGTAGGCCACCTTCCATATACAGCCAGAACAGATTGTATTCCAATATTAGAATCCAATATGACTACTACCAGCAAGTACACACAATAAAATCTAAGCTATGCACATAGTGAAAAGGCACCAGGAAGTCAAAAGGTTAAAAGTGGAGCTGTGGTTTTTAACACACTGCTTCTCTCATTCAGCCGGGCAATTATATACATGATTATAGTGGAATATATATTAAATGGAGTAAGAACAGCAATAGTTTAAAAGATCAAAGAAATATATATATATATTTATACATATATATATATATTTCTGCCTTTGTCTATATCTATCTACCTATCTATGTCTATATCTACCTATGTCTATATCTGTATATACCTACATATAGTTATCTTTGGATAGGTATGTAGCTGAAGATACAGATACAGATATCTATAGACAGATATAGACATCGGCAGAAATGTAAAGGTGAGGGTAGAACACTGGTTCATGGTTAAGATCCAGAAAAGACACAGATACCTCCAGAAAACTGATGTTAAACCCATTATCAAAACTACCCTTAAACCTCACCCAGGACTGTAGTGCAACACACCCTTGGGATTCAAGGCTGGAATAAATATCTCCTTGGGAGAGAATCAAGTATTATAGCACATGTGCATTAAAATATACATTTGTCTTTTAACTCTACAACCACACTCTGAATGCTGAAATACTAACCTGTGGAAGAGAAGAGCTGAGACCAAAGAGAGAAAAGTAGATTTGTTTCTATCATCTCAAGATGGGTCAAAGCCAAAAGCTCACTAGGTGGAAGATGGGGGAAACTGAGACAAGATGGAATCAATGAGCCTGTCTCTCTTTCCTTCCAACTCACTGTTGATCAGTCTTTGGCTCACTCTCACCACACAGCCCCTCCTTCTGTTATTCCTTGTTGGGTTCATGTCTTCTTTGGCCTCCACCTCTCTTTTCCGTTAGCATTTTGCAAAATCATGTAAATTAAGACAGCCAAAGAAGAGAAGAGAAGAGACTACAAAGAACGTGATTACCAAAGAGGTGCTCTTTCAGTCTTTTCCACATTGGAAAAGCCTAACAAGGAAACCAAGAAGAAGAAATGCTAAGAAACCCTGACCACTAAGGAAACTTAGCTTCTGCCACTTTGTTTTTTCAAGCCATCACAACTGAGTGGAACTGATTTACAATTGTTAAGCCTTTCCCTTTGAGTTTAGAGATCACTTCTATTGGCAGAGTTAGACTGAGATACATTCATTTCCAATATGTACAATTTGCACATGCATAGTATTGGTTTTTCTCAATGAAATTTATTTGTTGGTTGATTGGTTGGCTGACCTGTTGACTGGCTGGCTGGCCGACTGGCTGATTAGTTGATTAGGTGTATTTTCTCCAGTGCTTAGGATGTAGTTCAGGGCTAGTGGAAATTAGGCGAGTTAGAAGACATAAAGAGGCTTTCTAAATCTAACTTCTTTGAAGTCTTTACAACAAACAGAAAGAATTAAAAGCATGTCCAGAAAAATGGTGTCCTGACGGTTACCTGCATTTTGAATAGACCTGACACATTTTACCAATCTAGAAGCATTTTCTAAAGATTAGAAGTTGCTAAAGATATTTTTCCACTCAAAGTATAAAGATCATTATCAAGGGCCAATATCTTCAAGGCCTCCTTTTGTCTACTTCTCCTTATTCATTCTGTCATTGAAAAATAAATTCTTCATAAAACTCCTTGTTTTATATGCACAAATCTCAAGGATATTTGGTTTGTCGTATAAACTGGGAAGTGAATCCAAGAATATAGACTATTTGATTCACTCAGCAAACATCTGCAGAATACTTACTATATCAAAACTCCCTTTCACCAAGACAAAGACCCAGGAGCCAGACATGAGCTAAGCTGCATCGTAAATTTTCCCTCTTGTCTCCCCACATCACCCTGAACACAACTCCTATTTCCAGATCTTCTCTTGAACTGGTATCCCCTTCCATCCTGCATTCTGTCTCATCTGACAGACAGAATAAGGAAAATCTGATTCTATCTCAACAGGAAGTAGTAAACCCAAACTGAGCTTGTAGACCATCTACACCTGCCAAACGGAAGATGACAGGTCCCATGCCTTCTAGGCCACTTCTCTCACCAACCTGAGGAAAGCAGTCCCTGACTTCCTAAGAGATCCAAACTGAAGAATGTATTGACACACATCACAAATGCTACTTTCAACCTCTTACCACATAATTTTATTTCTTCTATAATCTCACAGTTATTGGAGATTGGAGAATTTAATCCAAAGTCATTCAATATTATGATTCAATATGGAAGAGGAAATCCTGTCAAAATGACCATTCTTTACCTCTTACCTCTTTACAATCTTAAATCTAACAACCACTCTTCTCAAACTGGACAGGCATGGGGAAGAGAGCTATCTGATAAGACAGTGTCGGGTGGGGAACAAAGACACAAAGCTCACTCTCCTAGACAGACACTTTTCCCCTCAGAAGAAGACACAATGTTTTATATTAAAATAAGCCCTGCCAGTCATTAAAATTATGCTTATCATCCTTTGCGCTCAGGAGAATGAGATCTGGAGGATTTTATTTGAATCCACCTGGGGCAGGATTAAGTCCATGAGATTCATTTCCAATTACAGAGCAATAAGCCAGAAATGGAGCTGCAGCTCTAGTGGTCGAGTGCCAGCCTTGAGTAAAAAAGCTAAGGAATAACACCCAGGCCTTGAGTTTAAGCCCCAGTTTTAGCACATATGTGTGCATGCATGCACATGCATGAGCTTGCTCACGCATGCACGAATGCATACACGCACACATACACTCCCCTTAATGATTAATAAAATGAACAAGTAGTTAAAGGTTAAAACTACAAGGACCAGTGAAGTGGCTCACATCTGGTATCCCAGCTGCATGTAGGTAGAGATAGGGACAATCAAGATTTCCATCAGTCTGATCAAAAAACTCTCAAGATCCCATCTGAACAACAACAAAAAAAATTCCTGAGACCTCTTCTCAACCAATAAAAAGCTAGGTTTAATGACATGGGCTTGTCACCCAAGCTGAAGTAAGTAGATTAAAGAATATTATAGACCAGAACCACCAGGGCATAAATGCCAAGACGGTATTTGAAGAAAAAAGAAAAACGAAAAAAAAAACACTAAAGAAGAAGGGGCTAATGCTTGATAAGAAATGTACTCATTATCTTGCCCATGTAATTGTAACCCCTTTGTACATTATTTTCACAATAAAATAAAAAAAGAAGAAGGGGCTGAAAGCATGATAGAGCACCTGCCTAGTTAGCACAGGCTTCTAAAATCAGGTCCCAGTTTTGTATACAGAAAAAACTTCTACTAAAGGGATCCACAATATCGCAACTTCCTGCAAATAACCCTCTTGCCTTTAAATATTCTTTAGTGAAACTTTTGAGAAATGTTTCACCCATACTCTGAATTTTATCTTATCTTTGTCCCCTAGAACATACAAGAATAGCTAAGACAGTATCTGGTATAAATAAGTCACTCAGTAAAGTTTGCAGAACTAATGACAACATTATCAATAACAAAAGACTTTTTTTAGTAACTTTCGGTTGAAAGGATAGGTGGACCAACAGCTACATCAAGAAATTGGGTAAAAGCAATCCAATTTACCAAAACAGCCAATGGTTGCCATGGTAAGTTCAGGTGAACCAACTCAAGTGGAGTTCTTTTCTACTATGACAAGTTCAGTAAAGCAAATATTGTACTCGTTAATCTCACATTGAAAGGTGGGGCTTAGGAGACAAATCTACCAGGTGAGACTCGTGCTAATTAAATATAATAACCTATGAACGTTTGGAAAGGCATATGATAGTAATAATTCTACCAATGATATGAAGTCCTGATTGGTGGAATGATCTTTGAAAACCAAAAAAATTCAATAATCATTTAAAGGTTAACCTTCTGTTCCTATACTGGATAACTTTGGAAAGATCTTATGTACACAAATATGGACAGTATGAATACTTGATTCCTAAAACTGCTTTATGATTTTGTTGTTGTTGTTTTTGGGTGCCAGCACTGCCCCTTGCTTATTTTGGGCAAAGCCACAACTCTTCTTCCACCTTTTCGTGGATTTAATTAAAGATGAGAATTTCCTGGACTTTTGTTTTCAGACTAGCTTAAAATAAGATTCTCAGGTTTTAGTCTCCTGAGTAGCTAGGATTATAGGAGTGAACCCTCAAGAACAGGCTTTCATTCCTGAAAGTACTATTATTCTTAGTTAGCTGGACCAAGTTACACTGAAAGATGATTCAAAGAAAGAGCAGAATGTGCAGCCATGTTTACATTTTCCTCCCACCCTGAAGGAGACACTGGTTTCACCTCATTTGTAAATAGAAAAGATCAACTGCCACACTCACTTTCTCTACACAAGCCCTCTGATGGCAGGATGAGTCACTTGCTCCTTCTCTAGAAGCAGTTCCAGAGCCCTGAACTCCCCAGACTGGAGGTTGGGAGGGAGGAGGAACTCCTCTCTTCCCTGTCCTACCTCAAGTCTGCCTTACAAATGTGTGGAGTGCAAAGCCAGTAAGTAGTAAGCATCCTGATACACATAGGAACAAAATATCCTTTTCTGAGACTCAGGCAAACCATCAGCCAATGTACTATCTTTTCAATTTTAGTAATAACAAAAAGAGCTCAATACAATTTTAACTAAAAATCCAAACAGAAAGCAGAAGAACCTTCTCAGCATTAACTGAATGGGGGAGATGGGGAATAAATAGTAGAACTAACAACTGGAGACCTGACTCCAAGGCAGGGATTGATGCAGATGAAGATGAAACTTTTCTTTGTCTTTCCTCCCTAGATGTCCTATAGTCTGGCCTGCTTGCATTCCTTCCCTCCTGGGAACTAAATGAGAAATTTGGTATTCAATTATTTCTCTCATAGACAGAAATTTGTTATTTTATTCTATTGTGTAATAAGCCAGTTCTTCTGTTCCTAAGAACAGAGTGTGGTGGTCACTCGTGAACACCTGTGTACAAGGCCCGGTGAGTGCTGGGCAATTGTGAACACTTGTGTACAATGCCTGGTGTGTAGTGGGCACTTGTGAACAATCTGGGCCTAAGCACAACCAAGTTTCCTTGCCTACGTGGAGGATGCTGAATGGGCTCGCTGCCTGGGCAGGAGCCTGGTCTACAGATCCCTGCATCCCGACAGCCCTGCCAGGGGTCAGCCTGCTAGCTGGCTCCTTGGAGAGCCCTCAGGCTTCTCCTGAGAAAAGCCAAGTGAGCAGGAGAAAGGGGCCCAGAAAGGGACCAAGACTGAACACCCCAAAAGTCACCACCACCACCACCATCACCACCTGCACACCTGGGAATGAGCCTGGCTTTGCCCCCAGTTCTCCCTGGAAGTCCCACCAAGAGCGGCCTTCGGGCCATGCCCGGCTCCCCAGGACATCCGGGCCACCTTCCCAGTCCTCATCCTCATTGTCCTCATCCTCGTCCTTGTGGTGCTGGTGGTCGTGGTGCTGGTGGTCGTGGTTGAGGCTGTGGTGGTTTGGGTTGTATTTCTGGACCTCGACCCCCGTTCTGGGCCCTTGGCACTCTGCTGCCCTTGGGAAGCAGCTCACAAACTCCTGGAAGGTGATGGTTCCATTAGAGTTGGAGTTCAGGCACTGGGCCATGGCCTAGTGTCTATGGGCCACAGACTCAGCTCACAGCACAGTGCCCTCAACTCCTCCTACTTCAGGCTGCCTGAGCAGTTCACATGGCAGCCGATGAAGTCTGAGCGCAGCCATGCCAGGGCCCACTCTTCCAGGGCCCTAAGCACATCCGTGCTGCCAGTGCTGGCAGGGGAGCTCTTTGCTGTGAGCTGCACTTGGTCCTGGACCACTCCGGGAGCCACACCAGGGGCCAGGCCAGGAGCTGGTCCATGCAAGGAGTGGCCAGTCCCTGAGTCTGAGGTAGGGGGGCTAACCACTGGTGGAAGTGTCCGAGAGGGATGAGGCGTCCAGGCCGGTCACCGTGGCTGGGCGAGCGGGGCTTCCACCTGGTCCCTGGAACTCAGGGCGATGCACCCTTGACCTCCCTGGAGCACCCAGCATGCAGCACTGGCTGCTCATTTCACAGGACCTGACTTTGCCCTCCAAGGCAGGGATGAAGGCTCGGTCTCTAGCCTCCACCTCCAGCTGTGAGCTTCTGCTTTCCTGGACATGGTGGGACAGGCCTGGGTGGGGCGGAGCCAAGCAGGGGGGCAGAGCCAGGATAGGGTGAGGCAGGGGTGGGGCTGGGGCCCGGCCTGCCGAGCTTTGCGGGGCAGAAGGATGACCAGCAGGAGCAGAATGCCTAGGCAAAAACGAGAGCTTGGAGGCCTTTCTGTCCGGGAACCAGACAGGCAGCTCGGGCAGTCCAGCCTCTGCATGTTTCATTCAGCTGTTGTGCACTATGGCTGCCGCACAGTGGGGATCCACGGCTCTCTGGCCTGCTTGCAGGGTCTGAGGTCTCCCTGGCCTCAGGATGGGCCCTGTACCCAGGCTGCCCCAGCCATCACCTCGGAGGCCTGAGTTGGAGGGAGTGTCTGAGGACATGGGGCGGCTCATGCGGTGAAATGGGTCTCTTCTTGGAAGCAGGTTTAGTCCATGTCTTCCTGCGGCTCGGCAGCCGGTCTCTCCACACACTATAAGCCGCTTTTCAGTGCACCTGTTAACCCTAGGGCTTTCCAGCTGCTTCAGACCATTACTAAATATCTTCCCCATCCTACATGCACAGTGGAGTCTTTCCAAATAAGTTCATGTTTTAAACCACATCGTGGGCATGGTTCAGAGTTGGCCTGGCAGCCTCCAGTCGGAGTCTCCACTTCACCTTCCACCCTGGTTTCTGAATTTTTACACCCCTTCCCTGGAGCCCTTTCTTGGAAGTCATCGAGAACGCAGGCTTGCAAATACGGTGAGTTATCTCCACCTCTCTACCAGTGTCTGTCTTCTCCATCCCTATGGCCATGGCCAATGCAAGCCATCACATACAGTGTGGACACAGTAACTGTGTAATGTCCTCATAACCCTCACCATTAACCGGGCAAGGCTCAGGTAGGAGGTTGGCCACAGCTTAGAGTCTGGCAGTGGCCGGCAGAGGCTGGCAGTGGCTGGCAGTGTCTGGTGGAGACTGGCAGTGAGTTGGTCCTAAAGTAACAGTATTCCCGGAGTGGGCAGGTGGAGTACTTTTCAGCTCTCAGCTTGTACTTGCTGATACTTCATCGGCCATGGCAAGTCACCTGACAAGCTCTGAGCACATGTAAGAGGGAACTACACAGCCATTTATACAGAAAGATATGCCTCATTGGAGGTTCTTGTTACAGCAGTAAACTACACCCGGGTAACTGGACATTCTACTACATCTTCTTGGGGTCTTAATCTACCATTCTCCTATTCATCCTATACCACCTGGGCTTGAACACAGGGCCTTACACTAGCTCAGCTTTTCTGCTCACAACTGGCACTCTACCACTTGAGCCACACCTCCAATTCAACTTTTTTGCTGGGTAATCTAAGGTAAAAATGTGGAGGCTTTATGTGTCTAAACTAGCTTCAAACCATGATCCTCAGATTTCAGCTTCCTAAGAAGCTAAGGTTAGAGGCATGAAACACAAGCACTTGCTGGACAGTCCTTTTTAAACACTAATTATTCCATTATTTACCAGTTCAATAAGTCCCAGTCAGATGACAGTTTTGTTCCATAGGACACACACAATATTTGAAGACATTTTTGCTTTCCTCATTTGAGGTGTTTCCTACTGGTATTTATTAGATAGATGCTAGTAATAGTAGTTCATATCATGTAAAAGCCCCTATCCCCTCATCCCATTAAAGCAAATTACCTGATCAAAAATGCTAGTAGTGATAAAGCTGAGAAAGCTAAAAAGAAACAAAAGGCCTTCTCTCTTCCATCTAAGCCATTTCTCAGCTTCAGTAGGATTCTGCTTTTCTGACTATGGTTCCACAATTTCATTGTGATTTGACACTTAACAAATGCGACACTCAGAGTGATCTTATGTCAGTTCAAGTAAGAGCTTCAGGAAAGTTTTTGAAGATCTCCATGAGTGCTCTTAGGGAAAAGCCAAGGTTTTGTGATGTAATATAATGTTGTTTTCAAGCAACAGAGGAAAGAATGAAACAGGAAACCTTCCTTTTCTATTCTTGCATCCAGGAACAAACAGACAGGAATTGAAGCTAAAAGTGGAGTCTTTGAGCCAGTGAATTGGATGGAATAAGGATCCATCACGACTTTTAGAAACAACAGCTTGCTCTCTGGCTGCTCAAGAAGTTTAAAAATTAGAGATAATCTTGTTAGAGCATGTTTTTAAAATAGTGAAAAGATATCCTTGCAAAAGGTTTGTGATCAAATACTTTCATAAAAAAATTGAAAAACAATCCTATCATTTCCTTCTGGGATGAAATACAGATATGTATTTCTTAGTTGAATTTTATTATGAAAGCTTTTAGTTCAAGGTTTTGGTTGGAATTCCTACGAATTTTCCAGAGTAACGGCTGTTGAGAACATACTTTGGAAAACTTCATGGTAGACAATGACTAGGCTGGGCTACTGTAAGAAATGATTCCTTGTTTGCATCATAAATCAACCCAACATCCCAAAGCAGTATTGAGAATCAGCACTGCAACCTGCTTTTCACCTGCTGAAATAAGCTTTTAATGGAAGCCTGTTGCAATAAACCATGTATAATTTCCTTATTGCATAAGAGCATCCTCAGTAACTGTTTTACTCCTGAAGTTACTCTGCCTTAGAAAGATCTGATATTCAATTTAATATAGACCTAGATAGCCAAGTAATGGAATACCACTAAAGGAAGTGATGGGTAGGTTTGAGAGTTCTCTGTAACTTATGCACCACTGAAAGAGCTGGCGTGCTGGAGTCTTTTCTCATAAGCAACTAACTACATACACATAGCTTACTATTTCAAAGAAAGTGAAAAGAAAAATATTAAAGAATTTCCTAGCACAGATGAGTCAGCATACATATTTACTTACTTATGTAATGCATATAAAAGGAAGAAAATAAAATAATACTCATATACTCTTACAGAGTAGCATACAATGGAATACTATAGCATATTTAACTCTGATCTGTTTTATTTTTCAAATAAAGCATTAGAGATTGAGTTGAACTTTTCACTTCATTGTATTTTTCTGGAACTCATCTACAACATTATCTATGTGCTGTATTAGCAGATATTAGGCTTGGATGAACTTTTTATTATTAAACACCAGACATCATTATTGTGCTCCAAAGTGAATCAAACACTATTTTACAAGTCAAACCAGATTGTTGCTGACATTCGTTCCTGGAACTGAGGGAGGAATGCTGCGTTTAAAACTTTTGATCTATTCTGTAATGACGGAACAAGACTCCTGAGTCATTTTCCCACATTTTCCCACATGTGCACAATATGGTTCTTGAACATCTTGCTCCTCTCAGTTGAAACAAAACTTTATCATTTATAGTATGTGAAGTAAAAACAAAAATGTCTCTCAGTTTAATTTTGGTTATCCAAAACAGCTAACTGTTTAAAATATGATTCTACAAGAGCTCCCAAATTCCCTCCCTTTAGTGTTCAAGCTCTGAACACTACAGCGAACAGGACCCAAGAACATGATGAGAAATCAGGGCTGTGATAACTTTAGATGAAATGAAACTCTCTTCCCCTGCTGGCTGTGAAGAGAGGAGCTATCATAACATGAGAAGGCTGGGCAGCTAGGTCCTGAGCAACCATTTAAGAAGCCTAGAAGATATCTGAGGAAGGCCTCTAGGAGCTGAGGATGACCATACTCACAGCCAGCAAGGAAGGATGCCTTTGTCCTAAAACCGAGAAGGATTGAATATGGCCAACCACCAGAATGAGCTTGGAAGAGGACTCTGGGTATCAAATGAGAACACAGCCCAAGCTAGAAATAAGGCCTTGATTCTAACCTTCTGAGACCCTGATCCAAGGACCCAGTTAACCTGTTCCTTGACTTAGTGGACTGTGAGACAATAAATGTGACTTGTTTTGAGCTGTGAATCTTGTGGTGAACTGTTTTCAGTGACATAATACTGATATCCAAATGTAAATTTGCTTTCTTGAAGAAGAGGAAAAAGAAAGGAGACAGGATAAAGTTTAAAAATGCTGAGGAAAGCTGATAGCAAACTATGACATGTAGTACCTCTGAAAACTAATTATCATATAATCTTAAGTTAAAAACTGGACACACAGCTCGTACAGAGCACATAGGGAACTGATTAAAAGAAATCTTCCCTTGTATTTCCTCCACGGATCCTTTGAACTACATCAGCTTGGAAGTTGCCTTAGTCATAAATTGCTGCTTCTTCAAACCATTTCTTGAAAATTTGTGCTCCAGTGCACATTGGAACATAACCTTAGTCACATACTAAATTCATCTGTGACATAATGATTTAAAAATCTACTACTAAGCCAGTAATCCTAGTGTATGCTTGTAGTTCTAGCTACTCAGAAGGCTGAGATCTATGGGTTGTGGTTCAAAGCTAGTCTCAGCCCGAAAATCTATGAGACACTTTTGCCTTCAATTAACCACCAAAAAGCTGTAGTGACCTGTGGCTCAAATGGCAGTGAAAAAGTTGAGGGATAGCCCCAGACCCTAAGTTCAAGCCCTAGTATCAGTATAGAAAAGAAAGAGTAGAGAAATCTGATGGCAGAAAATCATCTTCAAAGATGTCACACAAACTTAAAAATCTTTAAAAGATTGCACAAGCAAATAGTTAAAAGCTAATCTACACTGGTCAAAAAGTAATTGAAATGGCCAGCCCTGTTGAGGTCGAGGCATGGGTCAGTGGGTAGAACGCTTGTCAGTGAGTGAAAGTATCCTGTACTGAGTTCAAGTCCCAGTCTCAAAAAATTAATCTTCAAGCAGAAAAATTGAAAACTTCTATAAAATAGTGAAATGAAGTACTATAGCTTGAACTCAGGGCCAAGTACTCTTAGTCTGCTTTTCCACTCAAAGATGACACACTACCACCTAAGCCACAGCTCCACTTCTTTTGCAGGTTTGCTGGAGGTAAAAGTCTCATGAATGTGTTTGCCTGTCCTGGCTTTATACTGGGATCCTCACGTCTCTGCTTCAAGGTACAAGTACCTTGAAGCCTAACCTCTCAATGTCCAGAAATACTCTAAAAATATAAAACTCATTTTGTGCTTCCCTCTAATTATATATTAATAATATGGAATTTATAGGGGAGCTATACATTTCACAGTACTCTCCATTTGGCCCCATAAATACTGAAATCTGGTATGCCATTGTGTTAACTTCAAACTGAGATCCTCAGACCTCAGCCTTCTCAGTAGCTAGGATTTTAGGCATAAGCTACTGGCACTCAGCTTGGTATAACATTGGGTTGCAATGATTATTCAAATGAATCAATTTTGAAAATGTCTTCGTTCCTAACAATTTCATAATTATGGAAATTCTGAAATCTTCAAAATAGATTTAAATTCAGTAATCCTGATATTTCTTCTCTCAAATATTATTGAACAGAGAAGCATTTTTTCTTAAATCAGTAACAGGAGTTTGTTTGTAATAACTAAGCCTTGGATTAAAGAAAAATTTAATAGTAATATGAGCAAATAAGTAACCTGAGCAGTGTGCTTCAATCTGCTCACCTCCTAAATCCTTTCCTATATTACTCCAGTTCATCCCCTTTCTGGCCCTGGTGTTGGTGTTTTCCTTTTGTTATTGATGAGGAAACAGAAACACAGAGGAGTTTAGATAACTTAACCAAGGTCACACAGCTAATAAAAGAGCTGTAGTTTGGACCTGAGAATTGTACTCCATAGTCCACCTCAATTCTTCCTCTCAAATTAAATGAAAGCGATTCCCATGCATGTATGTAAACATAAAATGTTTCCCCCCCACCCTGAGTGCTTTATTAGTTAGAAGTCTTATTGCTTCACACAGAGAATGTCCTGTGATTCTCATTAGTAGCAGTCTGTTAGCAAATGAGTAAACAGGACTCCGATTTTGTCTCACTGTACCTATTCAGTTCTGGCTCACTCTAAATCTTGATAAAAATGCTTGTGGTTGCACCACAAAATGCTGACACTTATTTCTATTGGGTGGTTTTGGAAGCACAAGGATTACTTTAATGAAACATATCCATTCATGTGGGGAAGATCACATGAGAGCAGGTTTCATGTTTATTTAATGCGTTTCTCTCAGAATAAGTTAGCCAGCAGTGGAACTTCCCATCACTATTAGAATGGAAACTTCTTTCCTCTCGTAATAGAGTATGTCTTGCTAAACTAGGCAACCCTACTCAGGGACACCTGTAATTTCAAGTGTTGTAGTAAAACAATGAAACACATGATTGTCTATCAAATATTTACCTATTAATCAACTCTCCATAAACTGAACTACTGAAGTACTGGCTTGGGTGCCTTAAAAACTGTGCTGTAGCTGAATTAATTTACATTTGAGTCAACTGAATGTTTTATTCAAGGCAGGGAAGTAAAATATAAATGGAAGCTTCCACTAGATAATCCTGTGAGAGTGCCAGGAGGATCAATGAAATGGGAATGTTGCCATGGTTACAAGGAAACAGAGCTGGGACTGTCATTATCAGGAAGATATTGAAAATGTGACCCAATAAACTCATAACACTGGAGGCATTCGTCCTCTGTACCTTAATTATTGTGATCTTGGCTTTAGGAAGGAAGCCTGAATGGAGAAAAGTATCTTCTTCCTAACAGTTGGCAGTGTTAAATTCTTAGAAAGTTTTGCCAGTTATGTAGCACAGCCCATCTTGAAAATGAAGGTAATTTCCTAAGTGGAAAATGGAATAAACTTATCAATCATTCACAGAAGCCCACTGCCATGGCTACCCAGAGAAAACTCTGGTTCCAAATGAGTAACACCTTTCTGTAGTTCCATGTCAGTATGGGGAGCTCGCCGCTCTTGTTTCAAAGGACACAATTTGAAGTTCGCATTTCACAGGGCCTTATAGCCTGTCACAGCACACTCTGTATTCACTCTCCATTACAGTTCAGCTAGGCTTAAATGGTTAGCTCAAATATATATAGTAAGCACATCAAAGGGATCATAATGCTCATCTTTATATAGATTATTAGCAAATGAACAGCAGGTGTACCTCAACAACTCTGGCACTCAAGAGTCAGACACAAGATGCTCTCAAGTTTGAGGCCAAGCTGAGCTACAAAGAAAGACCCTGTCTAAAATTTAAAACTAGAGAACAGTAAAACCAGTAGCAACAAGCAAAACAGGCAATCACTAAGACAGACAAAAACAGAAGGCAATTGCCATCTGTAATAGGATCTAGACACAAGTTAGATCCAAATTAAAATTAGACTCAGGTAGCAATGAAGTAAACTTACTGCATCTTCCTTGGAACTTGTTTTGACTATCTTTCTTATATAAAAATCTATTGGACTGAGGGAAAGGAAAGGGAAGGATGATATTCCCCAAAGATAGGAAATGTACTCATTGGTTAACTTATGAAATGATAGGCCCTTTCTTCATAACAATTGTTTAACAAATCTATTGTACTCTGACAAATGAGCCTTCTATCAACTGCAAATTTACCCGCTATAAACTGCTGCATAAATCATAAAAGGAATAATGGATAGCATCATAATTAGAAAGAAGGATGAGCTGGGAGCCAGTGGCTTACATTTATAATTCTAGCTATTCAGGAGGCTGAGATTCAGGGATCCTACTTTGAAGCCATCCCAAGTAGAAAGGGATATGAGACTCCATTCCCAAAAATGTTTAGCAAAATAATTATTCTGGAAGGCTGACAGAAGTGGTAGAATACTAGCTGAGTGCTAGGCTCTGATTTCAAATCCTGACACTTGGAAAAAAGCAAAAAGAAAAGGAAGAGTGACATCGTAGTGTAGAAAATGGAAATGGAAATATGTCTGATTTACAAATTAAATAGAAATTTGCAGGACCAGTGATCTACAAATATCAAGGTATATATCTGTAGTAAATGAGTGAAAATACTCAGGTAGTTTAATTGATCTGCAGGGAATGCATATCTATAATATAAACAAAATAAAAATTAAACAGCAAAAAATCCCATCAATAAATGGCCAAATGAATGAGACAGTCCTTAAAAGTACCAATGGGGGGCTGGGAATGTGGCTCAGTGTTAGAATGCTTGCCTACCATGCATGAAGTCCTGGGTTCGATTCCTTAGTACCACAAACACAGAAAAATCCGGAAGTGGTGCTGTGGCTCAAGTGGTAGAGTGCTAGCCTTGAGCAAAAGAAGCTCACGGACAGTGCTCAGGCTCTGAGTTCAAGTCCTAGGACTGGCAAATAAAAAAGTACAAATAGCCAACAAATACATTTTAAAGTCCAGCATCTTTAGTCATCAAATCTACATTGAGATTCCATGTCATCTCAGTCAAAACAACTGTTATCAGAAGGGGAAAAATATCCACAAATAGCAGCAGATACTAGATGCAAAAAAAAAAAAAAAAATACCCTCTTAATGTGGGTGGGGGATGTACAGGAAATGTTTGTATGTATGTGCTGTGTGTATGTGTTTATGTGTGTGTGTATGTCTCCTTGTGTATTTATGTTAAACACAAGGAGAATCATTCACAATAATAAAGAACAGAAAATGTTATTTGCAGGAAAGTAGGTGGACCTGAATATAATTATGGTGATAAAAAATAAGTCAGACGTGGAAAAAAGCATATTTTTCTCTCATAGGAAAAAACTAGATTTTAAGAGAAAAATTGGAAGTAGAAAGAGTATGGTTTTGGAAGAGAAAGAGGATCTGTGTGAGAAGGCCAAGAAATGATGATGGTGGTGAATATGGTCAAAGTATACTATGCACATGCATGATATGTCATGTAATCCATTCTTTTGTACATTAATATATGCTGGCATGAGAAAAATAAAACATCAAGAGCTAAAAATAAAGTATATAATACATTGATATTTACAAAGTTGTGAAACTGTCATCACTAATTCCAGAATATTTTGAAAATTCTGCCCTGCACACACTAGCTATTTACTTTCCATTCCATCTTCCCCCCCAGCTCCTGAACAAAATTAATTCCTTCATTTCTCTGTCTTCTATGCATGTCCTATGACTGGAGTCCTACAATAGTGTGATCTTTTCTTAGCATAATGTTAATTTACCATAATTATTTTCAAGATTCATCCATGTGTATCATAGACCTGCACTTCATTCCTTTTTATGGTTAAATATATTATTGTATGGATATGCTCCATTTTGTTTATTCATTAGTTGAAGGGCTAGTTACTAATGCTTACCATGCTGGGAACACATAAAGGGAACACAAAGTTTGGTCTGGAGGCAGTAAGAGACTAGGGAAAACACAGGCAAGACCCAACAGAGTGAATTTTATGGAAGGAACCACTGAGGCACAAAAGAAGATTTAGAATGTGTTAATTTGAATAAATCTAACAGCCTCTACAGCATAGGCCCCGACTAGCTGTGGTAAGTCTTTTATCTGGTCCTCACATTTCAGACCATTCCCCAACAGATGGGTAGTGGCATAAAGTCTGGTAATCCCTGGAAAGGATATTCTCTCCAGATCAACAAGGTCCCAAGTACCGAAACGTTAGAATAAAAAGTTGTCTTTGAGCCAGGCACCAGTGGCTCACACCTGTCATGCTAGTTTCTCAGGAAGCTGAGATCTGAGGATCACAGTTCAAAGCCAGCCCAGGAAGGAATGTTTGTGAGACTCTTATCTCAATAAACCACCAGATAGCCAGAAGTGGCGCTGTGGCTCAAGTGGTAGAGTGCTTGCCTTGAGCTGAAGAGCTGAGGAACAGCACCCAGGCCCAGAGTTCAAGCCCCATGAAAAGTGGTCACTATACATCTATAGTGACCACTTCCTTCTGGCCACCTTCAACTTCTTTTAATTGGACTACAGAGAGGACAAAACTAAAGAAGAGAGCTTCTGCTAGTAACTAAAGTATAGTACCCAAGGACATAAATTTTCACTTGATATGGTCATACATATAGCATAATGAAGTTGTAGAAATCACTTGCCACTATGGAGTAGTCTTTGAAACACAACTTTTTCTTTAAAAAAACTGCTCAATCGTGAGCAGATAATTAACAAACTTTTATGATAACCTAATAAAATATTATACATTAGTACTTTAATGTGTTAGTACTTACTTTAGTTCTTTTCATTTCTTAAGATTAACTGAAGTGTTTATAGGTGAGTTTTGCTTTAAATTATCCCAAAAAACAAACAAAAAAGCTAAAGGCACTGATGACACAAAATAGAAATAGTAATAATAACTAAGACTTGAAAATGAATCCATTAAAACTACAGCTGGGAACCGGTGGCTCACACCTGTAATCCTCCATACCCAAGAGGCTGAGCTCTGAGGATCAGAGTTCCAAGCCAGCCAGGGCAGGAGACTCTGTAATACTCTTATCTCCAATAAACGACTCAAAAAGGAGGAGGAGGAGGAAGAGGAGGACAAGGAAGAGGAGGAGGTGGAGGAGGAGGAGTTGGAGGAGGAGGTGGAGGAGGAGGAGGTGGAGGAGGAGAAGGAGGAGGTGGGGCAGAGAGGAAGAGAAGGAGGAGGAGGAGGAGGAGGAGGAAGAGGAAGCCACCACAAGCAGTGGTACGGCTCAAATGTTAGAGCAATAGTCTTGAGCAAAAAGAAGCTTAGGACAGTGGCCAGGTCCAGAATTCAAGCCCCAGGACCGGCAAAATCAATCAATCAAACAAACAAACAAAAAAACACTTTGCAATACTTTTGTCTGTGCATGAATACAGTATTCACATAATAAACCCTTTGAAACCAAGGTGAGATGCACAAGAAAAAGAAGTATTAAAATTTGCAATCAGTGTAGGAGAGTAACTATATAGAAACCCAAATTCATATACGATATGTATTTATACTATTATGAATCAAAACTCCATCCCTTTTCCTTAAATTCCGGGATTGCTTAAGTGACTTGATCTTTTCTCTAGTTCCAAATATCTGCAGGCTAATATTGACACAGGTTGATCGAATTCTTGTTGAAGTAGTTTTATGCTAAACAATGGGATCCTAAGCATGAGGTAAAGCATATTGTGATACATTCTGATGAGAGTCTGATCCAATTAGGAAATTTCACTAATCAAAGACCCTTCACTCTCAAGAGAGCTTTACTGAACAGCAGTAAAGGTTGCTTAATTAATAAGATTAAAACACCCTTCAGAAACAAGATCAGTATGACATATCTATCTGTGTCACGAAACCATCCTCTAAATATAGCACTGTGAAATCTTGGTGGGAATATTTGGTCAGAATGATCAGAAGGAAGGGAAAGAGGGAAGGGAAGGGAAGGGGAGACTATTGATCTTTGTACATCTATTAGTTATTGGTTTTAAATAGTATTTCCTTAGAGTTTCCATAAAATAACCAATTATTTTTTTGCTTAAGAAAATTATTTCTGCTGTAACAATTAAAAACCTATTTTAAAAAATCCCCAAATGATACATGTAAACCAAGCAATAGAGGAAATTGGTAAAAGAAACCATTCTCTGAGAGTCATTTCCTCATGGTGCCTGTAAAGTGAGGGAAAGAAATTGCAAGAAACATTCAATGTATGTGTTAGTAAACTTAAGAAACTTAAATTACTATATGCAACTACAATGGGGAAAAGACAGATAAACTTTGATGAGGTACCTTGAATAAGAGCCACGAAGCCCACATCTGTGGCCCCATAGCAACTTATCTACTACTATCAACTAGTCTGCCTGGACCAGGACCTTGTCTCCTGAAATTCAGGATACACATTTAGCTTCTGGGAGATGAAAACAGGGAGCATTCATTAGAAATGCTTCAGAACAAGGAGTGATTAGAAGGAGATTTAGTTACTAAGACAGCAGGTGAAGCAAATACCCTGACACCATCACTGTAGAAACCAACTCCCACAGTGTAAACAGATGGGCCAAAGAAGGAGGAATAAAATGACCGTATAATTAAAACCAGCGTGTTCTGTGTAGACACAGGCTGCCATTCTTCTTACAGGATGGTTTAATGGTGCCAACTTCCTTTCTGAGGTCATAGATTCCATCAGGGGAAATAAGTCATTCAAGTCCCATAGGTGTTTGTCCAAACAGCCAACATGGCAATTAAAATTATACTTATAAAGCACTTTTAATTAACTGAGAAAATGATAATTAAATAAAAATGATATCTGTAGAAATGGTTTATATACTTTATAATTTCCAAATTTAATCTCCAAATATTTTGTAACCTTTTCAGAGACCAACAATATTGTACAGAAAAAAAGAGGAGAATTTAGAGGTATGTTTCTTCTTCCTTGATCTAAGCTTGCCAGAACTGAATTCCCCTTTTCTTTTCTGGATATAACAGGCCCATGAGAACAATCGTTGCTAGGCACAGAATACCAGAAAATGACGCTCAGAGGAGAGGCTTACAGACAGGACTGAGAAGCCTCTCAGAGTCCCAGCTCTGCCAACATGAAGGATCTGGGTGGGTGCTGGAGTGGGTGCTGCTGGCCAGGTAAGATCTGGAGAAAGGACTAGAAGATGCTTTGAGTCACAATACCTGTGTCCTGACATTGTGCAAAGTGCTTTCTCCGTCTTCATGTCTGAGAGGTCCAGTCACTTCTGTGCTTCACATGGGAGTTTGATATTGTATTGTACTGTACAGGTTGACATGCAGATGCTGTGAAAATGAAGTCACATAAACAAATGAATAATCTTAACATTACTTTTGCACTTTTGACTTTGTCTATTAATTCTTGGAGCTTTAGACCTTTATTTAAAGCAGAGCCTTATACTAAGAGGTGTTCTGTAACATCTCTGTGTTCTGACTTTTATCACGTATAACTACATCCTGATTTTACAAGACGAAGACCTCTGAGTAAAGAAGCTGAGGAGGAGCAGAAGCTGCTTTCTGTGGTGTCAAGATGACTGGTCACTATTATTCTTTGCATACATGGGATTCAATAAAGCTAGCCTGAGTCATGAGAGGGATAAAGTAATGGCTACCGTTATGAGGACAGGATAGGGAGTAGATGAAAATTATGAAGACTGTAGCTAGATTCAAAAGACCCTTCTCTGGAAGTGGCATTATAGCTCAATTGGTAGAGTGCTAGCCTTGAATTGAAGAGCTGAGGGACAGTGCTCATGCCCAGAGTTCAAGGTCCACGACCAACAAAAAAAGAGTCCTTTCTTTGCACCCTTCTCCCTGCCCCATCCTACTCCTGTACTACAGACCAGCAGACCCTCTATTCACAGGACTGGTCCTAGTTATAAGTTTGTACATTTTGTTATCTGTAGCCTATTGAACAAGCATCCCAACACTACTCACTTTTGGAAACTGCTATGTCTAGACCCCCTCTGTCAGGTGTGCAGCAAGACAGTGGTGGAGGCCAGTCACTTGCTATCTCAAGCATCTGTGAAATTCGCTGATTCTTCAGGGTCTCCATTACTTTCCAAAACTCTTGTGAAAAAGTCATCTGCATCACTGAACACTCCTCTCTCAGAAAACCTATCAGAAAATGTAATTCCAGCTACAACACCCGAGCCTTCTCTAACTCTACCCTCCACAGACTCTCCCAAGCAGGTGATCTTACCACCAGATCATGCTCTGTCACTAGAGACTATGTTTCCTTTGGAAACTAAGTTTCAAGCAGCTCCATTGCCATCCCAACAACTCGCCTCAAATCTTCCTCCCATAGAACATCATACTTGGGGAATAGGAGATGTTCTCCAACATGCTTCCACTTGTGGAATGACTGGCAAACCTTCTGACTTGCCCACTCATGACCCACTAACCAGAGAATTGTCCTACAGAGAGCTGGGTGTGAAAAGCCCTCCCCCTTGTGAGTTAGTATAATGCGAGGCCAAGCGGGAATCCCTTGCCCTCCATTCTTCCAAGGACTCTTCTGAAGGTATTGCTGCATCCTACCACATCGAGCCTGATAACCATGCAATTGTCAGACTTGGCATTCTAGCATTCTTGGAGAACCAAATCAAGAAGTGAGGTGGCTTCTTGATGTGGAAAGAAAGGGAAAGATAAACTGATTCTTATGCCCAACAAGATAAGCTACGATGCCAATTGAATTCTGTAGGGAAAGTGTTAGCGTCAGTTGCTGAGAAGCAGGAATTGGCAATTTCCCTTCCATTTGGGAGCTCCAACATCAAGCAAGGGGAGCTGCACAAGTACATGCAGGCCTTATGTCCAAATCCCTATGAAGGCCATTCTCGGCAAAAGTCTATCCAACTCTTTTGGGATCTTCCATCTTTGTACAGTGAGCGTTAAGCTCCACGATCCATGGCTTAGGTGACTATTCTTTGAAATTTGTCTCCTTCAATATAATCTCCAACGTCTTCACAGACCACAAATCACCAGTAATCCCTGACCCTAAACTTCTGCCATTGCCTGAGATCCAATCTCAAGTCTTGCCTGAGGCTTTGCACCAACATCTTCTAGGAACCCAGGCACAGGCCCAGCTTCACTTTCTGCTCCATGGCCTGCCATCTCCTGAACCTCCCGTTAGGGCCTGTGGAGTCTGTTTTCATGGACTGCAGAGTGAGGCACATCTCCTTACACCATCTGAAATTTATCACCCAGAATATAATATATTGCAGAAAAAGCAAGAGAATGTGTGGGATTTACCCTCTGTGGTCCAGAGATTTCAGGAATACTTTTGTTCTCCATCTCCAAAACTTCCATTGGTCAGACAGTATTCTAAAGCTAAAGTTATGGTCTCCATCCTTCCTAGTAATTTCCCCCTCACCAGTGACCTGCGGCAAGAACTAGAGCATCAGAAAGAGGCTCATCCAGCAAAACTGGGGCCTGCCCCACAGGATCCAGGAGTCTCTGTTACTGGTAAGTCGTAGGATAGAAATTCTGCAAAGCTCTGAGTCTAACAGCAGTCAGAGTCTCTCATGGATTTCCTCCTTTAAACATCAGAAGTGCAAACATCCAAACTTTGAATCTAGCTAACTTGAAAGCTTTAATGAGAAGAGCATAGAGATACCTCTGGTAGATGAGGAAGTAGGGAAGAAACAAGGACACAGTGCAGAGACTGGCCCCAAAGACCATCTGTCCAATGCCTCAGTGGGGGCTCCACATAATAGTTCACAGTCTCAGTCTGAGTCAAATTCTGAAAGTTTCACAGGGATTGTGTCAGGTAATGATTTTAGTACCTGACTGGTAATTCTGCATCAGAAACAATTCCAGGATGCCTGGAAGTACATTGGAACAAGAAATTTACAGAAATCAAAGAGTATCAGGTTCCTGGGACTGTCATTCCAACAGCATGCACTTGTCCTTGTGTGAAAAATCCCCTAGCCAAAAGAAACAGAGAGTTTTGGCACCACTCATAGGGAAGGATAGACGTCTGGCCACACCCCATGATATTTCTTTCCCTGATTCCAGCAAGTCAAATATCGTGGCAGACAGAATTACATTTTTTTTCAAATGAAGACAATGCAATGTCTTCCCCAGAAGGCCCAGGAATCAATAGAAACCACTTATGTGAAAGAA
Source organism: Dipodomys spectabilis (assembly GCF_019054845.1). NCBI lineage: Eukaryota > Metazoa > Chordata > Mammalia > Rodentia > Heteromyidae > Dipodomys > Dipodomys spectabilis. The sequence continues at coordinate 718,660 of NW_024871079.1, read as the reverse complement.
GGTCCATCTTGGTTTGCTCCAACTCTAAACTTTCCTCCCCATCCACCTCTATTTCTGGAGTATATTCTAAACTTGGGGTTTCCCAGCCCCTTGGACAAAAGTCTTTTGCTAATAGCCAAAGAAGATGGGAACAACAAATTCAGCCTCACCTGTGAGCAAGAAAGAACAGTGGTTTCAGAGACAATTACTCTCTGATACCAACAACGAGTACATTGAGAACCTACATAGAATGAAGGAGGGCAGATGGCCTTTTCTGCACCCAACACATGGTGTCCTAGAAAAAGCCAGTGTGACACAATCCATAGCAGACAATATGTGCAGTCCAAATGTGTTCCCGAGGACAGCAGTGGCTGCACCTGATACAGACGATAAGAAACAAATTTTTAGACAAAGCATTCAAAGGACTGATGAAAAAGGGATACGTTCAAAGAAAATTTCCCTATATAATATCTCTAAAGAGACATTCAAGACAAAGGAATTCTGTAATCTTCCATTAGAAGCTAAAAGCAACATAACCAACGAGAGCAAAGCTTCCGTAGTGATACCTATCAATCAAAGCAAAGCACAGGGTATCCTCACCACTAAAAAGATCCCAATGGATACATTGGTTTCCCAAGGTCTGAGTTATCAGACATTAAAAAATGGACTTTTCAATGAATTAAAACTGAAACTGGAGAGCAGAAAGACAGGAAAGGCCCAGAGTCTTCAGGATGACCAGCCTCTGGAATCAGATAACTTGAAAAATGTTACTTTACTTACTTTAAACTCTAGTGTCACCAGTGTGGACATGGCAGCTTCCCATGAACTGCATGAACAACTGGACAAGACAACGATCAGCAGAGGTCAGGGCCAGAAGCGTTGCACCATAGTGACCTCCAGAAGGGCCAAGGCAAAAATTTTCCACAAAGTAACAATGACATGAGTCCTGCAACACTAAATCAGACGAGTCTGGTGGAGGAGATACATGGCTTGGGACATCACAACTCAGAAGAGGAGCTGCCATCCTCAAAATAAAACATTAAAGGAGACACCTGCGGGGACATCCTATATTCTTACAGAAGGGACAGCCTCCTCCTGAAAACCATTTCAGAAACCATATGAAACAGTTTTCTCAGTGGCTTAGTACAGGTAAAAATGGCAAATGACAAGAAAGCTATCTGGGAAAGGGCAGTTCTCCATGATCATCCGCTCAAGCCAGAAGCCTAGGTAAAGGGAAAGCTTCTTTTTCTGGGAACACTAAAAATCAGAAAGTCACCAGAGACACTGGTATAGTCCCAGTGGCAAAATAAGGGCAAAGGCATGGAGTAGGTGTCACATGCCCCCAGGAATCCCTTGTATATCCCATGAAGTCTGGGAAATCTCAACCAAAGGCAGAACTTCAGACACAGACAGAATGTAGCCAGGGCAAGCACCCCACAAAGCTTCCTGCTCTAAAGTGACATGTGTCACTTTAGACACATGAAGCTGCTAGTCTTAGACAGAGAGTTACCTTGAGAAGAACAGGCAGGGCACAGGCTGGCACAAAGAGCCAACAAAGAATGTGCTAACTCCTGAGCGAAGGCATCTCACAGCCATGGAATACAGGGAACCAGGGCTCCACAGCAGACCCACCTGCAGACAGCAAGTGCCTCAAGTGCCTCTGGCTACCCCTACCATTCCTAACGGCAGTGTGTTGGGAGTGGTTCCCTTTTGAAAGGGAAACTTTTCCTCCATCATTAGCAGGGACAAGAGTTTCCTCCCTCAAAATAATTCATAACTTCCCCCGTAATAAACCTCCAATACATTACCTTGTTCTCATCTCCAATAAATGCCCTTATAGCAGTTCCGTCTTTTACATACTGTTTTGTTGGTATGGGTTTAGGGTTATCTATGGCTAGTGTTTAGGAGAAAATAAAATGAGGTTAGCTTTTCCTGATTGCCCCTATTGTCTCTATAAGGAATAGATGGCCCTACTCTTGAATCCTCTTTCTCTACCAGTAAAGGTGGAGAAGATGGATCCTACCTTAGCATATTGCCAACTGCATGACAGGCTATGCTGCAATTCTTCCATCTATTAATTGTTCCTGTCCTATAAGTGGTAGAGAAATCTTTCTCTGTACTGAGGACCAAAGGTTGATAAGTTTTGTGAACCCACTGGTTTACTCCTTTCTTTTTTGTTCTGTTTCCCTTTCAATATATTTTAATGTGAAAATACCATACATAGGGGTTACACTTACATGATCAAGGTAATAAGTAAACTTCTTAACAAGCATTGTTGCCTCCTCCTTTGTTTCCCCTTACCATCCCTTCCCTTATTCCCCCACACACACCACCCAGTGCCAAAGTTGTAAAGTTCGATTTTCGACATAACGTCTTGTACAATGGGTCCATCTGTATCTCTATTTAAACAATTTGTTTTTTTCCTTTCCCTACCCAAATTATACCAACATCAAATACAATGAAAACAGGGGTTATACCATGGGCAAGGGACATACAAAGCAACAAAGAAATCATCTTATAAATATGTTAGAAACAATAGCAAGAAAGAAAAACCATTTCTTAACACAACTGGGCAGTAACAGGTAATGACTCTGTCGGGGAGTGTTTGATGGCCTTGCTCCAGGTGGTAGGTAGAGTCAAAAAGAGGAGGTGGTACTCCTAAGGGATCATTTGTTATAGGAGCATTCTTTGATCTTGCCGTGAATATCTCCCTACTGCTAGCAACCCAAGAGATATGTCCCCCCCTGGATATTTCTTCACTATGCTTAGACCAAATAACATTGTTTAGAATATGAAAAGAAAATTCACGCTGTTCAGTGTCAGAATGCCACACAGGGTAAGATAAAGGTGACTGTGTGAAAGATGTCTCAGAGTGACAATCATGAAGTAAGGAAAACAACCCTGTAACAAAAATCTGAGTACCATGGGCACATTCTTCTCAGATCAGTATGATCCTCCAGCCTTTCTTCAAGGTTGATGAGAGTGCTAGAGGGCTTAATGATCTCATAGTGACTGAACTGTACTATATATGAGACTCTCTGAGCATTGAACAACTACAGGGAAGTCATCAGGCACGAAATTCCTGTCTTTAGGGAAAGTCTTCCATCCATACTTGAGGACGATGTATCTAGTGTGTACAAGTTCACCTGTCAGGATGAAGTTGTCATCCTTGATCTAAGCTTGGTAGAGCTAGAGTGGATCACTTTTAGGTCATCCGCATGATGCAAAAATGAGTCCTCATATACACATCCCACTAAAGTTACAGATTTTAGAGAACTTACTAGGGTCTTGCACAGAATATTTTCACTGTTCAAATCTGTGCATATACACATGATAAAAGAAGTTGGGTACATAGAATGTAACCTCTTATACTGGGATAGTCTGAAAACTAAGTGTTTCCTACAGTGCACTTATACATTTTCTAGGAAAAAAAAAAACAAAAAAACATTGTGCCTTCTTAGCATCAAAATGAATCTGAACATGGGGCCGAGAAGGTGGTTTAGTGGTAGAGTGCTTTCCTAGCATGCATGAAGCCCTTGGGTTCCATTTCTCAGCATTAAATAAACAGAAAATACCAGAAGTGGCTCTGTGGCTCAAGTGGACAGTACTCAGGACTTGAGTTCATGCCCCAGGACTGGAAAAAACAAATGAATCTGGCCCTGGACTGGTGGCTCACACCTGTAATCCTAGCTACTCAGGAGGCTGAGATCTGAGGATCCCAGTTCAAAGCCAGCCCGGGCAGGAAAGGCCATGAAACTTTTAACTCCAATAAACCACCAGAAAACCGGAAGTGGTGCTGTGGCTCAAGTGGTAGAGAGCTACCCTTGAGCTGAAGAGGTGAGGGACAGCACTCAGGCCTAGGTTCAAGCCATATGACCAACCAAAAAGTAAATAAAATAAATACATTCATAAGCAAATAAATCTGAACAGAAGACAGTTATGATGACCTTTACTACATGTTTCCATCTCTTTGTCCAAGGTTATGCCTTAGAGACTATGGTGTTTCCATCTTAGAGATGCAGAAAGAATGCAGACTGTGGGGAGCTTCTGGGGAAGAACAGTGGAAATTCAGTGTACAATTCTGATTATGCATGGATGTATGATGAACATTTTCCTCTCTTCATACTATGTTAGGATCCTTTACCATTATTCCTGTTTACTTGCCATTCTCTAGTACTTATCAGCAGAAATGTTCATCCAAATGACATAAAGCAAAGTTACATTTACTCTATCGTTCCAGCACATGCCCAAATTGCCAATTTTTCATGTTGACATTGATCAAAGTCCCATTTTTTTACCTTTGTGTGATTTGGCATTTTTCCATTCCCTAGTCTAGCCACTAATCTATGTCCTTCACCTTCAAAATGCAATACCCATCATTTTAAAACTTAAAAATAAGTTGAACACTTAAAAGTCTCCAATCAGGCATGCTGATGCATATCTATAACCCCAGCTTATCAGGAGACAGAGATTGCAAATACAGAAGTTTGATGACAGCCATGAAAATGTGACACTCCATCGTAAACAAGTTAAGCCTGCTGATCCATACTAGTAAACCCAGTGGCATGGAAGGTGTAGGTAAAAATACTATAAGACAAAGCTAAACCTAGGCAAAAATGAAAAAACCCTATCTGAAAAATCAAAAAAGTGAAAAAAAGCTGGAGACATGTTAGAGAAAATGCCTAACATGTGTGAGGCCTGGGTTTTATATCGAGAAATAAACATTAAAAACACTAATGTTCTACAACTAAACACTGACGATTGTAGGGGAGAGCAGTTTAAAGCCAAGGTTTTTGTTTTGTTTTGCCTTGTTTTTGTTTGTGTGTTTTGCTGTTGGTTTCAGGGCTTTTGTTGGATGTTGGAGCCAACATTTTCATAACCAGCTAAGAAAGCATACCTATTCATAAACAGATGAAAAATCATATCTAGATCTGCATTTTGGAAAAATGATTGATTGACCAAGAGAAGCTGATGACCATTCATAAGGGTAGCATACAACTAAACCGCAGCACCACACACTTGATTCACCTCAATTCACAGCTCAATTCTGTGTTTATGGGCCTAGGTTTTTCCACAAAACACAGGAAATGAAGCTTCTTAGTCATGGTCTCTAGATTTTCTTTTCCTCATGTTATCTCATTTCCTCATAAGGTCTCTTCTAGTCTAAGACAGAAGCCGATGGGATTGGGGAGGCATTCCCCCCTAGAATTCCTAACAATCACATGCCTAAGACCAGATAAGCCACATGAACATCCCTGAAACATAATCCATAATCCAGAAATTGCCCCACATTCATCTAGAACAAGGTAAATTCCTTCAGAGTCTACAAGGGTGTAACATTCTTAATAATATCAAAATCAAATGATATTCACAGTCATTTACTTAAAACAGCCTATTTTCCTATAGCCTATATACATTCTCTTATGTGCTTTAAATGATCTGTAGGTTACTTGTACCTAATATAATGTAAGCATTATGTTAAATGCCTTATACAGTATTATTTAAAGGGATCATGCAAGCAAAAAGGTTTAAAAATGTCAGCAAAGTTGCAATTATCTTTTCTGAATAATTTTGAACTACACTTTTTGAGCCCAGAGATATGGAAGCCACTAAGACAAAAGAAAAATTGTATGAAAATGAAAGTAATTTGAAGGGATAATTCGGTCTAATAATAAATTTAAGTTAGGGCTGGGGAAGTAGTTCAATGATAGGCCACTAGCTAGCATATATGAGGTCCTGGGTTTGAGATTGAACATAAGAAAAAAAAAGGCAAGACAAAGGCAAGGGAAGGGGAAAGGAAAAGGTGGGAGTAGTGCCAAGAATAAAAGCAAACTCAAAAAGAAATTCAAGGCATAGGCAAGGCAAAGGACAGAAAGTCTAGGACTAGGAAAGGGAGAAGGAAAAGGAAAAGAAAAGGAAAAGAAGGGAAGAGAAGGGAAAATGGGGAGGTGGAAGGGGAAGGGGAAAAGAAAAAGGGGAAAGAAGAAAGGGAAAGGGGAAGTGGAAGGGAAAGGGAAAAGGAGGTGTCATAATATTGATAAGATGAAAGTTTCCGAGCTAATAAAAAGATCCACCATGCATCCATGTTCTGACAGATAATGATACGAGTAAATGCAATTGAAACATAGGGTGCCCTTTACTTGGTTGAGCATTATATCTGGCTGCATCTGGCCAGATGATAACAAATGAGATGATCATCAAAATGAGTGGACTCAATTAAGAATATGGCCATTCCTAATGTGAATGAATATCAGCTAGTTCCTACACAACAGAATTTTTTAAAGAAGATTGAGGAAAGGGAAATTCCTTTTATTCTTCCTGTGTACTGGAGCTCTGACATCAATCTACTTCTGCTCTCACATCAAAACTTGCACAACATGCATCTCACTTTTCAGATCAGCTTTCTTGAAACTTGATTTCTCAAGGCTTTTCTGCCATCATGCTACATAATTTGTGGTTCTCAATCTTCTGCTTCTCTTTAACAATTCAGAATAGTATCTTTTTTGTAACCTGACTCTTCTGATTATCAGAGTCAACAGGATGGACTTCTCCAATCAGTCTTTAAGCTTTCTTTTAATTCCAACTGGATTTCTGTAAAATCCCACATTGAGAACTTAGGTTGACGCCCATTTTCAGATTGTCTTAAATGCCTACACGTTACCATTAATTTTTCATGGGAACATGAAGATTAACCATTTACCTCTCCAAACACTGCAGTCTGTATTGATTGTGTGCCTGTGTATCCACTGTATAAAAAGCTTCTGGTTCCAAATACAAAATCTTTCTTATCACATCCTACCTAAGGTTTAACTGTAGTTGCTGTTTTAAAACATTTGTAGGTGTCAATCTCTTTCTCTATGAAATGAAGATAGCTGATATCCCTATCAGAGACTAATGGTAAAGATTACTTAAAGAAACAGTACCAATGATCTAAAACTAGATTGGGGTAATCTTGTCTTGTCAAAAAAATATCACTCCAATCCCTCCCAAGAAGACAGCACAAATCTAATTTAAAGCATTCAAAATTACAAGTGTCCAAAAACACCTATCACCTTACCTTACCAAGTCTTCTGGAGTGCTGACTGGTACTCCAGGTTTGTGGTTTTCCATAGCATGGTCTGCTCAAAGGTGGTAATGCAAGAGGACTGTTAGAAAAAAGATTTTATCAAAATAAATGAGAAAAATGCACATGATAACTTTAATCTAATACATCCATTAATATGCTAGATTCTAAACAAGTCTCAATAGACAGGTGCATGAAAAAAGTATTATGCGCACTTATTTGAAAGTGTGTCACCTTCTTGTGCAAAACTTTTATACTCTCAAGACACATACATTGGTAACTTCATTTGGTCCTAATCATCTCAGCCCCCTCCCCTCTCTTTCATAATAGTCCATAATTTGAGAATTTGATTGAGAAGTGCATTCAAGGCTATCAAAGATTAGACTGACCTTGTTTATGATATGCCACACAGGCTAAACAGAGAAGTCAGCTCTATGAACAGGTTATCAGAATAAGGCTTGGTTAATGCACTAAATTATTGAAGATCATATATCCTGCCTTTCCAGTGAACACAGCTTCTCCTAATCTAAGGACCCTGGGAAAAAGGACAGGACCGGATTTCAGGGTCAGGGAGAAAGTCCATGGGTAGAGAAGGATCCTACATAAACCTCGCGTTGCCTCAAAATTGGGCAGGTAAGACTCGTGATTGTGTGCCAGAGTACACACCTGTACACTGAAGGGTGAAGGTGGGAGAAGAGTCTGATCACTCCTGTTCTTTACAACTCTGCAGACTCATGGTGAAGGTAACAGGAAGATATTGTTTTAATTGGCTTTATCATTGTTTGAAAATCCCAAAAATAGCTAAGTGTAGTAGTGTAAGCTGTAATCTCAGCTACTTGGCAGGCAGAGATCAGGAGCATTACACTTCAAGGCCAGCCAGAGTAAAATGTTTGTGAGTCTTCATTTCTCACAGTAAAAGCTTAGAAGGGAGGTCCATGTCTGTCATGCAGATATGTGGGGATCATAAAGAAGACTGTAGGCCAGGCCAGCCTCCACAAAAACACAAGATCCTATCTCAAAACAAACTGAAGCAACATTAGACCCAGGACTAAAGTACCTGACTCAGAAAATGCCTACCAACACAGTGCTCTGAATTCAAATCACAGAGCAACAAAGCAACCACACAACAAACCAAACCTAAAAATTGAAAAACAAAAACCAGAAATACTTTAAAGATCTTCATATACTATGACTTGCTCCTAGATGGACGATAGCTTTGCCCCAGCCTTGATTCAGTCATTAAACCTCAGTGGACACAGGGGCAGTAGACCACACCTGGAATCCTTCCTATTCAGAAGGTGGAGATCAAAAGGACAGTAATTCAAGGCCAGTCAAAAATTCACAAGCCCTCACTTCAAGAAAAACTGGTGTGGTGGCACATGCCTGTTGTTCCAGTTATGGAGGATGTATAAACAAGAGTACAGAGGTCCAAGAATAACCCTACAACCCTATTCAGAAAATAAAGCAAAAGGGTTGGCAGGCCCTACCTCCATAAGTAGGGCACCTAATTACCTATCTAGTGCAAGACACTAGATTCAACCCCCCAGGATTGCCCCTGCCCTGCAAAATAAGAAAAGAAAAGAAAACAGCTTAAAATGGACTTACTCTGCTTCATGGAAACCAATCTCAAAAAGTAGGGAGGATTAAACATTCTAAGGATGACTATAGAACTTAGTGCACTTTGTGGGTCTGGTCTACAGTGGAGGAAATAAACTTAGCACCTTTTTACTAGTCACACCTAAAACTGCTACTACTGAAGCAAGCAGTTGGTATCATATGCATAACTTCCTAGGTTTGATTCCTAGCACAAAGGGAAGAAAAGGACACAGAGGGCAGAAATTGAGACAAGAGGGCAGAGAAGTGTAGAAGAGGGGAAGGAAGAAGGGAGGCAAACATTTATGTAGTATTTGAAAATATGAAATCTACAATATAAAGTAGAAAAACAGACTGCAAATAAAGTGATTTTGATTTGTATAAAACAGGAAAGTGCTGGAATGTGGCTTAGTGGTATAGGCTTGCCAAGCATGAATGAAGCCTTAGGTTCTATTCCTCAGTACCATATAAAAGGCCAGAAGTGGCATTGTGGCTCAAGTGATAGAGCACCAGCCTTGAGAAAAAAGGCTCAGGGATAGTGCCCAGGCCCTGATATCAAGCCCCAGGAGTGGCAAACAAAACAAAATAACACACACACAACACACACACACACACACACACACACACACACACACACACACACACACACACACACACTATAGAAAAGGGAAAAACTGAGACTTTAGCTCAAGACAGTGGCTCCAGGACCAAATATTCGTAGTAGCAATAAGGCAGGAGTAAAGGTTTTCCTGATCTCTGAGGTTTACCCCTGAAGACAAAATATAAAAAGGACCTCACATCAAAAGCCTTCAGAAGTTGCAAAATAGATGAGTGAACAGCAGTGACATGGCAAGTTAGATCCCTGAACAGGAATGAACAACTCAAGAAGCTGTTCTAACACAAAGTCTGGGAAATGAGGCAACCTCTATGATGTACAGGATGTGGTATCAGCCTGGATCAATTATTCAACAGCTGTCCAGTGGCATTGAACAGGCAGAACATAGAGGTCTGATGATACCTTTCTTGGGAGCAAACTCTGATTTTATTGTAAATAAATCTATTCAGGTAATCTAATTCATTTCAGTTTATTTTTGGTAGGGAAAGCATGAGTACTCCACAAAAGACATCCTCCTTTCCTCCCAGAGAACAACACCTGCAACAGAACCTTCCCTCTAACCAAGAAGAATGCATGGTTGAAAGCAGTTAAATCCAAAATGCAAGCAGATATGACCAAGTAAACAGGTCTCAAGAAACAAAGGATCTCCGCTCAATTCGTCGTATCATTTCTAAATGACTCCATGTTCTTGACCATATATATACATATATATATATATATGTATATATATATATGCAAATCTGAGGGTAGCTAGGAGGAAGAAACAAAATCAGAGTGAAACAGGAAAATATACAGCAGAGGGGCCCATCAGCTGCAATGGACATTGATGAAAATAAACTAAGCAACTTAAGGGCAGCCATGGGAGGGAGCGAAGGAGAAAGAAAGAGGGAACAGCTTACACTAAGCAAAAAGAAAGAAATGTACATATCACCCATGGGGAAGAAATAGTTGTATTGTCAAAACTCATAGAATTCAAACATTATAGACCATGATAACGACCATTTGCCTTGTGAAGTTTAAAATGTGTTTGTGACTTTAATTACCACTATTTCACAATACTGTGAAATTTGTGAAATATATGAAATCACTTAATCTCAATAAAGGCATTTCCAACATCTAAAGAGTATCACTGCTGAATTAGTTCACCCTTTCTCTCATCGTTTCTGTAGTTCCCCTTCACCTCCACCAATCAGATAAAATTTCATACAAGACAAAATGTACAGATATCAAAAACAGAGGCAAAAGGTGTGGGGGGAACCAGAAAAACACAAGAATTGCAAAAAGTAAAATAAAGAGCTTCTTGTTTTTACTTCTTGGAGTTCACTTCTATAAGCTGTTTATTTCATCTCAAGTAAAATGTCTGATATGACTTAAAAATAAGAATAAAAAAGCCAGGAGTGGTGGCACAAACCTATAACCTCAGCAAATAGGAGCACTATGAATTAAAAGCAAACCTGGGCAATACAGTGGATGGTAATGCCTTATCTCAAAAATTCAAGAACAAGCTTGAAAACTCCATGTCAAGGGAAAGAGCCATACTGCTATATGTTTATACCTATTTAAGATGGAGTAGCAAGTCACAGAGACAGAAAGCAGAGCAGTGGCTACAAGGGGCTGAGGGGAAAAGGAATGATGAATGCCTTTCCTGGTTAACCTGCCTAACCTGGTTAACAACAGTCCCTGTGTACAATCTTCTGGATACACTGAATGCTGCTAAAGCATACATATTGAAACTATTCATTTCATAGAAGATAAATTTCATTTCAATAGTAACACTCAAGAAAATGAAAAGGCAAACCACAGACTGGCTGGCACTGTTGCCATTAGAAATTTCTTAATGAAAAACTTGTCTCTGAAAGGAAGATAGTGGAAAAATCAACACCAATAAAGATAACAACTCAATAAAAGTATGCAGAGCACCGAGAACCGACAATTCATTTAAGAAATGAGACAAATAAAATGCCTTTTGCAGGAGAAACTTACACACTGTCCAGGAAGCATGCCCTCCAATGACAATCCAGCTGTGCTAGTCCCCTAGTAAGTCTACCTGCAGAAGGGCTCCTCTGGATGTCCCAGTGGGACAGACGCCTTAGAGGCAGAGTTGCATCTCTGACCACTTCAGGTGAACCTTAGCAAAATGGAGTGTGGAAACAGCGTAGATGATCCTAGTACCTAGACAAGTCCAGGCAAGGGACCAAGGGCCTGAAAGATCCTCAGAGAAGCACAAAGCCAGAAGCTGTGAGCCAGAACAGGTCTACTTATGATGTCCTGAGAGCAAGACAATCCATAGAGGCACAGTGAAAGTTGAACAAAAGAAGTTAGTTTACACTATTTACACCAGAAAGGGGTCCTGAGTCTACCTTGTCCTCGGCTAGATACCCAGAACCAAGAGCCACCTCAACCACCAAACCTCCAAGCCTCCAGTGGGCAGCCCCAACCCTCCGACCTTTATTAGTTGCTCTGCAAAACACCAATTAGTAAGTCTGCAAACCTCCAAACCTCAGACCTCCAAAGCTCCAAACCTCTGAACCTCCAAAGGGGAAGGCTTTTCCCTTCCTCCTCCACTGGAGGCCTCTCCATTCTCCACAGGCCTGCCCTGCTCTGCTCTAGAAGGTGCCTTTCCACAAGCCTCTCTAGAGTGAGGTCCCAAATGGCCTCCAGAAAAGGCCCTAAATGACCTTCAGAGGAGGCCCCGAATGACCTCCAGAGGAGGTCCCAAATGGCCCCTCAAGGAGGCCCCAAATGACCTCCAGAGGAGGCCCCAAATGGCCTCCACAGGCCCGCCTTGCTGTGTTGCAACAAGCTTTCCCCTACTCCCTCCTCTACTCCCTTGAATACTCAGTGTTTTCCCTTACACTCCTCCCCTCAGGACTCCAGGTTTGCTCCAGACTCCTCCCGTTGGGACTCCCAATCTGCTCCGGACTGCTCTCCTCAGTACTCCTGGTATCGTCAAGTCTCTGTCTGCACTGGACTCCCCTCCCCCAGAACTCCTGGTCTCCTCCCTATGGACTGTTTACCCCCTAAGTTCCCATGACCTCAGAGCACTCAGCCTATATATACCCAAATAGGCTGCTGCCTTCCCCCACTAATGGTTTCAAGCCACCATTCATGCTGGTCCCCCAAGCTGCCCCCTGTCCAATCCCAATAGGCAGCTTGCCATGTGAGCTTCCACACCCTCTTTCGGTAGCCTGACATGCGCCTTTCAGATGCATGTCCCTCCTGCAGCACCAGGTGGGGCAGTGACGTCAGCGTCTCAATGTCCAGCTCTGTCCAGTGGCCAGGTGTGCCAAGCGCGGGTGTGCAAAGATCAGTCTGTGAGGCCCCAGTCTGTAGAGCAGTGATGCTTGCCTCTTGATGCCTGCCCCCTCCAGCAGGCTTGACCAGGGGTTGCGTTGACTATCAGGCCCCTGCTGACTATCAGGGCCCATGGGTTATAACGGTCTCGGGGTCCACCAGGCAGAGGGGCCTGGCCAACTGGGGCCGGGTCCCAGGGCAGTGCAGGACCAGGGTCTGTGGCCTGAATGGCCAGTGTAAAGACCTAGACAAGGCTCAGATGAGGCCTCGGGACAAGCAGGACACCCTGACCCCTTTCTGAATGGCCTTGGGGCCCAGGGTGAAGGCATCCAGGACAGACTAGCTCTGTGCTGAGGCCAGGCTACATCCAGGATTCAGGGGCACAGAGGCCAGCAGGCTTCCAAGTTCTGAGGGTGTGGAAGCCAAAAGAAGCAGCAGCAACGGTGCCCATCCCTGCAGGGCAGTCCCAGTCCTTCCCAAAATACTCCTGGGGTCCCCAGGATGCTCCAGGGATCCCAAGATGCTCCAGGGCTCCTCCCCAATGGCCGGGCTGTTGGGGGGTGGGACCAGGCTCAGGCCGCTCCCCCCCAACCTCTGCTGCTGCCACGCAGTAGCCATGACACCTCCCGCCTCTCATGAAGCCCCAGAAAATCTCCAGTGGCATTGTGGATCAAAAGGTAGAGTGCTCACCTGGAGCAGAAAAGCTCAGGGACAGTTCCCAGGCCCTGGGTTTAAGCCCCACAGCTAGCAGGAAACAAGGCAGGTGGCGGGGGGGGGGGGGGGGGAAGTGGTAAAAACAGGCAGTGTGACTATTGTTAAACATAAAAATGGACACTTGAAGGCACGTGCCAGGATGGAATATGGTATACTCATCTGTGTCATCTCATTTGGCAGGCATTTTCCTGATCATTTGTAGTGTATGGCAACAACCAAACAGGAAAAGGGTCTGGATACAGTATAAAGAACTTCAAAGCATTTTTCGTCCATTCCCATGCATAATCAGAAAGTGCACCGAATGTCCACCGCTCTCCCCAGGACCTTCCCACAGTGTCCCTTCTGTCTGCAGCCCTAAGACTGAAGCACTACACAGCCAAAGGCACGGCTCTTGACAAAGAGCTGAAACACAGAATGAGAGAGCCCAAGAGTTGTCTGTTCAGGTTTTATTTTGATATTGAGAAGGTACAAATTTTTCTACAGAAAGGACCACAAGCTCCGAGTAGGAATCACTTCTTTCTAGTTGTGAGTCTCTGTGTAAGAGTTACACTCCATGCAGCCAAATTCTTTCAGGATGAGTATGTACACAGATTTGAACAATGACATCATTCTGTATAAGTCCATAGTGAGCTGCCCACCCCCAATCTGTGATCCTAGGTCATCAGTTACAGATGACCTGAAAGGGATCTCCCCTAGTTCCAGCAAACCCATGCAGATCAAGGATGGCAACTTCATTCTGATAGATTGTCTTCAAGTGTGGGTGGAATCCATCAATGTCACCTTCCCTAAAGACAGAATTTTATGCCTGATGACTTCCCTGTTGATATTCAGTAATACAAGTGTGTCATATAGTCGAGTTTAGCCACTATGAGATCAGTAAGCCCTCTTGTGCCCTCACCAACTTCGAAGAAGGATTGACAGGATCACACTGGTCTAGGAAACAATGGGGTGATAAGAACTTTTGTTACACTTTTTTCTCCTCTTCAGGATTTGTCACTCTAAGACACCTTTCATACACTCACCCTTTATTTTACCCTGTGTGGCATTCTGACACCTAACACCTTGTATTTTCTTTTTCTCTAAGCAATGGTATGAGTCCAAGCATACTGAAGAAAACCACATCTCTTGCATGTTTGGAAATAGATCTTCATGCAAGATCAAATAATGCTCCTAAGAGTCAACACCACTCACAGACACAGTTGTCACCCCTGGAAAAGCAGCTCATTAATAGCATGGGTGCCTTGACGCCACTGCTTTGTCCTCTCATTGAGCAGGCAGAAAATGATATCCTGGAGAGGTAAGTCCAGCCACTTCTTTCCAAAATCCAGTATTGAAGGCTCATTTCAGAAACCAGTGAAAGGCACCAAGGCTATGAAAGCTGGGTAATGGGTTGGAGCAGAAGATGAGTCAGTCAGAAATCATGTTTTCAGCATGGCAAAGGACATAGCTAGCAAGATCAATAGAAAGCCCAAGGATTGGGAGAAGATCTTCACTAGCCATACAACAGACAAGGGTCTCATATCTAAAATATACGTGGAACTCAAAAAATTAAATCCGCCAACAACAAATCTTCAAAGAAACAACTGCCCAATAAATAAGTGGGCTAAAGACTTAAAGAGAAACTTCTCTGAAGAGGAAAGAAGGATGGCCAATAGACACACGAAGAAATACTCAATCTCTCTAGCCATAAAAGTCACGCAAATCAAAACAACATTGAGATACCACCTCAACCTAGTTAGAACGGCTATAATCAAGAACTCTAATAACAACAGATGCTGGAGGGGATGTGGACAGAAGTGGTTGGTGGGAGTGTGAACTTGTTCAACCACTTTGGAAAGCAGTATGGAGGTTCCTCAAAAGACTCCACATGTAGCTCCCCTATGACCCAGCAATCCCACGTTTGGGCATTTACCCAAATTATCTCAAACATGACCACACTAAAGCTACCAGCACGACTTGGTTTATTGCAGCCATATTTACCATAGCTAAGATATGAAACCAACCCAGATGCCCCTCAGTAGATGAATGGATCAAGAAAATATGGTATATATACACAATGGAATTCTATGCCTCCATCAGAAAGAATGACATTGCCCCATTTGTTAGGAAATGGAAAGACTTGGAAAAACTATATTAAGTGAAGTAAGCCAGGACCAAAGAAACATAGGTACCATGGTTTCCCTTATTTGCAATAACTAGTATATGTCTGAGTCAAATAGAAAAGTTCAGATAAGTTGATGTTAGGGAAATGAACCCTAAGATATGCATTCAAATGTTTTTACTTTCATGCGATTGTTTCTAACACATTTATAAGATTATTTCTTTGTTGCTTTGTATGTTCCTCTCAAACGGTATAACCCATGCTTTCACTGTACTTGATGATGTTATAATTTGTGGAGGGGAATGGGAAAAACAAATCGTTTAAATGGGGATACAGGTGGACCCATTGCAACAATGAGACATACAAGTCGTTTTGTTGAAAACGAACTTTACAACTTTGCTGGGGCATGAGGGTTGGTTGTGGGGAGAGGATGGGATGGGAAGGGGAAACACAATAAGGGTACAATAAGAAATGTAGTCATTATCTTGCCCATGTAATTGTAACCCCTCTGTACAATATTTTCACAAAAAAAGAAAAAAAAGAAATCATCTTTTCAATAAATAAGCTGTTTGCATCTTGAAAGCTGTGATATATTGGTAGTTCTATCATTTCTCTATCAAGAGCGTTTATTAACAAAATATTTTTAGAATTGCAGTTGGCAAAAGCAATGGTGTTATAACTACAGTTTACAATGTGTAAACTACTAGTTCTGGGTAGCTATTTAAAATAAGTTGACATCCCTCAAGATTAAAATCCACTTGCTTAGTCACACTAGCCAGATTTTCTGTGCCCAGTAGGCCAAGTGTGGCTGAGGATGGATGGCCATACTGGAATTTGAACCTGAAAACACTTCCATCATTGCAGGAAGTCCTAATGGAAGGCAATCGATTCAAAATATGATCACACAAGCACATCAGTGTCTCTACATTGCTCACTCCTTTTTTGGCCTCCATGTTTACTCAGCCTCTTTGCTTTTTCATAGGTATTTTCCTGTGATTCTATCACAAATACACAGTGTGCCCTTTAACTAAAACCCTCTTAATTTTCTAAGAGGGCTGTTTGTTTGCCTTTGAGTTCTTACTATACAGCTCAGGCTAGCCTTAAACTTTCATTTCTCCTACCTTAATTGCTATAGTGCTGGGTAATACAGATATATGCCACTACATCAGGTATCATACTTTATTTTATTTTTTTTAACTTTAATTGTTATTTTTTGTGAACATACTGTACAGAGGGGTTACAATTACATGGGCAAGATAATGAGTACATTTCTTATCAAGCATTGCAGCCTCCTACTTTGTTTACCCTTCACATCCCTTCCGAGCCTCCCCCCGCCCCCCCACCCAACCCCTCCCCCCCAAACACACCAAAATTGTAAAGTTTGTGTTTGACATGACAACTTGTACTTCTGATAGTTACATCAGGTCCACCCCATATCCTTCACAAATTATACCGACATCAAATATAGTGAAAGCAGGGGTTATACTGTGGGGGAGGGACATACAAAGCTACAAAGAAATAATCTTATAAATGAGTTAGACACAAATGCATGAAAGAAAAAAACATTTAAATACATATCTAAGGGTTCATTTTCCTAACATTAAATTATCTGACCTTTCCTGCTTGACTCATACATATACTAGATATTGCAAATAAGGGAAACCATGGGACCTTTGTTTCTTTGGGCTTGGCTTACTTCACTTAATATAATTTTTTCCAAGCCTTTCCATTTCCTAACAAATGGGGAAATGTCATTCTTTCTCATGGAGGCATAGAATTCCATTGTGTATATATACCACATTTTCTTGATCCATTCATCTACTGAGGGGCATCTGGGTTGGTTCAAGATCTTAGCTATGGTAAATAATGCTGCAATAAAAATATTTGTGCTGGTAGCTTTAGTGTGGTTTTCTTTGTAAACATTTGGGTAAATGCCCAAAAGTGGGATTGCTGGGTCATAGGGGAGTTCTATGTGAAGTCTTTTGAGGAACCTCCATACTGCTTTCCAAAGTGGTTGAACAAGTTTACACTCCCACCAACAATGAAGTAAGGATCCCTTCTGTCCACATCCCCTCCAGCATCTGTTGCTGTTAGAATTCTTAATTATAGCCATTCTAACAGGGGTGAGGTGGTATCTCAATGTTGTTTTGATTTGCATTTCTTTTATGGCTAGGGAGGATGAGCATTTCTTCATGTGTCTATTGGACATCCTTATTTCTTCTTCAGAGAAGTTTCTCTTCAAGACTTTAGTCCACTTATTTATTGGGCAGTTCTTTCTTTGAGGATTTGCTGTTGGGGGATTTAATTTTTTGAGTTCCAAGTACATTTTAGATATGAGACCCTTGTCCAGTGTATGGCTAGTAAAGATCTTCTCCCAATCTGTGGGCTTTCTATTGATCTTGCTAGCTATGTCCTTTGCCATGCAGAAGCTCTGCAACTTCATGCAATCCCATTTGTCCAACCTTTCTTTTATTTGTTGTGTTTCCTGGTCTCTATTAAGAAAATTTCGGCCTGAGCCAAGGAGGCCTAGGGTTTCTCCTATTCCATCCTGTAATGTGTTCAGAGTGTCTGCTTTGACTCTGAGGTCTTTGATCGATTTGGAGTTGATTCTGATGCAGGGTGATATATAAGGATCTAGTTTTTGTTTTCTAAAAGTAGTTAACCAATTTTGCCAGCACCATTTACTGAAGAGGCTGTGTTTCTTCCATTCTATTTTTTTAGCTCCCTTATTGAAGATTAGTTGGCTATAGGTCTGTAGGTTCGTTTCTGGGTTTTCAATTCAATTCCATTGGTCCTGAGGTCTGTTCTTGTGCCAATACCAAGCTGTTTTGATTACTATGGCTTTATAGTAGAGTGTGAAATTTGGTATTGATATTCCTCCAGCAGTGTTCTTTCCGTTGAGGAGCGCTTTTGCTATTCGGGGTCTTTTATTGTTCCATATGAATTTTTGGATTGCCTCTTCTATTTCCTTGAAGAATGAGGTTGGAATGTTGATAAGTATAACATTGAATTTGTAGATAGCCTTGGGAAGTATTGCCATTTTCACGATGTTAATCTTTCCAATCCATGAGCATGGGAGGTTTTGCCATTTTCGAAGTTCTGTTTTGATTTCCTTTTTCAAGATTTTAAAGTTTTCATCATAGAGGTCCTTCACTTCTTTAGTTAAGTTAATTCCGAGGTATTTTATTTTTTGTGGGGCTATTACAAATGGAGTTACTTTCCAATTTCAGCCATACTTTTCTCATTGTTGGCATACAGAAAAGCCATTGATTTTTGGGGGGTTAATTTTATACCCTGCTATTTTGCCAAAGTTTTGAATCAGCTTGAGTAATTTGGGAGTGGAGTCTATGGGATTGTTTAAATACAAAATCATGTCATCTGCAAAGAGGGACAATTTTATTTCTTCTTTCCCTATTTGGATCCCCTTTATGTTAGCATCTTGTCTTATTTCTGTAGCTATGCATTCTAATACTAGATTGAAGAGAAGTGGTGAGAGTGGACACCCTTGTCTTGTTCCTGAGTTAAGAGGAAATGGCTTTAGTTTTTCACAATTAAGTATAATGCTGTCTGTAGGTTTGTCATATTCAGCCTTTATTGTATTGAGGAATGTTCCATGGATTCCTAATTTTTCCAAAACCTTCATCATGAAGGGGTGTTGGATCTTGTCGAATGCTTTTTCTGCATCTATTGAGATAACCATGTGGTTCTTATCCTTGCTCCTGTTGATGTGATGAATAATATTAATTGATTTACGTATATTGAACCAGCTTTGCATCCCTGAAATGAATCCTGTTTGATCGTGGTGTATGATTTTTTGGATGAATTGTTGAAGTCTATTGGCAAAAATTTTGTTGAATATTTTGCATCAATGTTCATCAAAGAAATGGGTCTATAGTTCTCTTTCTTTGATGAGTCCCTGCCAGGTTTTGGGATGAGTGTTATGATGGCTTTATAGAATGTGTTCGGTAATGAACTTTCTCTTGTGATTTCATTGAAGAGTTGGAGGAGTATTGGTGTGAGCTCTGCTTTGAAGGCCTTGTAGAATTCCTCTGTAAAACCATCTGATCCTCGACTTTTCTTAGCTTAGAGGTCTCTTCTTGCTATTTCTATTTCAAAGCTTGATATGGACCTGTTAAGCTGGTTTAACTCATCTTGGTTTAGTTTTGGCATGTCAATATTTGCTAGGAAAAGGTCCATTTCTGTCAAGTTCTCAAACTTATTCTCATAAAGTTTTGAGAAGTATTCCCTTATAATGTTCTGAATCTTGGTCGTTTCCGTGGGGATGTTTCCATTCTCATCTCTGAGTTTATTTATTTGGGTGTGTTCTCTTCTTTTTCTGATAGGATTTGCTAAGGGTCTGTCAATTTTGTTAATTTTTTTGAAGAACCAACTCTTTGTTTTGTTGATTCTTTCTATAGTATTTTTTGGATTCTAATTAATTTAATTCTGATTTAATTTTAATTATATCTTTCCATCTACTGGATTGGAGTTTATGTTGCTGCTCCTTTTCAAGGACGTTTAGATGTGTCATTAAATTGTTGGTTTCAGATCTCTCCAATTTGTTGATGTAGGAGCTCAGAGCTATAAACTTGCCTCTGAGTACTGCCTAGGTATCACATTTTAAAGATAATGACATATATCCTTATGAGGTTTATCTTTCTTTTGGGATCTTACTTTTGTGTGGAAAAAGTCCTCACTATATTTACTTGGGCCTATGATGCATCAAACCCTATACTCTTAAGAAAATGCATTTTCTTAGCTTTGACTCATCACTGATAATCTGGATACTAGGAAGATTAAAAAAGAAAGTTTTTCCTGTCCCTTAAAGATCATTTCCAATTCAGTTTCGAGTTTAGAAATGTCTCTCCAGAAGAAAACTTTTGGTACAAGTTAGAACTCATCTTGGTGTACTGTCCTCAGAGGTAGCAGAAGCCAGTCACACTAAAGTGCAAAGAATTTTAGCAAATCTTTTCCTGAAGGGATGCTTTGGTGCTCAGCAGGGAAAAACACACTCAGGTGCCAGAAATTTCCTGGGTAAAGGAAAAGTGTACAAAACATGGAGCATGGAGGTCAGAAGATACTAAGAAATGTTTTATCTAGCTCTTCCTATCCATTATGCATACATCTCTTCTGAAATACATGATGGTCCATTTAGTTTCCACCTGAGGCCCAGATGACACACAGAGGACTGGGCAGTGGATCCCTATGAAGCTGAAAATGGAGGCAAGGCTGATGTGTACATTTTCCCACCATTCTTATCTCCATTCACTTCCCCTCCCATTAGCATCCACATCCTCTAGTCAAGACAAATTTCAGTTTCCAGATACTAACTTTTATTCAGCTGTTAGCTTTTTGATGGGGTTATGCCATGGAATCTCAATATACTCATACCTAACCCAACTGGGATAGGTGGAGGAAGGGAAATGATTGTACAAGATCTGCTGTGCACATAAATGGACTTGTTAAGTCAAAAATCTTCTCTAAAACTATTTGAAAGTAACAATAACAACCATGATAAAAATTGGGCAAAATGCATCTGACAGGTTACAAAAGGCCCTGTGGATATCATGAGAGGTACAGGGAGAAGATGCCCAATACCAGAAATTAGGGAACTGTGGATCAAAATCACTAGTTATTAAAGTGACAAAAACAAACAGGGCTGATTGTGCTAGGTTCTAAGAAGTGATGTGCTTAGCATGTCCCTGAAGTTTGCAGAGTTGCAGTGTGGGGAGATGGTGTGCACTGCTAGATCCCAGTGTATGCCAACAGGTGAAGGCAGGGGTAGACACACCCATGTCGGTAGAACATTGTCCACCACAGTCAAAGAAACCGGAAGCTGCCTAATGGCTCCTTGGCGGGTGACTGTTCACATCCTTCAAACCCTCCAACCTGCTCTGGTCCCCAGGGCCCCAGGTGGCTCCAACCTCCTACCAGCCCCGGGCCCTGGCTACCCTCTGCCCATCCTTTCTCCTTGCCTCCCCAGAGCAGCTGGCGGGAGCACCCAAGGCAGGGCCTCAGGGCCCAGGGTTTGTCTTTGGTTCGTGGGCCCACCCCGCCAGAACTCGTTCAGCTGGTGGCTGGAGAGGCTTTGCCATACTACTGTGGAACAGAGAATCCATCTTTTCTGGCCATTTGTTTGAGTCTCGGGCACAAGAGTGAATCCTGAGACCCGTGGTTGTGGCCCCGTGTATCCACAAGTACTGAGGTGAGCCCGGCCAGAATCCTGGAGCCCAGAGTGGCTGCTGAGGTGAGCACTGCCCAGAGCCGGGAGCAGGGAGCCCGGCCAGGGAGTGGCCTCTGAGGTGAGGGCTGCAGGGAGCCATGAGCCTGAGAGCCCCCAGCTGGGAGCAGCCACGGAGGTGAGCTCTTTCCAGAGGTGCCAAGCCAGGAGTGGCCTCAGAGGTGAGCTTTGATGGGAGGGGCGGTGCCCAGAGAGACCAGGGAGGGAGGCGCCAGCCCTGGAGCAGCCATGGTGAGCCCTGCCAGGAGGTGCCAGGGGCCAGCCCAAGCACTGCCCCAGGCGGTCCCTGGCCTGATCCCGGTCTGGATCCCAGCCCTTGGTCCTAGGCTGCTCTGAGACCCCGGACAGACTCAGCCCCTAGTCCGACCTTGGCCCTGGTTCCGACTTGTTCCTGGAACCAGTCTGCTTCTAACACTCTAATGCTTCGAGTCCCATCTGGGGGCGCCCCAGGTTCTCTGGATCAAGCCAGGGTGGCCAGCACCGGGTGCTTCCTTCTGTTCAAGTCCTGCTCCCTCCAGACCTCAGCTGGCCAGCAAGCTGGCAGCAAGGCCAGAGATCCACGGCGACCTTTGATGGAGCAGGGTGGATGGGATGGCCAAGGGAAGAAGGGTCAGGGGGTGCCAGGGAGGGGGATGAAGGAAGAGGAGGGGGGCAGGTGGGACGCTAGGGTGACTGTAGGGGGACAGGAGGGGGACAGGAGGGGAGACGAGGGGGAGTGTAGGGGGAAAGGTAGGGAGGCAGAGGGGAACGGGGGGACAGGAAGGGGACAAGTGGGGAATGGGGGGACAGGGCGTGAAGAGGACGAGGACATGAGGAGGTCGAGGAGGATGGCAGGGGGCTGGAGGGGGACAAGTAGGCCAGAGGGAGAGGGTGGGGTTGGGGGGAATGGGAGAGGACAGGCGGGGGAGAGGAGCACTCAATGATATCAAATTGCATTGGGCTGGCCTGAGGTCAGCCCAACTGAACCCTTGCCCTGGGCTGCCCAGAAACCCGATCTGCATCATAGCCACTTGGCCAGGGATTCTGTGAGAATTGGCCAGCTGGCCTTCAGCCACTCATTTTCCCTAGGGATTGGATTATGGGGTGCCCTGATCACTTATTTTAAATTTAGTTTTTGGCAGTACTGGGGTTTGAACCCAGGGCATTACTCTTGGTATATAGGCACTCCAAACTCTGAGTCTTGTTCTTGTCCTTGCCCTTGTCCTTGTCCTTGCCCTTGCCCTTGTCTTTGTCCTTGTCCCTGTCCTTGTCTTTGCCCTTGTCCTTGTCCCTGACCCTGTCCTTGTCGCTGTCCATGTCCTTGCCCTTGTTTTCCCTTGTGCTTGCCCTAGTCCTCGCCCATGCTTGCCCTTATCCTTGTGCTTGCCCTTGTCCTTGTACTTGCCCTTATCCTTGCCCTTATACTTGTCCTTGTCCCTGTCCTTGTCCTTGCCCTTGTCCTTCTCCTTGTCTCTGTCCTTGTCCTTGTTATTGTCTTTGTCCTTGCCCTTGTCCTTGTCCTTGCCCTTGCCCTTGTCTTTGTCCTTGTCCCTGTCCTTGTCTTTGCCCTTGTCCTTGTTCCTGTCCCTGTCCTTGTCACTGTCCATGTCCTTGCCCTTGTTTTCCCTTGTGCTTGCCTTAGTCCTCGCCCATGCTTGCCCTTATCCTTGTCCTTGTCCTTGCCCTTGTCCTTGCCCTTATACTTTTGCTTGTCCCTATCCTTGTCCTTGCCCTTGTCCTTCTCCTTTTCCCTGCCCTAGTCCTTGTTCTTGTCTTTGTCCTTGTCCTTGTCCTTGCCCTTGCCCTTGTCCTTATCCTTGCACTCTCCTTGCCCTTGCCGTTGTCCTTTTCCTTGCCCTTGTCCTTGTCCTGGCCCTTGTCCTTGTCCCTGTCCCTGTTCTTGCCCTTGCCCTTGCCTTGCCCTTGCCCTTGTCCTTGCCCTTGCTCTTGTACTTGCTCTTTTCCTTGCCCTTCTCCTTAAATGGTCCTTGCCCTTGCACTTTCCCTTGCCCTTGCCCTTGCCCTTGGCCTTGTTCTTGCCCTCGTCCTTGCCCTTGTCCTTGCCCTTGTACTTTTCCTT